>NW_028227278.1:20000-139276 GCF_978045245.1 Mus caroli
TTTATTTATTTATGTATGTATGTATGTATGTATGTATTTATTAGATATACGTACACTGTAGCTGTCTTCAGACACTCCAGAAGAGGGTGTCAGATTCTGGAGAATCTATATCCCTCTTATGGTCTGCATATGATGTACATACACACAGCCTCACATTTACATCTAAAAATATAAAGATGTGTGGGTCCAATGAAAGGGATCAACAATTAACAGCATTGTCTCCTCTTATAGAGAACCTGGGATCAACTACCAGCAACTATATGGTGGCCCATCTCCAGTTCCAGGGGATCAGACAGAGAGACAGACATACAGACAGATAGAGTTAATGAAGGCAGGCCTACCTTGTCTTTCCTTCTTTCTTATCCTTTTAAAAAAATGTTTATTAATTTAAGTTTGTATTTATTAGATATAAGTACACTGTAGCTGTCTTCAAACACTCCCGAAGAGGGTGTCAGATTCTGGAGAATCTATATCCCTCTTATGGTCTGCATATGATGTACATGAACACAGCCTCACATATACTTCTAAAAATTTAAAGATGGGTGGGGCCACTGAAAGGGCTCAACAATTAACAGCACTGACTCCTCTTCCAGAGAACCTGGGATCAACTACCAGCAATTATATGGTGGCCCATCTCCAGTTCCAGGGGATCAGACAGACAGACAGACAGACAAGGATGGCAGGCCTGCCTGGTCTCTCTTTCTTTATTATCCTTTTTTAAAAATGTTTATTTGTTTATTTATGAATTTATTAGATATAAGTACACTGTAGCTGTCTTCAGACACTCCAGAAGAGGGTGTCAGATTCTGGAGAATCTAAATCCCTCTTATGGTCTGCATATTCGGTACATAAACACAGCCTCGCATATACTTCTAAAAATTTAAAGATGTGTGGGGCCACTGAAAGGGCTCAACAATTAACAGCATTGTCTCCTCTACCAGAGAACCTGGGATCAACTACGAGCAACTATATGGTGGCCCATCTCCAGTTCCAGGGAATCAGGCAGACAAAGAGACAGACAGACAAGGGTGGCAGGCCTCCCTGGTTTTTCTTTCTTTCTTATCCTTTTTAAAAAATGTTTATTTATTTATTTATGTATTTATTAGATATAAGTACACCGTAGCTGTCTTCAGACACTCCAGAAGAGGGTGTCAGATTCTGGAGAATATAAATCCCTCTTATGGTCTGCATATGTTGGACATAAACACAGATTCACATACACTTCTAAAAATTTAAGATGGTTGGGCCCACTGAAAGGGCTCAACAATTAACAGCATTGTCTCTTCTTCCAGAGAACCTGGGATCAACTACCAGCAACTATATGGTGGCCCATCTCCAGTTCCAGGGGATCAGACAGACAGACAGACAGAGATAAAAAGGGCAGGCCTGCCTGGTTTTTCTTTCTTTCTTATCCTTTTAAAATAATGTTTATTTATTTATTTATTTATTTATTTATTTATTTATGTATTTATTAGATATAAGTACACTGTAGTTGTCCTTAGACACTCCAGAAGAGGGTGTCAGATTCTGGAGAATCTAAATCCCTCTTATGGTCTGCATATGATGTACATAAACACAGCCTAACATATACTTCTAAAAATTTAAAGATAGGTGGAGCCACTGAAAGGGCTCAACAATTAACAGCATTGTCTCTTCTTCCAGAGAACCTGGGATCATATAACAGCAACTATATGGTGGCCCATCTCCAGTTCCAAGAAATCAGACAGACAGACAGACAGACTGACAGAGGTAAGGATGGATTCCTGCCTGGTCTTTCTTTATTTCTTATACTTTTAAAAAAATGTTTATTTATTTATTTATTTATTTATTTATTTATTTATTTATTTACGTATTTATTAGATATAAGTACACTGTAGCTGTCTTCAGACACTCTAGAAGAGGGTGTCATCTTCTGGAGAATCTAAATCCCTCTTATGGTCTGCATATGATGTACATAAACACAGCCTCACATTTACTTCTAAAAATTTAAAGATGGGTGGGCCCACTGAAAGGGCTCAACAATTAACACCATTGTCTCCTCTTCCAGAGAACGTGGGATCAACTACCAGCAACTATGTGGTGGCCCATCTCAAGTTGCGGGGCATAAGACAGACTGACAGACAGACAGAGATAAGGATGGCAGGCCTGCCTGATTTATCTTTCTTTCTTATCTTTTTTAAAAATGTTTATTTATTAATTAATTAATTAATTAATTAATTTATTTATTTATTTATTTATTTATTTATTATTAGATATAAGTACACTGTAGCTGTCTACAGACTCTCCAGAAGAGGGTGTCAGATTCTGGAGAATCTATATCCCTCTTATGGTCTGCATATGATGTACATAAACACAGCCTCACATATACTTCTAAAAATTTAAAGATGGTTGGGGCCACTGAAAAAGCTCAACAATTAAAAGCATTGTCTCCTCTTCCAGAGGACCTGGGATCAACTACCAGCAACTATATTGTGGCCCATCTCCAGTTCCAGGGGATCAGACATACATACATACAGACAGACAGACCAGAATTGCAGGCCTGCCTGGTTTTTCTTTCTTCTTATACATTTTAAAAATGTTTATTTATTTATATATATATTTATTAGATATAAGTACATTGTACCTGACTTCAGACACTTCAGAAGAGGGTGTCATATTCTGGAGAATCTAAATCCCTCTTATGGACTGCATATTATGTACATAAACACAGCCTCACATATACTTCTAAAAATTTAAAGAAGGGTGGGGCCACTCTAAACGCTCAACAATTAACAGCATTGTCTCCTCTTCCAGAGTACCTGGGATCAACTACCAGCAACTATATGGTGGCCCATCTCCAGTTCTAGAGGATCAGACAGACAGACATACAGACAGTGATAAGGATGGCAGGCCTGCCTGGTCTTTCTTTCTTTCTTATCCTTTTTAAAAAATGTTCATTTATATATTTATTTATGTATTTATTAGATATAAGTACACTGTAGCTGTCTTCAGACACTCCAGAAGAGGGTGTCAGATTCTGGAGAATCTAAATCCCTCTTATGGTCTGCATATGATGTACATAAACACAGACTCACATTTACTTCCAAAAATTTAAAGATGTGTGGGGCCACTGAGAGGGCTCAACAATTAACAGCATTGTCTCCTCTTCCAGAGAACCTGGGATCAATTACCAGCACCTAAAAGGTGGCCCATCTCCAGTTCCAAGGGATCAGACAGACAGACAGACAGTGATAAGGATGGCAGACCTGCCTGGTCTTTCTCTCTTTCTTATCCTTTTTTTAAAAAAAAAATTTATTTATTTATTTATTTATTTATTTATTTATTTATTTATTTATATATTTATTTATTTATTTATTTATTTATTTATTTATTTATTATTAGATATAAGTACACTGTAGCTGTTCAGACACTCCAGAAGAGGGTGTCAGATTCTGGAGAATCTAAATCCCTCTTATGGTCTGCATATGATGTACATAAACACAGCCTCACATATACTTCTAAAATATTAAAGAAGGGTTGGGCCACTGTAAAAGCTCAACAATTAACAGCATTGTCTCCTCTTCCAGATCACCTGGGTTCAACTACCAGCAACTATGTGGTGGCCCATCTCCAGTTCCAGGGGATCAGACAGACAGACATACAGACAGTGATTTGGATGGCAGGCCTGCCTGGTCTTTCTTTCTTTCTTATCCTTTTTAAAAAAATGTTTATTTATATATTTATTTATGTATTTATTAGATATATGTACACTGTAGCTGCTTTCAGACACTCCAGAAGAGGGTGTCAGATTCTGGAGAATCTAAATCCCTCTTATGGTCTGCATATGATGTACATAAACACAGCCTCGCATATACTTCTAAAAATTTAAAGATGGGCGGGGCCACTCTAAAAGCTCAACAATTAACAGCATTCTCTCCTCTTCCAGAGTACCTGGGATCAACTACCAGCAACTATATGGTGGCCCATCTCCAGTTCCAGGGGATCAGACAGACAGACATACAGACAGTGATAAGGATGGCAGGCCTGCCTGGTCTTTCTTTCTTTCTTATCCTTTTTAAAAAATTGTTTATTTATATATTTATTTATGTATTTATTAGATATATGTACACTGTAGCTGCTTTAGACACTCCTGAAGAGGGTGTCAGATTCTGGAGAATCTAAATCCCTCTTATGGTCTGCATATGATGTACATAAACACAGCCTCGCATATACTTCTAAAAATTTAAAGATGTGTGCAGCCACTGAGAGGGCTCAACAATTAACAGCATTGTCTCCTCTTTCAGAGAACCTGGGATAAACTACCAGCACCTTATGGTGGCCCATCTCCAGTTCCAGGGGATCAGACAGACAGACAGACAGAGAGACAGAGATATGGATGGCAGGCCTGCCTGGTCTTTCTTTATTTCTTATACTTTTTAAAAAATGTTTATTTATTTATTTATTTATTTATTTATTTATTTATTTATTTATGTATTTATTAGATATAAGTACACTGTAGCCGTCTTCAGACACTCCAGAAGAGGGTGTCAGATTCTAGAGAATCTAAATCGCTCTTATGGTCTGAATATTATGTACATAAACACAGCCTCACATATACTTCTAAAAATTATAAATAGTAGGGGCCACTGAAAGGACTCAACAATTAACAGCATTGTCTCCTCTTCCAGAGAACCTGGGATCAACTACCAGCACCTAAAAGGTGGCCCATCTCAAGTTCCAGAGGATCAGACAGACAGACAGACAGACAGTGATAAGGATGGCACGCCTGCCTGGTCTTTCTTTCTTTCTTATCCTTTTTTTAAAAAAATGTTTATTTATTTATTTATTTATTTATTTATTTATTTATTTATTTATTTATTTATTATTAGATATAAGTACACTGTAGCTCCTCAGACACTCCAGAAGAGGGTGTCAGATTCTGGAGAATCTAAATCACTCTTATGGTCTGCATATGATGTACATAAACACAGCCTCACATATACTTCTAAAAATTTAAAGAAGGGTGGGGCCACTCTAAAAGCTCAACAATTAACAGCATTGTCTCCTCTTCCAGAGTACCTGGGATCAACTACCAGCAACTATATGGTGGCCCATCTCCAGTTAAAGGGGATCAGACAGACAGACATACAGACAGTGCTAAGGATGGCAGGCCTGCCTGGTCTTTCTTTCTTTCTTATCCTTTTAAAAAAAATGTTTATTTATATATTTATTTATGTATTTATTAGATATATGTACACTGTAGCTGTCTTCAGACACTCCAGAAGAGGGTGACAGATTCTGGAGAATCTAAATCCCTCTTATGGTCTGCATATTCGGTACATAAACACAGCCTTGCATATACTTCTAAAAACTTAAAGATGGGTGGGGCCACTGAGAGGGCTCAACAATTAACAGCATTGTCTCCTCTTTCAGAGAACCTGGGATAAACTACCATCACCTTATTGTGGCCCATCTCCAGTTCCAGGGGATCAGACAGACAGACAGACAGAGAGACAGAGATATCGATGGCAGGCCTGCCTGGTCTTTCTTTATTTCTTATACTTTTTAAAAAATGTTTATTTATTTATTTATTTATTTATTTATTTATTTATTTATGTATTTATTAGATATAAGTACACTGTAGCCGTCTTCAGACACTCCAGAAGATGGTGTCAGATTCTGGAGAATCTAAATCCCTCTTATGGTCTGCATATGATGTACATATACACAGCCTCACATATACTTCTAAAAATTATAAATAGGTGGGGCCACTGAAAGGACTCAACAATTAACAGCATTGTCTCCTCTTCCAGAGAACCTGGGATCAACTACCAGCACCTAAAAGGTGGCCCATCTCCAGTTCCAAGGGATCAGACAGACAGACAGACAGTGATAAGGATGGCAGACCTGCCTGGTCTTTCTCTCTTTCTTATCCTTTTTTTAAAAAAAATTTTATTTATTTATTTATTTATATATTTATTTATTTATTTATTTATTTATTTATTTATTTATTATTAGATATAAGTACACTGTAGCTGTTCAGACACTCCAGAAGAGGGTGTCAGATTCTGGAGAATCTAAATCCCTCTTATGGTCTGCATATGATGTACATAAACACAGCCTCACATATACTTCTAAAATATTAAAGAAGGGTTGGGCCACTGTAAAAGCTCAACAATTAACAGCATTGTCTCCTCTTCCAGATCACCTGGGATCAACTACCAGCAACTATGTGGTGGCCCATCTCCAGTTCCAGGGGATCAGACAGACAGACATACAGACAGTGATAAGGATGGCAGGCCTGCCTGGTCTTTCTTTCTTTCTTATCCTTTTTAAAAAAATGTTTATTTATATATTTATTTATGTATTTATTAGATATATGTACACTGTAGCTGCTTTCAGACACTCCAGAAGAGGGTGTCAGATTCTGGAGAATCTAAATCCCTCTTATGGTCTGCATATGATGTACATAAACACAGCCTCGCATATACTTCTAAAAATTTAAAGATGGGTGGGGCCACTCTAAAAGCTCAACAATTAACAGCATTGTCTCCTCTTCCAGAGTACCTGGGATCAACTACCAGCAACTATATGGTGGCCCATCTCCAGTTCCAGGGGATCAGACAGACAGACCTACAGACAGTGATAAGGATGGCAGGCCTGCCTGGTCTTTCTTTCTTTCTTATCCTTTTTAAAAAAATGTGTATTTATATATTTATTTATGTATTTAATAGATATATGTACACTGTAGCTGCTTTAGACACTCCTGAAGAGGGTGTCAGATTCTGGAGAATCTAAATCCCTCTTATGGTCTGCATATGATGTACATAAACACAGCCTCGCATATACTTCTAAAAATTTAAAGATATGTGCGGCCACTGAGAGGGCTCAACAATTAACAGCATTGTCTCCTCTTTCAGAGAACCTGGGATAAACTACCAGCACATTATGGTGGCCCATCTCCAGTTCCAGTGGATCAGACAGACAGACAGACAGACAGAGAGACAGAGATAAGGATGGCAGGCCTGCCTGGTCTTTCTTTATTTCTTCTACTTTTTAAAAAATGTTTATTTATTTATTTAATTATTTATGTATTTATTAGATATAAGTACACTGTAGCCATCTTCAGACACTCCAGAAGAGGGTGTCAGATTCTAGAGAATCTAAATCCCTCTTATGGTCTGAATATGATGTACATAAACACAGCCTCACATATACTTCTAAAAATTATAAATAGGTGGGGCCACTGAAAGGACTCAACAATTAACAGCATTGACTCCTCTTCCAGAGAACCTGGGATCAACTACCAGCACCTAAAAGGTGGCCCATCTCCAGTTCCAGGGGATCAGACAGACAGACAGACAGACAGTGATAAGGATGGCAGGCCTGCCTGGTCTTTCTTTCTTTCTTATCCTTTTTTAAAAAAAAATGTTCGTTTATTTATATATTTATTTATTTATTTATTTATTTATTTATTTATTTATTTATTTATTATTAGATATAAGTACACTGTAGCTGTTCAGACACTCCAGAAGAGGGTGTCAGATTCTGGAGAATCTAAATCCCTCTTATGGTCTGCATATGATGTACATAAACACAGCCTCACATATACTTCTAAAAATTTAAAGAAGGGTGGGGCCACTCTAAAAGCTCAACAATTAACAGCATTGTCTCCTCTTCCAGAGTACCTGGGATCAACTACCAGCAACTATATGGTGGCCCATCTCCAGTTCCAGGGGATCAGACAGACAGACATACAGACAGTGCTAAGGATGGCAGGCCTGCCTGGTCTTTCTTTCTTTCTTATCCTTTAAAAAAAAATGTTTATTTATATATTTATTTATGTATTTATTAGATATATGTACACTGTAGCTGTCTTCAGACACTCCAGAAGAGGGTGTCAGATTCTGGAGAATCTAAATCCCTCTTATGGTCTGCATATTCGGTACATAAACACAGCCTTGCATATACTTCTAAAAATTTAAAGATGGGTGGGGCCACTGAGAGGGCTCAACAATTAACAGCATTGTCTCCTCTTTCAGAGAACCTGGGATAAACTACCAGCACCTTATGGTGGCCCATCTCCAGTTCCAGGGGATCAGAAAGACAGACAGACAGAGAGACAGAGATATGGATGGCAGGCCTGCCTGGTCTTTCTTTATTTCTTATACTTTTTAAAAAATGTTTATTTATTTATTTATTTATTTATTTATTTATTTATTTATTAGGTATAAGTACACTGTAGCCGTCTTCAGACACTCCAGAAGAGGGTGTCAGATTCTAGAGTATCTAAATCCCTCTTATGGTCTGAATATGATGTACATAAACACAGCCTCACATATACTTCTAAAAATTATAAATAGGTGGGGCCACTGAAAGGACTCAACAATTAACAGCATTGTTTCCTCTTCCAGAGAACCTGGGATCAACTACCATCACCTAAAAGGTGGCCCATCTCCAGTTCCAGGGGATCAGACAGACAGACAGACAGACAGTGATAAGGATGGCATGCCTGCCTGGTCTTTCTTTCTTTCTTATCCTTTTTTTAAAAAAATGTTTGTTTATTTATTTATTTATTTATTTATTATTAGATATAAGTACACTGTAGCTGTTCAGACACTCCAGAAGAGGGTGTCAGATTCTGGAGAATCTAAATCCCTCTTATGGTCTGCATATGATGTACATAAACACAGCCTCACATATACTTCTAAAAATTTAAAGAAGGGTGGTGCCACTCTAAAAGCTCAACAATTAACAGCATTGTCTCCTCTTCCAGAGTACCTTGGATCAACTACCAGCAACTATATAATGGCCCATCTCCAGTTCCAGGGGATCAGACAGACAGACATACAGACAGTGATAAGGATGGCAGGCCTGCCTGGTCTTTCTTTCTTTATTATCCATTTTAAAAAAATGTTTATTTATATATTTATTTATGTATTTATTAGATATATGTACACTGTAGCTGTCTTCAGACACTCCAGAAGAGGGTGACAGATTCTGGAGAATCTAAATCCCTCTTATGGTCTGCATATTCGGTACATAAACACAGCCTTGCATATACTTCTAAAAATTTAAAGATGGGTGGGGCCACTGAGAGGGTACAACAATTAACAGCATTGTCTCCTCTTTCACAGAACCTGGGATAAACTACCAGCACCTTATGGTGGCCCATCTCCAGTTCCAGGGGATCAGACAGACAGACAGACAGAGAGACAGAGATATGGATGGCAGGCCTGCCTGGTCTTTCTTTATTTCTTATACTTTTTAAAAAATGTTTATTTATTTATTTATTTATTTATTTATTTATTTATTAGATATAAGTACACTGTAGCCGTCTTAGGACACTCCAGAAGAGGGTGTCAGATTCTAGAGAATCTAAATCGCTCTTATGGTCTGAATATGATGTACATAAACACAGCCTCACATATACTTCTAAAAATTATAAATAGGTGGGGCCACTGAAAGGACTCAACAATTAACAGCATTGTCTCCTCTTCCAGAGAACCTGGGATCAACTACCAGCACCTAAAAGGTGGCCCATCTCCACTTCCAGGGGATCAGACAGACAGACAGACAGACAGTGATAAGGATGGCAGGCCTGCCTGGTCTTTCTTTCTTTCTTATACTTTTTTTAAAAAAATGTTTATTTATTTATTTATTTATTTATTTATTTATTTATTTATTTATTTATTATTAGATATAAGTACACTGTAGCTGTTCAGACACTCCAGAAGAGGGTGTCAGATTCTGGAGAATCTAAATCCCTCTTATGGTCTGCATATGATGTACATAAACACAGCCTCACATATACTTCTAAAAATTTAAAGAAGGGTGGGGCCACTCTAAAAGCTCAACAATTAACAGCATTGTCTCCTCTTCCAGAGTACCTGGGATCAACTACCAGCAACTATATGGTGGCCCATCTCCAGTTCCAGGGGATCAGACAGACAGACATACAGACAGTAATAAGGATGGCAGTCCTGCCTGGTCTTTCTTTCTTTCTTATCCTTTTTTAAAAAATGTGTATTTATATATTTATTTATGTATTTATTAGATATAAGTACACTGTAGCTGTCTTCAGACACTCCAGAAGAGGGTGTCAGATTCTGGAGAATCTAAATCCCTTTTATGGTCTGCATGTGATGTACATAAACACAGCCTCACATATACTTCTAAAAATTTAAAGATGTGTGGGGCCACTGAGAGGGCTCAACAATTAACAGCATTGTCTCCTCTTTCAGAGAACCTGGGATAAACTACCAGCACCTTATGGTGGCCCATCTCCAGTTCCAGTGGATCAGACAGACAGACAGACAGAGAGACTGAGATATGGATGGCAGACCTGCCTGGTCTTTCTTTCTTTCTTATCGTTTTAAAATAATGTTTATTTATTTATTTATTTATATATGTATGTATTTATTAGATATAAGTACACTGTAGTTGTCTTCAGACACTCCAGAAGAGGGTGTCAGATTCTGGAGAAACTAAATCCCTCTTATGGTCTGCATATGATGTACATAAACACAGCCTAACATATACTTCTAAAAATTTAAAGATAGGTGGAGCCACTGAAAGGGCTCAACAATTAATAGCATTGTCTCCTCTTCCAGAGAACCTGGGATCAACTAACAGCAACTATATGGTGGCCCATCTCCAGTTCCAAGGGATCAGACAGTCTGACAGACAGACAGACTGACAGAGATTAGGATGGCAGGCCTGCCTGGTCTTTCTTTCTTTATTATCCTTTTTAAAAACTGTTTATTTATTTATGAATTTATTAAATATAAGTACACTGTAGCTGTCTTCAGACACTCCAGAAGAGGGTGTCAGATTCTGGAGAATCTAAATCCCTCTTATGGTCTGCATATGATGTACATAAACACAGCCTCACATATACTACTAAAAATTTAACGATGGGTGGGGCCTCTGAAAGCACTCAACAATTAACAGCATTGTCTCCTCTTCCAGAGAACCTGGGATCAACTACCAGCACCTATATCTGGCCCATCTCCAGTTCCAGGGGATCAGAATGACTGATAGACAGACAGACAGAGATAAGGATGGTAGGCCTGCCTGGTCTTTCTTTTTTTCTTATCCGGTTTAAATAATGTTTATTTATTTATTTATTTATTTATTTATTTATTTATTTATTTATTTATGTATTTATTAGATATAAGTACACTGTAGCTGTCTTCAGACACTCCAGAAGAGGGTGTCAGATTCTGGAGAATCTAAATCCCTCTTATGGTCTGCATATGATGTACATAAACACAGACTCACATATACTTCTAAAAATTTAAAGATGGGTAGGGCCACTGATAGGGCTCAACAATTAAGAGCATTGTCTCCTCTTCCAGAGTACCTGGGATCAACTACCAGCACATTATGGTGGCCCATCTCCAGTTCCAGTGGATCAGACAGACAGACAGACAGACAGAGAGACAGAGATAAGGATGGCAGGCCTGCCTGGTCTTTCTTTATTTCTTATACTTTTAAAAAAATGTTTATTTATTTATTTATTTATTTATTTATTTATTTATTTATTTATTTATGTATTTATTAGATATAAGTACACTGTAGCCGTCTTCAGACACTCCAGAAGAGGGTGTCAGATTCTAGAGAATCTAAATCGCTCTTATGGTCTGAATATGATGTACATAAACACAGCCTCACATATACTTCTAAAAATTATAAATAGTTGGGGCCACTGAAAGGACTCAACAATTAACAGCATTGTCTCCTCTTCCAGAGAACCTGGGATCAACTACCAGCACCTAAAAGGTGGCCCATCTCCAGTTCCAGGGGATCAGACAGACAGACAGACAGACAGTGATAAGGATGGCAGGCCTGCCTGGTCTTTCTTTCTTTCTTATACTTTTTTTAAAAAAATGTTTATTTATTTATTTATTTATTTATTTATTTATTTATTTATTTATATATATTATTAGATATAAGTACACTGTAGCTGTTCAGACACTCCAGAAGAGGGTGTCAGATTCTGGAGAATCTAAATCCCTCTTATGGTCTGCATATGATGTACATAAACACAGCCTCACATATACTTCTAAAAATTTAAAGAAGGGTGGGGCCACTCTAAAAGCTCAACAATTAACAGCATTGTCTCCTCTTCCAGAGTACCTGGGATCAACTACCAGCAACTATATGGTGGCCCATCTCCAGTTCCAGGGGATCAGACAGACAGACATACAGACAGTGATAAGGATGGCAGTCCTGCCTGGTCTTTCTTTCTTTCTTATCCTTTTTTAAAAAATGTGTATTTATATATTTATTTATGTATTTATTAGATATAAGTACACTGTAGCTGTCTTCAGACACTCCAGAAGAGGGTGTCAGATTCTGGAGAATCTAAATCCCTTTTATGGTCTGCATGTGATGTACATAAACACAGCCTCACATATACTTCTAAAAATTTAAAGATGTGTGGGGCCACTGAGAGGGCTAAACAATTAACAGCATTGTCTCCTCTTTCAGAGAACCTGGGATAAACTACCAGCACCTTATGGTGGCCCATCTCCAGTTCCAGTGGATCAGACAGACAGACAGACAGACAGACTGAGATATGGATGGCAGGCCTGACTGGTCTTTCTTTATTTCTTATACTTTTTAAAAAATGTTTATTTATTCATTTATTTATTTATTTATGTATTTATTGGATATAAGTACACTGTAGCCGTCTTCAGACACTCCAGAAGATGGTGTCAGATTCTGGAGAATCTAAATCCCTCTTATGGTCTGAATATGATGTACATAAACACAGCCTCACATATACTTGTAAAAATTAAAAATGGGTGGGGCCACTGAAAGGGCTCAACAATTAACAGCATTGTCTCCTCTTCCAGAGAACCTGGGATCAACTACCAGCACCTACAAGGTGGCCCATCTCCAGTTCCAGGGGATCAGACAGACAGACAGACAGACAGAGATAAGTATGGCAGGCCTGCCTGGTCTTTCTTTCTTTCTTATCGTTTTAAAATAATGTTTATTTATTTATTTATATATGTATGTATTTATTAGATATAAGTACACTGTAGTTGTCTTCAGACACTCCAGAAGAGGGTGTCAGATTCTGGAGAAACTAAATCCCTCTTATGGTCTGCATATGATGTACATAAACACAGCCTAACATATACTTCTAAAAATTTAAAGATAGGTGGAGCCACTGAAAGGGCTCAACAATTAATAGCATTGTCTCCTCTTCCAGAGAACCTGGGATCAACTAACAGCAACTATATGGTGGCCCATCTCCAGTTCCAAGGGATCAGACAGTCTGACAGACAGACAGACTGACAGAGATTAGGATGGCAGGCCTGCCTGGTCTTTCTTTCTTTATTATCCTTTTTAAAAACTGTTTATTTATTTATGTATTTATTAGATATAAGTATACTGTAGCTGTCTTCAGACACTCCAGAAGAGGGTGTCAGATTCTGGAGAATCTAAATCCCTCTTATGGTCTGCATATGATGTACATAAACACAGCCTCACATATACTACTAAAAATTTAACGATGGGTGGGGCCTCTGAAAGCACTCAACAATTAACAGCATTGTCTCCTCTTCCAGAGAACCTGGGATCAACTACCAGCACCTATATGGTGGCCCATCTCCAGTTCCAGGGGATCAGAATGACTGATAGACAGACAGACAGAGATAAGGATGGTAGGCCTGCCTGGTCTTTCTTTTTTTCTTATCCGGTTTAAATAATGTTTATTTATTTATTTATTTATTTATTTATTTATTTATTTATGTATGTATTTATTAGATATAAGTACACTGTAGCTGTCTTCAGACACTCCAGAAGAGGGTGTCAGATTCTGGAGAATCTAAATCCCTCTTATGGTCTGCATATGATGTACATAAACACAGACTCACATATACTTCTAAAAATTTAAAGATGGGTAGGGCCACTGATAGGGCTCAACAATTAAGAGCATTGTCTCCTCTTCTAGAGTACCTGGGATCAACTACCAGCACATTATGGTGGCCCATCTCCAGTTCCAGTGGATCAGACAGACAGACAGACAGACAGAGAGACAGAGATAAGGATGGCAGGCCTGCCTGGTCTTTCTTTATTTCTTATACTTTTTAAAAAATGTTTATTTATTTATTTATTTATTTATTTATTTATTTATGTATTTATTAGATATAAGTACACTGTAGCCGTCTTCAGACACTCCAGAAGAGGGTGTCAGATTCTAGAGAATCTAAATCGCTCTTATATTCTGAATATGAAGTACATAAACACAGCCTCACATATACTTCTAAAAATTATAAATAGTTGGGGCCACTGAAAGGACTCAACAATTAACAGCATTGTCTCCTCTTCCAGAGAACCTGGGATCAACTACCAGCACCTAAAAGGTGGCCCATCTCCAGTTCCAGGGGATCAGACAGACAGACAGACAGACAGTGATAAGGATGGCAGGCCTGCCTGGTCTTTCTTTCTTTCTTATACTTTTTTTAAAAAAATGTTTATTTATTTATTTATTTATTTATTTATTTATTTATTTATTTATTTATTTATTTATTTATTTATTATTAGATATAAGTACACTGTAGCTGTTCAGACACTCCAGAAGAGGGTGTCAGATTCTGGAGAATCTAAATCCCTCTTATGGTCTGCATATGATGTACATAAACACAGCCTCACATATACTTCTAAAAATTTAAAGAAGGGTGGGGCCACTCTAAAAGCTCAACAATTAACAGCATTGTCTCCTCTTCCAGAGTACCTGGGATCAACTACCAGCAACTATATGGTGGCCCATCTCCAGTTCCAGGGGATCAGACAGACAGACATACAGACAGTGATAAGGATGGCAGTCCTGCCTGGTCTTTCTTTCTTTCTTATCCTTTTTTAAAAAATGTGTATTTATATATTTATTTATGTATTTATTAGATATAAGTACACTGTAGCTGTCTTCAGACACTCCAGAAGAGGGTGTCAGATTCTGGAGAATCTAAATCCCTTTTATGGTCTGCATGTGATGTACATAAACACAGCCTCATATATACTTCTAAAAATTTAAAGATGTGTGGGGCCACTGAGAGGGCTCAACAATTAACAGCATTGTCTCCTCTTTCAGAGAACCTGGGATAAACTACCAGCACCTTATGGTGGCCCATCTCCAGTTCCAGTGGATCAGACAGACAGACAGACAGAGAGACTGAGATATGGATGGCAGGCCTGACTGGTCTTTCTTTATTTCTTATACTTTTTAAAAAATGTTTATTTATTCATTTATTTATTTATTTATGTATTTATTAGATATAAGTACACTGTAGCCGTCTTCAGACACTCCAGAAGATGGTGTCAGATTCTGGAGAATCTAAATCCCTCTTATGGTCTGAATATGATGTACATAAACACAGCCTCTCATATACTTGTAAAAATTAAAAATGGGTGGGGCCACTGAAAGGGCTCAACAATTAACAGCATTGTCTCCTCTTCCAGAGAACCTGGGATCAACTACCAGCACCTACAGGGTGGCCCATCTCCACTCCCAGGGGATCAGACAGACAGACAGACAGACAGAGATAAGTATGGCAGGCCTGCCTGGTCTTTCTTTCTTTCTTATCGTTTTAAAATAATGTTTATTTATTTATTTATTTATTTATTTATGTATTTATTAGATATAAGTACACTGTAGTTGTCTTCAGACACTCCAGAAGAGGGTGTCAGATTCTGGAGAAACTAAATCCCTCTTATGGTCTGCATATGATGTACATAAACACAGCCTAACATATACTTCTAAAAATTTAAAGATAGGTGGAGCCACTGAAAGGGCTCAACAATTAATAGCATTGTCTCCTCTTCCAGAGAACCTGGGATCAACTAACAGCAACTATATGGTGGCCCATCTCCAGTTCCAAGGGATCAGACAGTCTGACAGACAGACAGACTGACAGAGATTAGGATGGCAGGCCTGCCTGGTCTTTCTTTCTTTATTATCCTTTTTAAAAACTGTTTATTTATTTATGTATTTATTAGATATAAGTACACTGTAGCTGTCTTCAGACACTCCAGAAGAGGGTGTCAGATTCTGGAGAATCTAAATCCCTCTTATGGTCTGCATATGATGTACATAAACACAGCCTCACATATACTACTAAAAATTTAACGATGGGTGGGGCCTCTGAAAGCACTCAACAATTAACAGCATTGTCTCCTCTTCCAGAGAACCTGGGATCAACTACCAGCACCTATATGGTGGCCCATCTCCAGTTCCAGGGGATCAGAATGACTGATAGACAGACAGACAGAGATAAGGATGGTAGGCCTGCCTGGTCTTTCTTTTTTTCTTATCCGGTTTAAATAATGTTTATTTATTTATTTATTTATTTATTTATTTATTTATTTATGTATTTATTAGATATAAGTACACTGTAGCTGTCTTCAGACACTCCAGAAGAGGGTGTCAGATTCTGGAGAATCTAAATCCCTCTTATGGTCTGCATATGATGTACATAAACACAGACTCACATATAATTCTAAAAATTTAAAGATGGGTAGGGCCACTGATAGGGCTCAACAATTAAGAGCATTGATTCCTCTTTCAGAGTACCTGGGATCAACTACCAGCACATTATGGTGGCCCATCTCCAGTTCCAGTGGATCAGACAGACAGACAGACAGAGAGACAGAGATAAGGATGGCAGGCCTGCCTGGTCTTTCTTTATTTCATATACTTTTTAAAAAATGTTTATTTATTTATTTATTTATTTATTTATTTATTTATTTATTAGATATAAGTACACTGTAGCCGTCTTCAGACACTCCAGAAGAGGGTGTCAGATTCTAGAAAATCTAAATCACTCTTATGGTCTGAATATGATGTACATAAACACAGCCTCACATATACTTCTAAAAATTATACATAGGTGGGGCCACTGAAAGGACTCAACTATTAACAGCATTGTCTCCTCTTCCAGAGAACCTGGGATCAACTACCATCACCTAAAAGGTGGCCCATCTCCAGTTCCAGGGGATCAGACAGACAGACAGACAGACAGTGATAAGGATGGCAGGCCTGCCTGGTCTTTCTTTCTTTCTTATCCTTTTTTAAAAAAAAATGTTTGTTTATTTATTTATTTATTTATTTATTTATTTATTCATTTATTATTAGATATAAGTACACTGTAGCTGTTCAGACACTCCAGAATAGGGTGTCAGATTCTGGAGAATCTAAATCCCTCTTATGGTCTGCATATGAGGTACATAAACCCAGCCTCACATATACTTCTAAAAATTTAAAGAAGGGTGGGGACACTCTAAAAGCTCAACAATTAACAGCATTGTCTCCTCTTCCAGAGTACCTGGGATCAACTACCAGCAACTATATGGTGGCCCATCTCCAGTTCCAGGGGATCAGACAGACAGACATACAGACAGTGATAAGGATGGCAGCCCTGCCTGGTCTTTCTTTCTTTATTATCCTTTTTTAAAAAATGTTTATTTATATATTTATTTATGTATTTATTAGATATATGTACACTGTAGCTGTCTTCAGACACTCCAGAAGAGGGTGTCAGATTCTGGAGAATCTAAATCCCTCTTATGGTCTGCATATTCGGTACATAAACACAGCCTTGCATATACTTCTAAAAATTTAAAGATGGGTGGGGCCACTGAGAGGGCTCAACAATTAACAGCATTGTCTCCTCTTTCAGAGAACCTGGGATAAACTACCAGCACCTTATGGTGGCCCATCTCCAGTTCCAGGGGATCAGACAGACAAACAGACAGAGAGACAGAGATATGGATGGCAGGCCTGCCTGGTCTTTCTTTATTTCTTATACTTTTTAAAAATGTTTATTTATTTATTTATTTATTTATTTATTTATTTATTATTAGATATAAGTACACTGTAGCTGTTCAGACACTCCAGAAGAGGGTGTCAGATTCTGGAGAATCTAAATCCCTCTTATGGTCTGCATATGATGTACATAAACACAGCCTCACATATACTTCTAAAAATTTAAAGATGTGTGGGGCCATGAGAGGGCTCAACAATTAACAGCATTGTCTCCTCTTTCAGAGAACCTGGGATAAACTACCAGCACCTTATGGTGGCCCATCTCCAGTTCCAGTGGATCAGACAGACAGACAGACAGAGAGACTGAGATATGGATGGCAGGCCTGACTGGTCTTTCTTTATTTCTTATACTTTTTAAAAAATGTTTATTTATTCATTTATTTATTTATTTATGTATTTATTAGATATAAGTACACTGTAGCCGTCTTCAGACACTCCAGAAGATGGTGTCAGATTCTGGAGAATCTAAATCCCTCTTATGGTCTGAATATGATGTACATAAACACAGCCTCTCATATACTTGTAAAAATTAAAAATGGGTGGGGCCACTGAAAGGGCTCAACAATTAACAGCATTGTCTCCTCTTCCAGAGAACCTGGGATCAACTACCAGCACCTACAAGGTGGCCCATCTCCAGTTCCAGGGGATCAGACAGACAGACAGACAGACAGAGATAAGTATGGCAGGCCTGCCTGGTCTTTCTTTCTTTCTTATCGTTTTAAAATAATGTTTATTTATTTATTTATTTATTTATTTATGTATTTATTAGATATAAGTACACTGTAGTTGTCTTCAGACACTCCAGAAGAGGGTGTCAGATTCTGGAGAAACTAAATCCCTCTTATGGTCTGCATATGATGTACATAAACACAGCCTAACATATACTTCTAAAAATTTAAAGATAGGTGGAGCCACTGAAAGGGCTCAACAATTAATAGCATTGTCTCCTCTTCCAGAGAACCTGGGATCAACTAACAGCAACTATATGGTGGCCCATCTCCAGTTCCAAGGGATCAGACAGTCTGACAGACAGACAGACTGACAGAGATTAGGATGGCAGGCCTGCCTGGTCTTTCTTTCTTTATTATCCTTTTTAAAAACTGTTTATTTATTTATGTATTTATTAGATATAAGTACACTGTAGCTGTCTTCAGACACTCCAGAAGAGGGTGTCAGATTCTGGAGAATCTAAATCCCTCTTATGGTCTGCATATGATGTACATAAACACAGCCTCACATATACTACTAAAAATTTAACGATGGGTGGGGCCTCTGAAAGCACTCAACAATTAACAGCATTGTCTCCTCTTCCAGAGAACCTGGGATCAACTACCAGCACCTATATGGTGGCCCATCTCCAGTTCCAGGGGATCAGAATGACTGATAGACAGACAGACAGAGATAAGGATGGTAGGCCTGCCTGGTCTTTCTTTTTTTCTTATCCGGTTTAAATAATGTTTATTTATTTATTTATTTATTTATGTATTTATTAGATATAAGTACACTGTAGCTGTCTTCAGACACTCCAGAAGAGGGTGTCAGATTCTGGAGAATCTAAATCCCTCTTATGGTCTGCATATGATGTACATAAACACAGACTCACATATAATTCTAAAAATTTAAAGATGGGTAGGGCCACTGATAGGGCTCAACAATTAAGAGCATTGTCTCCTCTTCCAGAGTACCTGGGATCAACTACCAGCACATTATGGTGGCCCATCTCCAGTTCCAGTGGATCAGACAGACAGACAGACAGAGAGACAGAGATAAGGATGGCAGGCCTGCCTGGTCTTTCTTTATTTCTTATACTTTTTAAAAAATGTTTATTTATTTATTTATTTATTTATTTATTTATTTATTTATTTATGTATTTATTAGATATAAGTACACTGTAGCCGTCTTCAGACACTCCAGAAGAGGGTGTCAGATTCTAGAGAATCTAAATCACTCTTATGGTCTGAATATGATGTACATAAACACAGCCTCACATATACTTCTAAAAATTATACATAGGTGGGGCCACTGAAAGGACTCAACTATTAACAGCATTGTCTCCTCTTCCAGAGAACCTGGGATCAACTACCATCACCTAAAAGGTGGCCCATCTCCAGTTCCAGGGGATCAGACAGACAGACAGACAGACAGTGATAAGGATGGCAGGCCTGCCTGGTCTTTCTTTCTTTCTTATCCTTTTTTAAAAAAAAATGTTTGTTTATTTATTTATTTATTTATTTATTTATTTATTTATTATTAGATATAAGTACACTGTAGCTGTTCAGACACTCCAGAATAGGGTGTCAGATTCTGGAGAATCTAAATCCCTCTTATGGTCTTCATATGAGGTACATAAACCCAGCCTCACATATACTTCTAAAAATTTAAAGAAGGGTGGGGACACTCTAAAAGCTCAACAATTAACAGCATTGTCTCCTCTTCCAGAGTACCTGGGATCAACTACCAGCAACTATATGGTGGCCCATCTCCAGTTCCAGGGGATCAGACAGACAGACATACAGACAGTGATAAGGATGGCAGGCCTGCCTGGTCTTTCTTTCTTTATTATCCTTTTTTAAAAAATGTTTATTTATATATTTATTTATGTATTTATTAGATATATGTACACTGTAGCTGTCTTCAGACACTCCAGAAGAGGGTGTCAGATTCTGGAGAATCTAAATCCCTCTTATGGTCTGCATATTCGGTACATAAACACAGCCTTGCATATACTTCTAAAAATTTAAAGATGGGTGGGGCCACTGAGAGGGCTCAACAATTAACAGCATTGTCTCCTCTTTCAGAGAACCTGGGATAAACTACCAGCACCTTATGGTGGCCCATCTCCAGTTCCAGGGGATCAGACAGACAGACAGACAGAGAGACAGAGATATGGATGGCAGGCCTGCCTGGTCTTTCTTTATTTCTTATACTTTTTAAAAATGTTTATTTATTTATTTATTTATTTATTTATTTATTTATTTATTTATTTATTTATTATTAGATATAAGTACACTGTAGCTGTTCAGACACTCCAGAAGAGGGTGTCAGATTCTGGAGAATCTAAATCCCTCTTATGGTCTGCATATGATGTACATAAACACAGCCTCACATATACTTCTAAAAATTTAAAGATGTGTGGGGCCACTGAGAGGGCTCAACAATTAACAGCATTGTCTCCTCTTTCAGAGAACCTGGGATAAACTACCAGCACCTTATGGTGGCCCATCTCCATGTTCCTGTGGATCAGACAGACAGACAGACAGAGAGACAGAGATATGGATGGCAGGCCTGACTGGTCTTTCTTTATTTCTTATACTGTTTAAAAAATGTTTATTTATTCATTTATTTATTTATGTATGTATTTATTAGATATAAGTACACTGTAGCCGTCTTCAGACACTCCAGAAGATGGTGTCAGATTCTGGAGAATCTAAATCCCTCTTATGGTCTGCATATGATGTACATAAACACAGACTCACATATACTTCTAAAAATTTAAAGATGGGTAGGGCCACTGATAGGGCTCAACAATTAAGAGCATTGTCTCCTCTTCCAGAGAACCTTGGATCAACTACCAGCAACTATATGGTGGCCCATCTCCAGTTCCCGGGGATCAGATAGACAGACAGACAGACAGACAGACAGAGATAAGGATGTCAGGCCTGCCTGGTCTTACTTTCTTTTTTATCCTTTTTAAAAAATGTTTATTTATTTATTTATTTATTTATTTATTTATTTATTTATTTATTTATTATATATAAGTACACCGTAGCTGTCTTCAGTCTCTCCAGTAGAGGGTGTCAGATTCTGGAGAATCTAAATCCTCTTATAATCTGAATATGATGTACATAAACACAGCCTCACATAAATTTCTAAATATTTAAAGAAGTGTGGGGCCAATGAAAGGGCTCAACAATTAACCGAATTGTCTCCTCTTCCAGAGTACCTTGGATCAACTACCAGCACTATATGGTGGCCCATCTCCAGTTCCCGGGGATCAGATAGACAGACAGACAGAAAGACAGAGATATGGATGGCAGGCCTGCCTGGACTTTCTTTCTTTCTTATACTTTTTAAAAAATGTTTATTTATTTATTTATTTATTTATCTATTTATTTATTAGATATAAGTACACTGTAGCTGTCTTCAGACACTCCAGAAGAGGGTGTCAGATTCTGGAGAATCTAAATCCCTCTTATGGTCTGCATATGATGTACATAAACACAGCCTCACATATACCTCTAAATATTTAAAGATGGGTGGCTCCACTGAAAGGGCTCAACAATTAACAGCATTGTCTCCTCTTACAGAGTACCTGGGATCAACTACCAGCAACTATATGGTGGCCCATCTCCAGTTCCAGGGGATCAGACAGACAGACATACAGACAGTGATGAGGATGGCAGGCCTGCCTGGTCTTTCTCTTTCTTATCCTTTTTAAAAAAATGTTTATTTATATATTTATTTATGTATTTATTAGATATAACTACACTGTAGCTGTCTTCAGACACTCCAGAAGAGGGTGTCAGATTCTGGAGAATCTAAATACCTCTTATGGTCTGCATATGATGTACATAAACACAGCCTCACATATACTTCTAAATATTTAAAGAAGTGTGGGGCCACTGAAAGGGCTCCACGATTAACCGAATTGTCTCCTCTTCCAGAGAACCCTGGATCAACTACCAGCACTATATGGTGGCCCATCTCCAGTTCCCGGGGATCAGATAGACAGACAGACAGACAGACAGAGATATGGATGGCAGGCCTGCCTGGTCTTTCTTTCTTTCTTATACTTTTTAAAAAATGTTTATTTATTTATTTATTTATTTATCTATTTATTTATTAGATATAAGTACACTGTAGCTGTCTTCAGACACTCCAGAAGAGGGTGTCAGATTCTGGAGAATCTAAATCCCTCTTATGGTCTGCATATGATGTACATAAACACAACCTCACATATACCTCTAAATATTTAAAGATGGGTGGCGCCACTGAAAGGGCTCAACAATTAACAGCATTGTCTCCTCTTCCAGAGTACCTGGGATCAACTACCAGCAACTATATGGTGGCCCATCTCCAGTTCCAGGGGATCAGACAGACAGACATACAGACAGTGATAAGGATGGCAGGCCTGCCTGGTCTTTCTTTCTTTCTTATCCTTTTTAAAAAAATGTTTATTTATATATTTATTTATGTATTTATTAGATATAAGTACACTGTAGCTGTCTTCAGACACTCCAGAAGAGGGTGTCAGATTCTGGAGAATCTAAATCCCTCTTATGGTCTGCATATGATGTACATAAACACAGCCTCAAATATACTTCTAAAAATTTAAAGATGTGTGGGGCCACTGAGAGGGCTCAACAATTAACAGCATTGTCTCCTCTTTCAGAGAACCTGGGATAAACTACCAGCACCTTATGGTGGCCCATCTCCAGTTCCAGTGGATCAGACAGACAGACAGACAGAGAGACAGAGATAAGGATGGCAGGCCTGCCTGGTCTTTCTTTCTTTCTTATACTTTTTAAAAAATGTTTATTTATTTATTTATTTATTTATGTATTTATTAGATATAAGTACACTGTAGCTGTCTTCAGACACTCCAGAAGAGGGTGTCAGATTCTGGAGAATCTAAATCCCTCTTATGGTCTGCAAATAATGTACATAAACACAGCCTCACATATACTTCTAAATATTTAAAGATGGGTAGGGCCACTGATAGGGCTCAACAATTAACAGCATTGTCTCCTCTTCCAGAGAACCTGGGATCAACTACCAGCAACTTTATGGTAGCCCAACTCCAGTTCCAGGGAATCAGACAGACAGACAGACAGACAGAGATAAGGATGGCAGGCCAGCCTGGTCTTACTTTCTTTCTTATTCTTTTTAAAAAATGTTTATTTATTTATTTATTTATTTATTATATATAAGTACACTGTAGCTGTCTTCAGTCAATCCAGTAGAGGGTGTCAGATTCTGGAGAATCTAAATCATCTTATAATCTGAATATGATGTACATAAACACAGCCTCACATAAACTTCTAAATATTTAAAGAAGTGTGGGGCCACTGAAAGGGCTCAACAATTTACCGAATTGTCTCCTCTTCCAGAGAACCTTGGATCAACTACCAGCAACTATATGGTGGCCCATCTCCAGTTCCCGGGGATCAGATAGACAGACAGACAGACAGACAGAGATAAGGATGGCAGGCCTGCCTGGTCTTACTTTCTTTTTTATCCTTTTTTAAAAATGTTTATTTATTTATTTATTTATTTATTTATTTATTATATATAAGTACACCGTAGCTGTCTTCAGTCTCTCCAGTAGAGGGTGTCAGATTCTGGAGAATCTAAATCCTCTTATAATCTGAATATGATGTACATAAACACAGCCTCACATAAACTTCTAAATATTTAAAGAAGTGTGGGGCCACTGAAAGGGCTCAACAATTAACCGAATTGTCTCCTCTTTCAGAGAACCTTGGATCAACTACCAGCACTATATGGTGGCCCATCTCCAGTTCCCGGGGATCAGATAGACAGACAGACAGAAAGACAGAGATATGGATGACAGGCCTGCCTGGTCTTTCTTTCTTTCTTATACTTTTTAAAAAATGTTTATTTATTTATTTATTTATTTATCTATTTATTTATTAGATATAAGTACACTGTAGCTGTCTTCAGACACTCCAGAAGAGGGTGTCAGATTCTGGAGAATCTAAATCCCTCTTATGGTCTGCATATGATGTACATAAACACAACCTCACATATACCTCTAAATATTTAAAGATGGGTGGCGCCACTGAAAGGGCTCAACAATTAACAGCATTGTATCCTCTTCCAGAGTACCTGGGATCAACTACCAGCAACTATATGGTGGCCCATCTCCAGTTCCAGGGGATCAGACAGACAGACATACAGACAGTGATAAGGATGGCAGGCCTGCCTGGTCTTTCTTTCTTTCTTATCCTTTTTAAAAAAATGTTTATTTATATATTTATTTATGTATTTATTAGATATAAGTACTCTGTAGCTGTCTTCAGACACTCCAGAAGAGGGTGTCAGATTCTGGAGAATCTAAATCCCTCTTATGGTCTGCATATGTTGTACATAAACACAGCCTCAAATATACTTCTAAAAATTTAAAGATGTGTGGGGCCACTGAGAGGGCTCAACAATTAACAGCATTGTCTCCTCTTTCAGAGAACCTGGGATAAACTACCAGCACCTTATGGTGGCCCATCTCCAGTTCCAGTGGATCAGACAGACAGACAGACAGAGAGACAGAGATAAGGATGGCAGGCCTGCCTGGTCTTTCTTTCCTTCTTATACTTTTTAAAAAAATGTTTATTTATTTATTTATTTATTTATTTATTTATTTATTATATATAAGTACACTGTATCTGTCTTCAGTCACTCCAGTAGAGGGTGTCAGATTCTGGAGAATCTAAATCCTCTTATAATCTGAATATGATGTACATAAACACAGCCTCACATAAACTTCTAAATATTTAAAGAAGTGTGGGGCCACTGAAAGGGCTCAACAATTAACCGAAATGTCTCCTCTTCCAGAGAACCTTGGATCAACTACCAGCACTATATGGTGGCCCATCTCCAGTTCACGGGGATCAGATAGACAGACAGACAGACAGACAGAGATATGGATGGCAGGCCTGCCTGGTCTTTCTTTCTTTCTTATACTTTTTAAAAAATGTTTATTTATTTATTTATTTATTTATTTATCTATTTATTTATTAGATATAAGTACACTGTAGCTGTCTTCAGACACTCAGAAGAGGGTGTCAGATTCTGGAGAATCTAAATCCCTCTTATGGTCTGCATATATGTACATAAACACAGCCTCACATATACCTCTAAATATTTAAAGATGGGTGGCGCCACTGAAAGGGCTCAACAATTAACAGCATTGTGTCCTCTTCCAGAGTACCTGGGATCAACTACCAGCAACTATATGGTGGCCCATCTCCAGTTCCAGGGGATCAGACAGACAGACATACAGACAGTGATAAGGATGGCAGGCCTGCCTGGTCTTTCTTTCTTTCTTATCCTTTTAAAATATGTTTATTTATTTATTTATTTAGTTATTTATTTATTTATTTTATATAAGTACACTGTAGCTGTCTTCAGTCACTCCAGTAGAGGGTGTCAGATTCTGGAGAATCTAAATCCTCTTATAATCTGAATATGATGTACATAAACACAGCCTCACATAAACTTCTAAATATTTAAAGAAGTGTGGGGCCACTGAAAGGGCTCAACAATTAACCGAATTGTATACTCTCCCAGAGAACCTTGGATCAACTACCAGCACTATATGGTGGCCCATCTCCAGTTCCCGGGGATCAGATAGACAGAGAGACAGACAGACAGACAGAGATATGGATGGCAGGACTGCCTGGTCTTTCTTTCTTTCTTATACTTTTTAAAAAATGTTTATTTATTTATTTATTTATTTATCTATTTATTTATTAGATATAAGTACACTGTAGCTGTCTTCAGACACTCAGAAGAGGGTGTCAGATTCTGGAGAATCTAAATCCCTCTTATGGTCTGCATATATGTACATAAACACAGCCTCACATATACCTCTAAATATTTAAAGATGGGTTGCGCCACTGAAAGGGCTCAACAATTAACATCATTGTCTCCTCTTCCAGAGTACCTGGGATCAACTACCAGCAACTATATGGTGGCCCATCTCCAGTTCCAGGGGATCAGACAGAGAGACATACAGAGAGTGATAAGGATGGCAGGCCTGCCTGGTCTTTCTTTCTTTCTTATCCTTTTTAAAAACGTTTATTTATTTATTTATTTATTTATTTATTATATATAAGTACACTGTAGCTGTCTTCAGTCACTCCAGTAGAGGGTGTCAGATTCTGGAGAATCTAAATCCTCTTATAATCTGAATATGATGTACATAAACACAGCCACACATAAACTTCTAAATATTTAAAGAAGTGTGGGGCCACTGAAAGGGCTCAACAATTAACCGAATTGTCTCCTCTTCCAGAGAACCTTGGATCAACTACCAGCACTATATGGTGGCCCATCTCCAGTTCCCGGGGATCAGATAGACAGACAGACAGACAGACAGACAAAGATATGGATGGCAGGCCTGCCTGGTCTTTCTTTCTTTCTTATACTTTTTAAAAAATGTTTATTAATTTATTTATTTATCTATTTATTTATTAGATATAAGTACACTGTAGCTGTCTTCAGACACTCCAGAAGAGGGTGTCAGATTCTGGAGAATCTAAATCCCTCTTATGGTCTGCATATGATGTACATAAACACAGCCTCACATATACCTCTAAATATTTAAAGATGGGTGGCGCACCTGAAAGAGCTCAACAATTAACAGCATTGTCTCCTCTTCCAGAGTACCTGGGATCAACTACCAGCAACTATATGGTGGCCCATCTCCAGTTCCAGGGGATCAGACAGACAGACATACAGACAGTGATAAGGATGGCAGGCCTGCCTGGTCTTTCTTTCTTTCTTATCCTTTTTAAAAAATGTTTATTTATTTATTTATTTATTTATTTATTTATTTATTTATTATAAGTACACTGTAGCTGTCTTCAGTCAATCCAGTAGAGGGTGTCAGATTCTGGAGAATCTAAATCATCTTATAATCTGAATATGATGTACATAAACACAGCCTCACATAAACTTCTAAATATTTAAAGAAGTGTGGGGCCACTGAAAGGGCTCAACAATTTACCGAATTGTCTCCTCTTCCAGAGAACCTTGGATCAACTACCAGCACTATATGGTGGCCCATCTCCAGTTCCTGGGGATCAGATAGAAAGACAGACAGACAGACAGACAGAGATATGGATGGCAGGCCTGCCTGGTCTTTCTTTCTTTCTTATATTTTAAAAAAAATGTTTATTTATTTATTTATTTATTTATCTATTTATTTATTAGATATAAATACACTGTAGCTGTCTTCAGACACTCCAGAAGAGGGTGTCAGATTCTGGAGAATCTAAATCCCTCTTATGGTCTGCATATGATGTACATAAACACAGCCTCACATATACCTCTAAATATTTAAAGATGGGTGGCGCCACTGAAAGGGCTCAACAATTAACAGCATTGTCTCCTCTTCCAGAGTACCTGGGATCAACTACCAGCAACTATATGGTGGCCCATATCCAGTTCCACGGGATCAGACAGACAGACAGACAGACAGAGATAAGGATGGCAGGCCTGCCTGGTCTTACTTTCTTTCTTATCCTTTTTAAAAAATGTTTATTTATTTATTTATTTATTTATTTATTTATTTATTACATATAAGTACACTGTAGCTGTCTTCAGACACTCCAGTAGAGGGTGTCAGATTCTGGAGAATCTAAATCCTCTTATAATCTGAATATGATGTACATAAACACTGCCTCACATATACTTCTAAATATTTAAAGAAGTGTGCGGCCACTGAAAGGGCTCAACAATTAAGAGCATTGTCTCCTCTTCCAGAGAACCTTGGATCAACTACCAGCAACTATATGGTGGCCCGTCTCCAATTCCCGAGGATCAGATAGACAGACAGACAGACAGGCAGAGATATGGATGGCAGGCCTGCCTGGGCATTCTTTCTTTCTTATCCTTTTTAAAAAATGTTTATTTATTTATTTATTTATTTATTTATTTATTTATTTATTCATTTATTTATTTATGTATTTAGTAGATATAAGTACACTGTAGCTGTTCAGACACTACAGAAGAGGGTGTCAGATTCTGGAGAATCTAAATCCCTCTTATGGTCTGCATATGATGTACATAAACACAGCCTCACATATACTTCTAAAAATTTAAAGAAGGGTGGGGCCACTCTAAAAGCTCAACAATTAACAGCATTTTCTCCTCTTCCAGACTACCTGGGATCAACTACCAGCAACTATATGGTGGCCCAGCTCCAGTTCCAGGGGATCAGACAGACAGACATACAGACAGTGCTAAGGATGGCAGGCCTGCCTGGTCTTTCTTTCTTTCTTATCCTTTTTAAAAAAATGTTTATTTATATATTTATTTATGTATTTATTAGATATAAGTACACTGTAGCTGTCTTCAGACACTCCAGAAGAGGGTGTCTTATTCTGGAGAATCTAAATCCCTCTTATGGTCTGCATATGATGTACATAAACACAGCCTCAAATATACTTCTAAAAATTTAAAGATGTGTGGGGCCACTGAGAGGGCTCAACAATTAACAGCATTGTCTCCTCTTTCAGAGAACCTGGGATAAACTACCAGCACCTTATGGTGGCCCATCTCCAGTTCCAGTGGATCAGACAGACAGACAGACAGAGAGACAGAGATAAGGATGGCAGGCCTGCCTGGTCTTTCTTTCTTTCTTATACTTTTTAAAAAAATGTTTATTTATTTATTTATTTATTTATTTATTTATTTATTTATTTATTATATATAAGTACACTGTATCTGTCTTCAGTCACTCCAGTAGAGGGTGTCAGATTCTGGAGAATCTAAATCCTCTTATAATCTGAATATGATGTACATAAACACAGCCTCACATAAACTTCTAAATATTTAAAGAAGTGTGGGGCCACTGAAAGGGCTCAACAATTAACCGAAATGTCTCCTCTTCCAGAGAACCTTGGATCAACTACCAGCACTATATGGTGGCCCATCTCCAGTTCCCGGGGATCAGATAGACAGACAGACAGACAGACAGACAGAGATATGGATGGCAGGCCTGCCTGGTCTTTCTTTCTTTCTTATACTTTTTTAAAAATGTTTATTTATTTATTTATTTATTTATCTATTTATTTATTAGATATAAGTACACTGTAGATGTCTTCAGACACTCCAGAAGAGGGTGTCAGGTTCTGGAGAATCTAAATCCCTCTTATGGTCTGCATATGATGTACATAAACACAGCCTCACATATACCTCTAAATATTTAAAGATGGGTGGCGCCACTGAAAGGGCTCAACAATTAACAGCATTGTGTCCTCTTCCAGAGTACCTGGGATCAACTACCAGCAACTATATGGTGGCCCATCTCCAGTTCCAGGGGATCAGACAGACAGACATACAGACAGTGATAAGGATGGCAGGCCTGCCTGGTCTTTCTTTCTTTCTTATCCTTTTAAAATATGTTTATTTATTTATTTATTTAGTTATTTATTTATTTATTTTATATAAGTACACTGTAGCTGTCTTCAGTCACTCCAGTAGAGGGTGTCAGATTCTGGAGAATCTAAATCCTCTTATAATCTGAATATGATGTACATAAACACAGCCTCACATAAACTTCTAAATATTTAAAGAAGTGTGGGGCCACTGAAAGGGCTCAACAATTAACCGAATTGTATCCTCTCCCAGAGAACCTTGGATCAACTACCAGCACTATATGGTGGCCCATCTCCAGTTCCCGGGGATCAGATAGACAGACAGACAGACAGACAGACAGAGATATGGATGGCAGGCCTGCCTGGTCTTTCTTTCTTTCTTATACTTTTTAAAAAATGTTTATTTATTTATTTATTTATTTATTTATCTATTTATTTATTAGATATAAGTACACTGTAGCTGTCTTCAGACACTCAGAAGAGGGTGTCAGATTCTGGAGAATCTAAATCCCTCTTATGGTCTGCATATATGTACATAAACACAGCCTCACATATACCTCTAAATATTTAAAGATGGGTGGCGCCACTGAAAGGGCTCAACAATTAACAGCATTGTGTCCTCTTCCAGAGTACCTGGGATCAACTACCAGCAACTATATGGTGGCCCATCTCCAGTTCCAGGGGATCAGACAGACAGACATACAGACAGTGATAAGGATGGCAGGCCTGCCTGGTCTTTCTTTCTTTCTTATCCTTTTAAAATATGTTTATTTATTTATTTATTTAGTTATTTATTTATTTATTTTATATAAGTACACTGTAGCTGTCTTCAGTCACTCCAGTAGAGGGTGTCAGATTCTGGAGAATCTAAATCCTCTTATAATCTGAATATGATGTACATAAACACAGCCTCACATAAACTTCTAAATATTTAAAGAAGTGTGGGGCCACTGAAAGGGCTCAACAATTAACCGAATTGTATACTCTCCCAGAGAACCTTGGATCAACTACCAGCACTATATGGTGGCCCATCTCCAGTTCCCGGGGATCAGATAGACAGAGAGACAGACAGACAGACAGAGATATGGATGGCAGGACTGCCTGGTCTTTCTTTCTTTCTTATACTTTTTAAAAAATGTTTATTTATTTATTTATTTATTTATTTATTTATTTATCTATTTATTTATTAGATATAAGTACACTGTAGCTGTCTTCAGACACTCAGAAGAGGGTGTCAGATTCTGGAGAATCTAAATCCCTCTTATGGTCTGCATATATGTACATAAACACAGCCTCACATATACCTCTAAATATTTAAAGATGGGTTGCGCCACTGAAAGGGCTCAACAATTAACATCATTGTCTCCTCTTCCAGAGTACCTGGGATCAACTACCAGCAACTATATGGTGGCCCATCTCCAGTTCCAGGGGATCAGACAGAGAGACATACAGAGAGTGATAAGGATGGCAGGCCTGCCTGGTCTTTCTTTCTTTCTTATCCTTTTTAAAAAGGTTTATTTATTTATTTATTTATTTATTTATTTATTTATTATATATAAGTACACTGTAGCTGTCTTCAGTCACTCCAGTAGAGGGTGTCAGATTCTGGAGAATCTAAATCCTCTTATAATCTGAATATGATGTACATAAACACAGCCACACATAAACTTCTAAATATTTAAAGAAGTGTGGGGCCACTGAAAGGGCTCAACAATTAACCGAATTGTCTCCTCTTCCAGAGAACCTTGGATCAACTACCAGCACTATATGGTGGCCCATCTCCAGTTCCCGGGGATCAGATAGACAGACAGACAGACAGACAGACAGAGATATGGATGGCAGGCCTGCCTGGTCTTTCTTTCTTTCTTATACTTTTTAAAAAATGTTTATTTATTTATTTATTTATCTATTTATTTATTACATATAAGTACACTGTAGCTGTCTTCAGACACTCCAGAAGAGGGTGTCAGATTCTGGAGAATCTAAATCCCTCTTATGGTCTGCATATGATGTACATAAACACAGCCTCACATATACCTCTAAATATTTAAAGATGGGTGGCGCACCTGAAAGAGCTCAACAATTAACAGCATTGTCTCCTCTTCCAGAGTACCTGGGATCAACTACCAGCAACTATATGGTGGCCCATCTCCAGTTCCAGGGGATCAGACAGACAGACATACAGACAGTGATAAGGATGGCAGGCCTGCCTGGTCTTTCTTTCTTTCTTATCCTTTTTAAAAAATGTTTATTTATTTATTTATTTATTTATTTATTTATTTATTTATTATAAGTACACTGTAGCTGTCTTCAGTCAATCCAGTAGAGGGTGTCAGATTCTGGAGAATCTAAATCATCTTATAATCTGAATATGATGTACATAAACACAGCCTCACATAAACTTCTAAATATTTAAAGAAGTGTGGGGCCACTGAAAGGGCTCAACAATTTACCGAATTGTCTCCTCTTCCAGAGAACCTTGGATCAACTACCAGCACTATATGGTGGCCCATCTCCAGTTCCCGGGAATCAGATAGACAGACAGACAGACAGACAGACAGAGATATGGATGGCAGGCCTGCCTGGTCTTTCTTTCTTTCTTATACTTTTTAAAAAATGTTTATTTATTTATTTATTTATCTATTTATTTATTAGATATAAATACACTGTAGCTGTCTTCAGACACTCCAGAAGAGGGTGTCAGATTCTGGAGAATCTAAATCCCTCTTATGGTCTGCATATGATGTACATAAACACAGCCTCACATATACCTCTAAATATTTAAAGATGGGTGGCGCCACTGAAAGGGCTCAACAATTAACAGCATTGTCTCCTATTCCAGAGTACCTGGGATCAACTACCAGCAACTATATGGTGGCCCATATCCAGTTCCACGGGATCAGACAGACAGACAGACAGACAGAGATAAGAATGGCTGGCCTGCCTGGTCTTACTTTCTTTCTTATCCTTTTTAAAAAATGTTTATTTATTTATTTATTTATTTATTTATTTATTACATATAAGTACACTGTAGCTGTCTTCAGACACTCCAGTAGAGGGTGTCAGATTCTGGAGAATCTAAATCCTCTTATAATCTGAATATGATGTACATAAACACTGCCTCACATATACTTCTAAATATTTAAAGAAGTGTGCGGCCATTGAAAGGGCTCAACAATTAAGAGCATTGTCTCCTCTTCCAGAGAACCTTGGATCAACTACCAGCAACTATATGGTGGCCCATCTCCAGTTCCCGAGGATCAGATAGACAGACAGACAGACAGGCAGAGATATGGATGGCAGGCCTGCGTGGGCTTTCTTTCTTTCTTATCCTTTTTAAAAAATGTTTATTTATTTATTTATTTATTTATCTATTTATTTATTAGATATAAGTACACTGTAGCTGTCTTCAGACACTCAGAAGAGGGTGTCAGATTCTGGAGAATCTAAATCCCTCTTATGGTCTGCATATGATGTACATAAACACAGCCTCACATATACTTCTAAAAATTTAAAGAAGGGTGGGGCCACTCTAAAAGCTCAACAATTAACAGCATTTTCTCCTCTTCCAGACTACCTGGGATCAACTACCAGCAACTATATGGTGGCCCAGCTCCAGTTCCAGGGGATCAGACAGACAGACAGACAGACAGTGATAAGGATGGCAGGCCTGCCTGGTCTTTCTTTCTTTCTTATCCTTTTTAAAAAAATGTTTATTTATATATTTATTTATGTATTTATTAGATATAAGTACACTGTAGCTGTCTTCAGACACTCCAGAAGAGGGTGTCAGATTCTGGAGAATCTAAATCCCTCTTATGGTCTGCATATGATGTACATAAACAAAGCCTCACATATACTTCTAAAAATTTAAAGATGTGTGGCGCCACTGAGAGGGCTCAACAATTAACAGCATTGTCTCCTCTTTCAGAGAACCTGGGATAAACTACCAGCACCTTATGGTGGCCCATCTCCAGTTCCAGTGGATCAGACAGACAGACAGACAGAGAGACAGAGATAAGGATGGCAGGCCTGCCTGGTCTTTCTTTATTTCTTATACTTTTTAAAAAATGTTTATTTATTTATTTATTTATTTATTTATTTATTTATTTATTTATTAGATATAAGTACACTGTAGCCGTCTTCAGACACTCCAGAAGAGGATGTCAGATTCTGGAGAATCTCAATCCCTCTTATCGTTTGAATATGATGTACATAAACACAGCCTCACATATACTTCTAAAAATTAAAAATGGGTGGGGCCACTGAAAGGGCTCAACAATTAACAGCATTGTCTCCTCTTCCAGAGAAGGTGGGATCAACTACCAGCACCTACAAGGTGGCCCATCTCCAGTTCCAGGGGATCAGACAGACAGACAGACACAGATAAGGATGGCAGGCCTGCCTGGTCTTTCTTTCTTTCTTATCCTTTTTAAAAAATATTTATTTATTTATTTATTTATTTATTTATTTATTTATTTATGTATTTCTTAGATATAAGTACACTGTCGCTTTCTTTAGACACTCCAGAGGAGGGTGTCAGATTCTGGAGAATGTAAATCACTCTTATGGTCTGCATATGATGTACATAAACACAGCCTCACATATGCTGAGCTGAGGTGTCACAGGCCAACTGCTGGAATTTCTGAGTACCACCTAGATAGAGAAAAGCTATGCTGTGGTTGCTTAATTTATGTATTTTATTATTTCTATTTGTTGTTTTGTTTTGTTTTATTTGTTTTTAGAGAAGTCCTCAGTCTGTAGCTCTGGCTGACCCAGGACTGCCTACTTGTGTTAATTAGGGTTTCACAGCTGAGAACAGACACCAAGAGCAAGGTAAGGCTTAGAAAACCCTACATTCAGTGGTGGCTCAAGCTCTTAATGAGAGCACTCTGTAGGCAGAGGCAGTCAGTTTCTGAGTTTGAGGCCACCCTGGTGAAAGACAGGGCTAGGGTAGGGGCTAGGGTGAGGAAAGGAAGAAAGAAAGAAAGAAAAGTTTATAATAAATAGTTTTTATAAAAGTTTTATAAAAAGTGTTAAAGTTTTTAAAAATTAAAAAAAAAAATACCAGATCACCATCACACAGCATTGGCTGTCTTCAGGTGTATCCTTTCAGCCTCCAAAACAAAAAACAATGGCTGGCTGTCTTCAGGTGTATCCTATTCTCGAGTCTTATTTCCAACCTTAGAGCTGGGCTGAGCTGCCTCATTATGTAATTGCAAACCTTCCTTGGTTTGTCTTTTCCATTTCTAAGACTAACAGGCCTTTTTCTATTTATTGAATATGCTCATGACTGTCCTTTAGATATAGTAAATATAACTGTTGCTTATAAAACTTGTTTTCTAGGAATTTTTAAAGGGCAATGGCAGAGTTTATTTATAAAAAAATATTTTGCATTTATTTATTTGTGTGAGTGATGAAGCTCAGGTCTTCAAACTCGTCAGGAGTTATGATTACCTCCCCTCTCTCTCAACCCCTCTCTCTCCTCTCTCAATGATTGTGTAAGAATGTTTTGCATGTGTATGCTGTGCCCACAGACTCCAGAACAGAGTATTAGATCCCCTGGAACTGGAGATGGGCCACCATATATAATACTGGTAATTGAGCCCAGGTTCTCTGGAAGAGGAGACAATGCTCTTAATTGTTGAGCCCTCTCTGTAGCCACATCTTTCTTTTTTTTTTTTTTGAGTATATGTGAGGCTGTGTTTATATACATCATATGCAGACAATAAGAATGATTTAGATTCTTCAGAATCTGACACCCTCTTCTGGACTGTCTGAAGATAGCTACAGCATACTTAAATATAATAAATAAATAAATCTTTAAAAAGAAAAGGAAAAGTAAAAAAGAAAGAACAGGCCTGCCATATGCATGTTCATAGAGGAAAATGAAGAGACCCCAATCTAACCTCAGCAGGGTGCTTCCTTCTGGATGGTAGCTCAAAGTTTCATCCCAGCAAGACAGGCAAATCACTGAGTTCAAGGACAGTAAGGTTCAGGACAGCCAAGGTTAGGAAGGAAAAGGGTCTATGTTGAGAATACAAACCGACAAAACAACAACTAGGAAAAAGAAGTGACAGTGTAACTTGGGGTAGGGTACCAACAAGAGAAAGCTTTCTGTTACCACTTACAAACACCAGTAGCCTTGCACCCTTCTGCCCAGGTCCCTGCCTTCCTTTCTAGGAATTCTAAGGATGCCAGGGGGTGGGGGAATCCAGATTAACTTTTTAAAAACAAAGACTTGGTCTTTGATGTCTATAGGAAGCCCTTCTCAGTGCCTTTAACTACCACTGAACTTTCAGGGCTGTGACTCAACTGTAACAAGGAACAGGGCTAAGAACCTGCAGCCTTTGAAAACAACTATTTTTTTAAAGTGGGGGACACAAATCAGCAGTAGAAGCCCTCAGGTTCAGCCATAATACTTGTTAGGGAAAGAGCCTCAATGTCCGGAGCTGAGGTCTCATGGGTGAACTGCTTCAAGCTCTGAGTATCATTGAAAGAAAGAAAAGATATCATGTGGTTGCTTAATTTATTTATTTTATTATTTCTATTTTTTGTTTTCTTTTGTTTTGTTTTAGAAAAGGCCTCAGTCTATAGCTATGGCTGACCTAGGACAGACTACATGTGTTAATTAGGGTTTCACAGCTGAGAAACAGACCATACCTATGTAAGATTTAGAAAACCCAACAGTCAGTGGTGGCTCGAGCTCTTAATGAGAGCACTCTGGAGGAAGAGGCAGTCAGTTTCTGAGATCGAGGCCAGCCTGGTTAAAGACAGGGATAGGCAGGGCTAGGCAAGGCAGGGCTGGGCTAGGCTAGGCTAGGCAAAGGGCTGGGATAGTCAAGGCAAGGGACTAGGCTAGGCTACTCAAGGGGCTAGGCAAGACAGACAGACAGAGAGAAAGACAGACAAGGATGGCAGGCCTGCCTGGTTTTTCTTTCTTTCTTATCCCTTTTAAAAAATGTTTATTTATTTATTTATTTATTTATTTATTTATGTATTTATTAGATATAAGTACACTGTAGCTGTCTTCAGACACTCCAGAAGAGGGTGTCAGATTCTGGAGAATCTATATCCCTCTTATGGTCTGCATATGATGTACATAAACACAGCCTCACATTTACTTCTAAAAATTTAAACATGTGTGGGGCCAATGAAAGGGATCAACAATTAACAGCATTGTCTCCTCTTATAGAGAACCTGGGATCAACTACCAGCAACTATATGGTGGCCCATCTCCAGTTCCAGGGGATCAGACAGACAGACAGACATACAGACAGATAGAGTTAAGGATGGCAGGCCTACCTGGTCTTTCATTCTTTCTTATCCTTTTTAAAAAATGTTTATTAATTTAAGTATGTATTTATTAGATTTAAGTACACTGTAGCTGTCTTCAAACACTCCCGAAGAGGGTGTCAGATTCTCGAGAATCTATATCCCTCTTATGGTCTGCATATGATGTACATGAACACAGCCTCACATATACTTCTAAAAATTTAAAGATGTGTGGGGCCACTGAAAGGTCTCAACAATTAACAGCACTGACTCCTCTTCCAGAGAACATGGGATCAACTACCAGCAATTATATGGTGGCCCATCTCCAGTTCCAGGGGATCAGACAGACAGACAGACAGACAGACAAGGATGGCAGGCGTGCCTGGTCTCTCTTTCTTTATTATCCTTTTTAAACAATGTTTATTTGTTTATTTATGAATTTATTAGATATAAGTACACTGTAGCTGTCTTCAGACACTCCAGAAGAGGTTGTCAGATTCTGGAGAATCTAAATCCCTCTTATGGTCTGAATATGCTGTACATAAACACAGCATCACATATACTTCTAAAAATTAAAAATGGGTGGGGCCACTGAAAGGGCTCAACAATTAACAGCATTGTCTCCTCTTCCAGAGAACCTGGGATCAACTACAAGCAACTCTATGGTGGCCCATCTCCAGTTCCAGAGGATCAGACAGACAGACAGACAGACAGAGATAAGGATGGCAGGCCTGCCTAGTCTTTCTTTCTTTCTTATTGATTTTAAAAAATGTTTATTTCTTTATTTATGTATTTATTAGATATAAGTACACTGTATCCGTCATAGACACTCCAAAAGACGGTGTCAGATTCTGGAGAATATAAATCCCTCTTTAATGGTCTGAATATGATGTACATAAACACAGCATCACATTTACTTCTAGAAATTTAAAGATGGGTGGGGCCACTGAAAGGGCTGAACAATTAACAGTATTGTCTCCCCTTCAGAAGACCTGGAATCAACTACCAGCAACAAAATGGTGGCCCATCTCCAGTTCCAGGAGATCAGACAGACAGACAAACAGAAAGACAGACAGACAGACAAAGATAAGGATGGCAGCCCTGCCTGGTCTTTCTTTCTTTCTTATCCTTTTTAAAAAATGTTTGTTTATTTATTTATTTATTTATTCATGTATTTATTAGATATAAGTACATTGTAGCTATCTTCAGACACTCCAGAAGAGGGTGTCAGATTCTGGAGAATGTAAATCCCTCTTATGGTCTGCATATGATGTACATAAACACAGCCTCACATATACTTCTAAAAATTTAAAGATGTGTGGGGCCACTGAAAGGGCTCAACAATTAACAGCATTGTCTCCTCTACCAGAGAACCTGGGATCAACTACCAGCAACTATATGGTGGCCCATCTCCAGTTCCAAGGGATCAGGCAGACAAAGAGACAGACAGACAAGGGTGGCAGGCCTCCCTGGTTTTTCTTTCTTTCTTATTCTTTTTAAAAAATGTTTATTTATTTATGTATTTATTAGATATAAGTACACTGTAGCTGTCTTCAGACACTCCAGAAGAGGGTGTCAGATTCTGGAGAATATAAATCCCTCTTATGGTCTGCATATGATGGACATAAACACAGATTCACATACACTTCTAAAAATTTAAGATGGGTGGGGCCACTGAAAGGGCTCAACAATTAACAGCATTGTCTCTTCTTCCAGAGAACCTGGGATCAACTACAAGCAACTATATGGTGGCCCATCTCCAGTTCCAGGGGATCAGACAGACAGACAGACAGACAGAGATAAGGAGGGCAGGCCTGCCTGGTTTTTCATTCTTTCTTATCCTTTTAAAATAATGTTTATTTATTTATTTATTTATTTATTTATTTATTTATTTATTTATTTATTTATTAGATATAAGTACACTGTAGTTGTCTTCAGACACTCAAGAAGAGGGTGTCAGATTCTGGAGAATCTAAATCCCTCTTATGGTCTGCATATGATGTACATAAACACAGCCTCACATATACTTCTAAAAATTTAAAATGGGTGGGCCCACTGAAATGGCCCAACAATTAACACCATTGTCTCCTCTTCCAGAGAACGTGGGATCAACTACCAGCAACTATATGGTGGCCCATCTCAAGTTGCAGGGGATCAGATAGACAGACAGGCAGACAGTGATAAGGATGGCAGGCCTGCCTGATTTTTCTTTCTTTCTTATCCTTTTTAAAAATGTTTATTTATTCATTTATTCATTTATTCATTTATTCATTTATTCATTTATTCATTTATTCATTTATTCATTTATTCATGTATTCATTTATTCATTTATTCATTTATTCATTTATTCATTTATTCATTTATTTATTTATGTATTTATTAGATATAAGTACACTGTAGCTGTCTTCAGACTCTCCAGAAGAGGGTGTCAGATTCTGGAGAATCTATATCCCTCTTATGGTCTGCATATGATGTACATAAACACAGCCTCACATATACTTGTAAAAATTTAAAGATGGGTGGGGCCACTGAAAGGGCTCAACAATTAACAGCATTGTCTCCTCTTCCAGAGGACCTGGGATCAACTACCAGCAACTATATTGTGGCACATCTCCAGTTCCAGGGGATCAGACAGACATACATACAGACAGACCGACAACGATTGCAGGCCTGCCTGGTTTTTCTTTCTTTCTTATACATTTTAAAAATGTTTATTTATTTATATATATATATATATTAGATATAAGTACACTGTAGCTGTCTTCAACACTTCAGAAGAGGGTGTCATATTCTGGAGAATCTAAATCCCTCTTATGGTCTGCATATGATGTACATAAACACAGCCTCACATATACTTCTAAAAATTTAAAGATGTGTGGGGCCACTGAGAGGGCTCAACAATTAACAGCATTGTCTCCTCTTTCAGAGAACATGGGATAAACTACCAGCACCTTATGGTGGCCCATCTCCAGTTCCAGTGGATCTGACAGACAGACAGGCAGACAGAGAGACAGATATAAGGATGGCAGGCCTGCCTGGTCTTTCTATATTTTTTATAATTTTAAAAAAATGTTTATTTATTTATTTATTTATTTATTTATTTATTTATTTATTTATTTATTAGATATAAGTACACTGTAGCTGTCTTCAGACACTCCAGAAGAGGGTGTCAGATTCTGGAGAATCTAAATCTCTTTTATGGTCTGCATATGATGTACATAAACACAGCCTCACATATACTTCTAAAAATTTAAAGAAGGGTGGGGCCACTCTAAAAGCTCAACAATTAACAGCATTGTCTCCTCTTCCAGAGTACCTGGGATCAACCTCCAGCAACTATATGGTGGCCCATCTCCAGTTCCAGGGGATCAGACAGACAGACATACAGACAGTGATAAGGATGGCAGGCCTGCCTGGTCTCTCTTTCTTTCTTATCCTTTTTAAAAATGTTTATTTATTTATTTATATGTTTATTAGATATAAGTACACTGTAGCTGTCTTCAGATACTCCAAAAGAAGGTGTCAGATTCTGGAGAATCTAAATCCCTCTTATGGTCTGCATATGATGTACATAAACACAGCCTCACATTTATTTCTTAAAATTTAAAGGTGGGGTGTGCCATTGAAAGGGCTTAGCAATTAACAGAATTGTCTCCTCTTCCAGAGAACCTGGGATCAACTACCTGCAACTATATTGTGGCCCATCTCCACTCCCAGGGGATCAGACAGACAGACAGACAGACAAGGATAATGATGGCAGGCCTGCCTGGTCTTTCTTTCTTTCTTATCCTTTTTAAAAAATGTTTATTTATTTATGTATTTATTAGATATATGTACACTGTAGCTGTCTTCAGACACTCCAGAAGAGGGTGTCAGATTCTGGAGAATCTAAATCCCTCTTATGGTCTGCATATGATGTACATAAACACAGCCTCAAATATACTACTATAAATTTAATGATGGGTGGGGCCACTGAAAACGCTCAACAATTAACAGCATTGTCTCCTCTTCCAAAGAACCTGGGATCAACTACCAGCACCTATATGGTGGCCCATCTCCAGTTCCAGGGGATCAGAACGACAGACAGACAGACAGACAGACAGACAGACAGAGATAAGAATGGTAGGCCTGCCTGGTCTTTCTTTTTTCTTATCCGGTTTAAATTATGTTTATTTATTTATTTATTTATTTATTTATTTATTTATTTATTTATTTATTTATGTATTTATTATATATAAGTACACTTTAGCTGTCTTCAGACACTCCAGTAGAGGGTGTCAGATTCTTGAGAATCTAAATCCTCTTATAATCTGAATATGATGTACATAAACACAGCCTCACATATATTTCTAAATATTTAAAGAAGTGTGGGGGCACTGAAAGGGCTCAACAATTAAGAGCATTGTCTCCTCTTTCAGAGAACCTTGGATCAACTACCAGCAACTATATGGTGGCCCATCTCCAGTTCCAGGGGATCAGACAGACAGACAGACAGAGATAAGGATGGCAGGCCTGCCTGGTCTTACTTTCTTTTTATATTTTTTAAAAAATGTTTATTTATTTATTTATGTATTTATTATATATAAGTACACAATAGCTGTCTTCAGACACTCCAGTAGAGGGTGTCAGATTCTGGAGAATCTAAATCCTCTTATAATCTGAATATGATGTACATAAACACAGCCTCACATATATTTCTAAATATTTAAAGAAGGGTGGGGCCACCGTAAAAGCTCAACAATTAACAGCATTGTCTCCTCTTCCAGAGAACCTTGGATCAACTACCAGCAACTATATGGTGGCCCATCTCCAGTTCCCGGGTATCAGATAGACAGACAGACAGACATGCAGAGATATGGATGGCAGGCCTGCCTGGTCTTTCTTTCTTTTTATCCTTTAAAAAAATGTTTGTTTATTTATTTATTTATTTATTTATCTATTTATTTATTAGATATAAGTACACTGTAACTGTCTTCAGACACTCCAGAAGAGGGTGTCAGATTCTGGAGAATCTAAATCCTTCTTATGGTCTGCATATGATGTACATAAACACAGCCTCATATATACTTCTAAATATTTAAAGATGGCTCAACAATTAACAGCATTGTCTCCTCTTCCAGAGAACCTGGGATCAACTACCAGCAACTTTATGGTAGCCCAACTCCACTTCCAGGGGATCAGACAGACAGACAAACAGACAGACAGAGATAAGGATGGCAGGCCTGCCTAGGCTTACTTTCTTTCTTATCCTTTTTAAAAAATGTTTATTTATTTACTTATTTATTTATTTATTTATTTATTTATGTATTTATTATATATAAGTACACTGTAGCTGTCTTCAGTCACTCCAATATAGGGTGTCAGATTCTGGAGAATCTAAATCCTCTTATAATCTGAATATGATGTACATAAACACAGCCTCACATATACTTCTAAATATTTAAAGAAGTGTGGGGCCACTGAAAGGGCACAACAATTAACAGCATTGTCTCCTCTTCCAGAGAACCTTGAATCAACTACCAGCAACTATATGGTGGCCCATCTCCTGTTCCAGGGGATCAGACAGACAGACAGACAGACAGAGATAAGGATGGCAGGCCTGCCTGGTCTTACTTTCTTTCTTATCCTTTTTCAAAAATGTTTATTTATTTATTTATTTATTTATTTATTTATTTATGTATTTATTATATATAAGTACACTGTAGCTGTCTTCAGACACTCCAGAAGAGGGTGTCAGATTCTGGAGAAATATATACTCACATATACTTCTACATATTTAAAGATGGGTGGCGCCACTGAAAGGGCTCAACAATTAACAGCATTGTCTCCTCTTCCAGAAAACCTGGGATCAACTACCAGATACTATTCGTGGCCCATCTCCAGTTCCCGGGGATCAGATAGACAGACAGACAGACAGACAGACAGAGATATGGATGGCAGGCCTGCCTGGTCTTTCTTTCTGTATTATCTTTTTTAAAAAATGTTTATTTATTTATTTATTTATTTATTTATTTATTTATTTATTTATGTATTTAGTAGATATAAATACACTGTAGCTTTTCAGACACTCCAGAAGAGGGTGTCAGATTCTGGAGTATCTAAATCCCTCTTATGGTCTGCATATGATGTACATAAACACAGCCACACATATACTTCTAAAAATTTAAAGAAGGGTGGGGCCACTCTAAAAGCTCAACAATTAACAGCATTGTCTCCTCTTCCAGAGTACCTGGGTTCAGCTACCAGCAACTATATGGTGGCCCATCTCCAGTTCCAGGGGATCAGACAGACAGACATAAAGACAGTGATAAGGATGGCAGGCCTGCCTAATCTTTTTTCTTTCTTATCCTTTTTAAAAAAAGTTTTATTTATATATTTATTTATGTATTTATTAGATATAAGTACACTGTAGATGTCTTCAGAAACTCCAGAAGAGGGTGTCAGATTCTGGAGAATCTAAATCCCTCTTATGGTCTGCATATGATGTACATAAACACAGCCTCACATATACTTCAAAAAATTTAAAGATGTGTGGGGCCACTGAGAGGGCTCAACAATTAACAGCATTGTCTCCTCTTTCAGAGAACCTGGGATAAACTACCAGCACCTTATGGTGGCCCATCTCCAGTTCCAGTGAATCAGACAGACAGACAGACAGACAGACAGAGAGACAGAGATAAGGATGGCAGGCCTGCCTGGTCTTTCTTTATTTCTTATACTTTTAAAAAATGTTTATTTATTTATTTATGTATTTATTTATTTATTTATTTATGTATTTATTAGATATAAGTACACTGTAGCCGTCTTCAGACACTCCAGAAGAGGGTGTCAGATTCTAGAGCATCTAAATCCCTCTTATGTTCTAAATATGATGTACATAAACACAGCCTCACATATACTTCTAAAAATTAAAAATAGGTGGGGCCACTGAAAGGACTCAACAATTAACAGCATTGTCTCCTCTTCCAGAGAACCTAGGGTCAACCTCCAGCACCTACAAGGTGGCCCATCTCCACTTCCAGGGGATCAGACAGACAGACAGACAGACATAGATAAGGATGGCAGGCCTGCCTGGTCTTTCTTTCTTTCTTATCCTTTTTAAAAAATATTTATTTATTTATTTATTTATTTATTTATTTATTTATTTATTTATTAGATATAAGTACACTGTAGCTGTTCAGACACTCCAGAAGAGGGTGTCAGATTCTGGAGAATCTAAATCCCTCTTATGGTCTGCATATGATGTACATAAAAACAGCCTAACATATACTTCTAAAAATTAAAAGATGTGTGGGGCCACTGAAAGGGCTCAACAATTAACAGCATTGTCTCCTCTTATAGAGAACCTGGGATCAACTACCAGCAACTATATGGTGGTCCATCTCCAGTTCCAGGGGATCAGACAGACAGACAGACAGACAGTGATAAGTATGGCAGGCCTGCCTGGTCTTTCTTTTTTACTTATCCTTTTTAAAAAAAATGTTTGTTTATTTATTTATTTATTTATTTATTTATTTATTTATTTATTTATTTATCTATCTATTTATTTATTAGATATAAGTACACTGTTGCTGTCTTCAGACACTCCAGAAGAGGGTGTCAGATTCTGGAGAATCTAAATCCCTCTTATAGTCTGCATATGATGTACATAAACACAGCCTCATATATACTTTTAAATATTTAAAGATGGGTGGCGCCACTGAAAGGGCTCAACAATTAACAGCATTGTCTCCTCTTCTAGAGAACCTGGGATCAACTACCAGCAACTATTCGTGGCCCATCTCCAGTTCCCAGGGATCAGATAGACAGACAGACAGAGAGAAAGATATATGGATGGCAGGCCTGCCTGGTCTTTCTTTCTGTCTTATCCTTTTTAAAAAATGTTTATTTATTTATTTATTTATTTATTTATTTATTTATTTATTTATTAGATATAAGTACACTGTAGCGGTTCAGACACTCCAGAAGAGGGTGTCAGATTCTGGAGAATCTAAATCCCTCTTATGATCTGCATATGATGTACATAAACACAGCCTCACATATACTTCTAAAAATTTAAAGAAGGGTGGGGCCACTCTAAAAGCTCAACAATTAACAGCATTGTCTCCTCTTCCAGAGTACCTGGGATCAACTACCAGCAACTATATGGTGGCCCATCTCCAATTCCAGGGGATCAAACAGACAGACATACAGACAGTGATAAGGATGGCAGGCCTGCCTGGTCTTTCTTTCTTTCTTATTCTTTTTAAAAAAATGTTTATTTATATATTTATTTATGTATTTATTAGATATAAGTACACTGTAGCTGTCTTCAGACACTACAGAAGAGGGTCTCAGATTCTGGAGAATCTAAATCCCTCTTATGGTCTGCATATGATGTACATAAACACAGCCTCATATATACTTCTAAAAATTTAAAGATGTGTGGGGCCACTGAGAGGGATCAACAATTAACAGCATTGTCTCCTCTTTCAGAAAACCTGGGATAAACTACCAGCACCTTATGGTGGCCCATCTCCAGTTCCAGTGGATCAGACAGACAGACAGACAGAGAGACAGAGATAAGGATGGCAGGCCTGCCTGGTGTTCTTTATTTCTTATACATTTAAAAAAATGTTTATTTATTTATTTATTTATTTATTTATTTATTTATTTATTTATTTATGTATTTATTAGATATTTGTACACTGTAGCTGTCTTCAGACACTCCAGAAGAGGGTGTCAGATTCTGGAGAATCTAAATCCGTCTTATGGTCTGCATATGATGTACATAAACACAGCGTCACATATACTTCTAAATATTTAAAGATGGGTAGGGCCACTGATTGGGCTCAACAATTAACAGCATTGTCTCCTCTTCCAGAGAACCTGGGATCAACTACCAGTAACTTTATGGTAGCCCATCTCCAGTTCCAGGGGACCAGAGAGACAGACAGACAGACAGAGATAAGGATGGCAGGCCTGCCTGGTCTTACTTTCTTTCTTATCCTTTTTAAAAAATGTTTATTTATTTATTTAGTTACTTATGTATTTATTATATATAGGTACACTGTAGCTGTCTTCAGTCACTCCAGTAGAGGGTGTCAGATTCTGGAGAATCTAAATCCTCTTATAATCTGATTATGATGTACATAAACACAGCCTCACATATACTTCTAAATATATAAAGATGGGTAGGGCCACTGAAAGGGCTCAACAATTAAGAGCATTGTCTCCTCTTCCAGAGAACCTTGGATCAACTACCAGCAACTATATGGTGGCCCATCTCCAGTTCCAGGGGGTCAGACAGACAGACAGACAGACAGACAGAGATAAGGATGGCAGGCCTTCCTGGTCTTACTTTCTTTCTTATCCTTTTTCAAAAATGTTTATTTATTTATTTATTTATTTATTTATTTATTTATTTATTTATTAGATATAAGTACACTGTAGCTGTTCAGATACTCCAGAAGAGGGTGTCAGATTCTGGAGAATCTAAATCCCTCTTATGGTCTTCATATGATGTACATAAACACAGCCTAACATATACTTCTAACAATTAAAAGATGTGTGGGGCCACTGAGAGGGCTCAACAATTAACAGCATTGTCTCCTCTTATAGAGAACCTGGGATCAACTACCAGCAACTATATGGTGGTCCATCTCCAGTTCCAGGGGATCAGACAGACAGACAGACAGACAGACAGTGAAAAGGATGGCAGGCCTGCCTGGTCTTTCTTTCTTTCTTTCTTATCATTTTTTTAAAAAAATGTTTATTTATTTATTTATTTATTTATTTATTTATTTATTTATTTATTAGATATAAGTACACTGTAGCTGTTCAGACACTCCAGAAGAGGGTGTCAGATTCTGGAGAATCTAAATCCCTCTATGGTCTGCATATGATGTACATAAACACAGCCTCACATATACTTCTAAAAATTTAAAGAAGGGTGGTGCCACCCTAAAAGCTCAACAATTAACAGCATTGTCTCCTCTTCCAGAGTACCTGGGATCAACTACCAGCAACTATATGGTGGCCCATCTCCAGTTCCAGGGGATCAGACAGACAGACAGACAGACAGTGATAAGGATGGCAGGCCTGCCTGGTCTTTCTTTCTTTCTTATCCTTTTTAAAAAAATGTTTACTTATATATTTATTTATGTATTTATTAGATATAAGTACACTGTAGCTGTCTTCAGACACTCCAGAAGAGGGTGTCAGATTCTGGAGAATCTAAATCCCTCTTATGGTCTGCATATGATGTACATAAACACAGCCTCACATATACTTCTAAAAATTTAAAGATGTGTGGGGCCACTGAGAGGGCTCAACAATTAACAGCATTGTCTCCTCTTTCAGAGAACCTGGGATAAACTACCAGCACCTTATGGTGGCCCATCTCCAGTTCCAGTGGATCAGACAGACAGACAGACAGAGAGACAGAGATAAGGATGGCAGGACTGCCTGGTCTTTCTTTATTTCTTATTCTTTTAATAAAGTTTATTTATTTATTTATTTATTTATTTATTTATTTATTTATTTATTTATTTATTAGATATAAGTACACTGTAGCCGTCTTCAGACACTCCAGAAGAGGGTGACAGATTCTAGAGAATCTAAATCCCTCTTATGGTCTGAATATGATGTACATAAACATAGCATCACATATACTTCTAAAAATTAAAAATGGGTGGGACCACTGAAAGGGCTCAACAATTAAGAGCATTGTCTCCTTTTCCAGAGAACCTGGGATCAACTACCACCAACTATATGGTGGCCCATCTCCAGTTCCAGGGGATCAGACAGACAGACAGACAGACAGAAAGACAGAGATAAGGATGGCAGGCCTGCCTGGTCTTACTTTCTTTCTTATCCTTTTTAAAAAATGTTTATTTATTTATTTATTTATGTATTTATGTATTTATGATATATAAGTACACTTTAGCTGTCTTCAGACACTCCCGAAGAGGGTGTCAGATTCTGGAGAATCTAAATCCCTCTTATGGTCTGCATATGATGTACATAAACACAGCCTCACATATACTTCTAAATATTTAAAGATGGGGAGGGCCACTGATTGGGCTCAACAATTAACAGCATTGTCTCCTCTTCCAGAGAACCTGGGATCAACTAACAGCAACTATATGGTGGCCCATCTCCAGTTCCAAGGGATCAGACAGACTGACAGACAGACAGACTGACAGAGATAAGGATGGCAGGTTTGCCTGGTCTTTCTTTCTTTCTTATCCTTTTTAAAAAATGTTTATTTATTTATTTATATGTTTATTAGATATAAGGACACTGTAGCCATCTTCAGACACTCCAGAAGAAGGTGTCAGATTCTGGAGATTCTAAATCCCTCTTATGGTCTTCATATGATGTACATAAACATAGCCTAACATATACTTCTAAAAATTAAAAGATGTGTGGGGCCACTGAGAGGGCTCAACAATTAACAGCATTGTCTCCTCTTATAGAGAACCTGGGATCAACTACCAGCAACTATATGGTGGTCCATCTCCAGTTCCAGGGGATCAGACAGACAGACAGACAGACAGACAGTGAAAAGGATGGCAGGCCTGCCTGGTCTTTCTTTCTTTCTTATCCTTTTTTTAAAAAAATGTTTATTTATTTATTTATTTATTTATTTATTAGATATAAGTACACTGTAGCTGCTCAGACACTCCAGAAGAAGGTGTCAGATTCTGGAGAATCTAAATCCCTCTAATGGTCTGCATATGATGTACATAAACACAGCCTCACATTTACTTCTTAAATTTAAAGGGGGGGGGAACTGAAAGGGCTCAGCAATTAACAGCATTGTCTCCTCTTACAGAGAACCTGGGATCAACTACCTGCAACTATATGGTGGCCCATCTCCACTCCCAGGGGATCAGACAGACAGAAGACAGACAAGGATAAGGATGGCAGGCCTGCCTGGTCTTTCTTTCTTTCTTATCCTTTTTAAAAAATTTTTATTTATTTATGTATTTATTAGATATAAGTACACTGTAGCTGTCTTCAGACACTCCAGAAGAGGGTGTCAGATTCTGATGAATCTAAATCCCTGTTCTGGTCTGCATATGATGTACATAAACACAGCCTCACATACACTTCTATAAATTTAAAGATGGGTAGGGCCACTGATAGGGCTCAACAACTAACAGCATTGTCTCCTCTTCCAGAGAACCTGGGTTCAACTACGAGCAACTATATGGTAGCACATCTCCAGTTCCAGGGGATCAGACAGACAGACAGACAGACAGAGATAAGGATGGCAGGCCTGCCTGGTCTTACTTTCTTTCTTATCCTTTTTAAAAAATGTTTATTTATTTATTTATTTAATTATGTATTTATTATATATAAGTACACTGTAGCTGTCTTCAGTCACTCCAGTAGAGGGTGTCAGATTCTGGAGAATCTAAATCCTCTTATAATCTGAATATGATGTACATAAACACAGCCTCACATATACTTCTAAATATTTAAAGTAGTGTGGGGCCACTGAAAGGCCTCAACAATTAACAGCATTGTCTCCTCTTCCAGAGAACCTTGGATCAACTACCAGCAACTATATGGTGGCCCATCTCCAGTTCTCGGGGATCAGATAGACAGACAGACAGACAGACAGAGATATGGATGGCAGGCCTGCCTGGTCTTTCTTTCTTACTTATCCTTTTTAAAAAATGTTTATTTTTTTATTTATTTTTTATCTATTTATTTATTAGATATAAGTACACTGTAGCTGTCTCAGACACTCCAGAAGAGGGTGTCAGATTCTGGAGATTCTAAATACCTCTTATGGTCTGCATATGATGTACATAAACACAGCCTCACGTATACTTCTAAATATTTAAAGATGGGTGGCTCCACTGAAAGGGCTCAACAATTAACAGCATTGTCTCTTCCTCCGGAGAACCTGGGATCAACTACCAGCAACTATTCGTGGCCCATCTCCAGTTCCCAGGGATCAGATATACAGACAGAGAGACAGACAGAGATATGGATGGCAGGCCTGCCTGGTCTTTCTTTATTTCATATACTTTTTAAAAAATGTTTATTTATTAATTTATTTATTTATGTATTTATTAGATATAAGTACACTGTAGCCGTCTTCAGACACTCCAGAAGAGGGTGTCAGATTCTAGAGAATCTAAATCCCTCTTATGGTCTGCATATGATGTACATAAACACAGCCTCACATATACTTCTAAAAATTAAAAATGGGTGGGGCCACTGAAAGGACACAACAATTAACAGCATTGTATCCTCTTCCAGAGAACCTGGGATCAACCTCCAGCACCTCCAAGGTGGCCCATCTCCAGTTCCAGGGGATCAGACAGACAGACAGACAGACAGACAGACAGTGAAAAGGATGGCAGGCCTGCCTGGTCTTTCTTTCTTTCTTATCCTTTTTTTAAAAAAATGTTTGTTTATTTATTTATTTATTTATTTATTAGATATAAGTACACTGTAGCTGTCTTCAGACACTCCAGAAGAGGGTGTCAGATTCTGGAGAATCTAAATCACTCTTATGGTCTGCATATGATGTACATAAACACAGCCTCACATATACTTCTAAAAATTTAAAGAAGGGTGGGGCCACCCTAAAAGCTCAACAATTAACAGCATTGTCTCCTCTTCCAGAGTACCTGGGATCAACTACCAGCAACTATATGGTGGCCCATCTCCAGTTCCAGGGGATCAGAGAGACAGACATTCAGACAGTGATAAGGATGGCAGGCCTGCCTGGTCTTTCTTTCTTTCTTATCCTTTTTAAAAAAATGTTTATTTATATATTTATTTATGTATTTATTAGATATAAGTACACTGTAGCTGTCTTCAGACACTCCAGAAGAGGGTGTCAGATTCTGGAGAATCTAAATCCCTCTTATGGTCTGCATATGATGTACATAAACACAGCCTCACATATACTTCTAAAAATTTAAAGATGTGTGGGGCCACTGAGAGGGCTCAACAATTAACAGCATTGTCTCCTCTTTCAGAGAACCTGGGATAAACTACCAGCACCCTATTGTGGCCCATCTCCAGTTCCAGTGGATCAGACAGACAGACAGACAGAGAGACAGAGATAAGGATGGCAGGCCTGCCTGGTCTTTCTTTATTTCTTATTCTTTTTAAAAAAGTTTATTTATTTATTTATTTATTTATTTATTTATTTATTTATTTATTAGATATAAGTACACTGTAGCCGTCTTCAGACACTCCAGAAGAGGGTGACAGATTCTAGAGAATCTAAATCCCTCTTATGGTCTGAATATGATGTACATAAACACAGCATCACATATACTTCTAAATATTAAAAATGGGTGGGGCCACTGAAAGGGCTCAACAATTAAGAGCATTGTCTCCTCTTCCAGAGAACCTGGGATCAACTACCACCAACTATATGGTGGCCTATCTCCAGTTCCAGGGGATCAAACAGACAGAGAGACACACAGAAAGACAGAGATAAGGATGGCAGGCCTGCCTGGTCTTACTTTCTTTCTTATCCTTTTTAAAAAATGTTTATTTATTTATTTATTTATTTATTTATTTATTTATTTATGTATTTATGTATTTATGAGATATAAGTACACTGTAGCTGTCTTCAGACACTCCAGAAGAGGGTGTCAGATTCTGGAGAATCTAAATCCCTCTTATGGTCTGCATATGATGTACATAAACACAGCCTCACATATACTTCTAAATATTTAAAGATGGGTAGGGCCACTGATTGGGATCAACAATTAACAGCATTGTCTCCTCTTCCAGAGAACCTGGGATCAACTAACAGCAACTATATGGTGGCCCATCTCCAGTTCCAAGGGATCAGACAGACTGACAGACAGACAGACTGACAGAGATAAGGATGGCAGGTTTGCCTGGTCTTTCTTTCTTTCTTATCCTTTTTAAAAAATGTTTATTTATTTATTTATATGTTTATTAGATATAAGTACACTGTAGCCGTCTTCAGACACTCCAGAAGAAGGTGTCAGATCCTGGAGAATCTAAATCCCTCTTATGGTCTACATATGATGTACATAAACACAGCCTAACATATACTTCTAAAAATTAAAAGATGTGTGGGGCCACTGAGAGGGCTCAACAATTAACAGCATTGTCTCCTCTTATAGAGAACCTGGGATCAACTACCAGCAACTATATGGTGGCACATCTCCAGGTCCAGGGGATCAGACAGACAGACAGACAGACAGACAGACAGTGAAAAGGATGGCAGGCCTGCCTGGTCTTTCTTTCTTTCTTATCCTTTTTTTAAAAAAATGTTTGTTTATTTATTTATTTATTTATTTATTCATTTATTTATTAGATATAAGTACACTGTAGCTGTTCAGACACTCTAGAAGAGGGTGTCATCTTCTGGGTAATCTAAATCCCTCTTCTGGTCTGCATATGATGTACATAAACACAGCCTCACATATACTTCTAAAAATTTAAAGAAGGGTGGGCCCACTGAAAGGGCTCAACAATTAACAGCATTGTCTCCTCTTACAGAGATCCTTGGATCAACTACAAGCAACTATATGGTGGCCCATCTCAAGTTCCAGGGGATAAGACAGACAGACAGACAGACAGACAGACAGAGATAAGGATGGCAGGCCTGCCTGATTTTTCTTTCTTTCTTATCCTTTTAAAAAAATGTTTATTTATTTATTTATTTATTCATTTATTTATTTATTTATTTATTTATTTATTTATTTATTAGATATAAGTACACTGTAGCTGTCTTCATACTCTCCAGAAGAGGGTGTCAGATTCTGTAGAATCAATATACCTCTTATGATCTGCATATGATGTACATGAACACAGCCTCACATATACTTCTAAAAATTTAAAGATGGGTGGGGCCACTGAATGGGCTCAACAATTAACAGCATTGTCTCCTCTACCAGAGAACCTGGGATCAACTACCAGCAACTATATGGTGGCCCAACTCCAGTTCCAGGGGATCAGACAGACAGACAGATATACAGACAGATAGAGTTAAGGATGGCAGGCCTACCTGGTCTTTCATTCTTTCTTATCCTTTTTAAAAAATGTTTATTAATTTAAGTATGTATTTATTAGATATAAGTACACTGTAGCTGTCTTCAAACACTCCCGAAGAGGGTGTCAGATTCTGGAGAATCTATATCCCTCTTATGGTCTGCATATGATGTACATGAACACAGCCTCACATATACTTCTAAAAATTTATAGATGGGTGGGGCCACTGAAAGGGCTCAACAATTAACAGCATTGTCTCCTCTTCCAGAGAACCTGGAATCACTACCATCAACTATATGGTGGCTCATCTCCAGTTCCAGGGTATCTGACAGATAGACAGACAGACAGACAGACAGACATAGTGGCAGGCCTGCCTGGTCTTTCTTTCTTTCTTATCCTTTTTAAAAAATGTTTATTTATTTATTTATGTATTTATTAGATATAAGTACACTGAAGCTGTCTTCAGACACTATAGAAGAGGGTGTCATATTCTGGAGAATCTAAATCCCTCTTATGGTCTGCATATGATGTACATAAACACAGCCTCACATATACTTCTAAAAATTTAAACATGTGTGGGGCCAATGAAAGGGATCAACAATTAACAGCATTGTCTCCTCTTATAGAGAACCTGGGATCAACTACCAGCAACTATATGGTGGCCCATCTCCAGTTCCAAGGGATCAGACAGACAGACAGACATACAGACAGATAGAGTTAAGGATGGCAGGCCTACCTGGTCTTTCATTCTTTCTTATCCTTTTTAAAAAATGTTTATTAATTTAAGTATGTATTTATTAGATTTCAGTACACTGTAGCTGTCTTCAAACACTCCCGAAGAGGGTGTCAGATTCTGGAGAATCTATATCCCTCTTACGGTCTGCATATGATGTACATGAACACAGCCTCACATATACTTCTAAATATTTAAAGATGGATAGGGCCACTGATAGGGCTCAACAATTAACAGCATTGTCTCCTCTTCCAGAGAACCTTGGATCAACTACCAGCAACTATATGGTGGCACATCTCCAGGTCCAGGGGATCAGACAGACAGACAGACAGACAAGAATGGCAGGCTTGCCTGGTCTCTCTTTCTTTATTATCCTCTTTTAAAAATGTTCATTTGTTTATTTATGAATTTATTAGATATAAGTACACTGTAGCTGTCTTCAGACACTCCAGAAGAGGGTGTCAGATTCTGGAGAATCTAAATCCCTCTTATGGTCTGCATATTCGGTACATAAACACAGCCTCGCATATACTTCTAAAAATTTAAAGATGGGTGGGGCCACTGAAAGGGCTCAACAATTAACAGCATTGTCTCCTCTTCCAGAGAACATGGGATCAACTACAAGCAACTCTATGGTGGCCCATCTCCAGGTCCAGAGGATCAGACAGACAGACAGACAGACAGAGATAAGGATGGCAGGCCTGCCTGGTCTTTCTTTCTTTCTTATCTTTTTTAAAAAATGTTTATTTCTTTATTTATATATTTATTAGATATAAGTACACTATATCCGTCATAGACACTCCAAAAGACGGTGTCAGATTCTGGAGAATATAAATCCCTCTTTAAGGGTCTGAATATGATGTACATAAACACAGCATCACATTTACTTCTAGAAATTTAAAGATGGGTGGGGCCACTGAAAGGGCTGAACAATTAACAGCATTGTCTCCTCTTCAGAAGACCTGGGATCAACTATCAGCAACAAAATGGTGGCCCATCTCCAGTTCCAGAAGATCAGACAGACAGACAAACAGAGAGACAGACAGACAGACAAAGATAAGGATGGCAGCCCTGCCTGGTCTTTCTTTCTTTCTTATCCTTTTAAAAAAATGTTTATTTATTTATTTATTTATTTATTTATTTATTTATTAGATATAAGTACACTATAGCTATCTTCAGACACTCCAGAAGAGGGTGTCAGATTCTGGATAATCTAAATCCCTCTTATGGTCTGCATATTGCGTACATAAACACAGCCTCGCATATACTTCTAAAAATTTAAAGATGGGTGGGGCCACTGAAAGGGCGCAAAATTAACAGCATTGTCTCCTCTTCCAGAGAACCTGGGATCAACTTCAAGCAACTCTATGGTGGCCCATCTCCAGTTCCAGAGGATCAGACAGACAGACAGACAGACAGACAGAGATAAGGATGGCAGGCCTGCCTGGTCTTTCTTTCTTTCTTATCGTTTTTAAAATATGTTTATTTCTTTATTTATGTATTTATTAGATATAAGTACACTGTATCCTTCATAAACACTCCAAAAGACGGTGTCAGATTCTGGAGAATATAAATCCCACTTTAATGGTGTAAATATGATGTACATAATCACAGCATCACATTTACTTCTAGAAATATAAAGATGGGTGGTGCCACTGAAAGGGCTGAACAATTAACAGCATTGTCTCCTCTTCAGAAGACCTGGGATCAACTTCCAGCAACAAAATGGTGGCCCATCTCCAGTTCCAGGAGATCAGACAGACAGACAAACAGAGAGACAGACAGACAGACAAAGATAAGGATGGCAGCCCTGCCTGGACTTTCTTTCTTTCTTATCCTTTTTAAAAAATGTTTGTTTATTTATTTATTTATTTATTTATTTATTTATTTATTTATGTATTTATTAGATATAAGTACACTGTAGTTGTCTTCAGACACTCCAGAAGAGGGTGTCAGATTCTGGAGAATCTAAATCCCTCTTATGGTCTGCATATGATGTACATAAACACAGCCTAACATATACTTCTAAAAATTTAAAGATAGGTGGAGCCACTGAAAGGGCTCAACAATTAACAGCATTGTCTCTTCTTCCAGAGTACCTGGGATCAACTAACAGCAACTATATGGTGGCCCATCTCCAGTTCCAAGGGATCAGACAGACAGACAGACAGACTGACAGAGATAAGGATGGAGGCCTGCCTGCTCTTTCTTTCTATCTTATACTTTTAAAAAAATGTTTATTTATTTATTTATTTATTTATTTATTTATTTATTTATTTATTTATATATTTATGTATTTATTAGATATAAGTACACTGTAGCTGTCTTCAGACACTCTAGAAGAGGTTGTCATCTTCTCGAGAAACTAAATCCCTCTTATGGTCTGCATATGATGTACATAAACACAGCCTCACATATACTTCTAAAAATTTAAAGATGGGTGGGGCCACTGAAAGGGCTCAACAACTAACAGCATTGTCTCCTCTTCCAGAGAACCTGGGATCAACTACCAGCAACTATATTGTGGCCCATCTCCAGTTCCAGGGTATCTGACAGATAGACAGACAGACAGACAGACAGACAGACAGACAGACAGACAAGGTGGCAAGCCTGCCTGCTCTTTCTTTCTTTCTTATTCTTTTAAAAAATGTTTATTTATTTATTTATTTATTTATTTATTTATTTATTTGTGTACTTATTAGATATAAGTACACTCTAGCTGTTTTCAGGCTCTCCAGAAGAGGGTGTCAGATTCTGGGGAATCTATATCCCTCTTATGGTCTGCATATGAAGTACATAAACACAGACTCACATATACTTCTAAAAATTTAAAGATGGGTGGGGCCACTGAAAGGGCTAAACAATTAACAGCATTGTCTCCTCTTCCAGAGGACCTGGGATCAACTACCAGCAACTATATTGTGGCCCATCTCCAGTTCCAGGGGATCAGACAGACAGACAGACAGACAGTGATAAGGATGGCAGTCCTGCCTGGTCTTTCTTTCTTTCTTATCCTTTTTTTAAAAAAATGTTTGTTTATTTATTTATTTATTTATTTATTTATTTATTTATTTATTTATTAGATATATGTACACTGTAGCTGTTCAGACACTCCAGAAGAGGGTGTCAGATTCTGGAGAATCTAAATCCCTCTTATGGTCTGCATATGATGTACATAAACACAGCCTCACATATACTTCTAAAAATTTAAAGAAGGGTGGGGCCACTCTAAAAGCTCAACAATTAACAGCATTGTCTCCTCTTCCAGAGTACCTGGGATCAACTACCAGCAACTATATGGTGGCCCATCTCCAGTTCCAGGGGATCATACAGACAGACATACAGACAGTGATAAGGATGGCAGGCCTGCCTGGTCTTTCTTTCTTTCTTATCCTTTTTAAAAAAATATTTATTTATATATTTATTTATGGATTTATTAGATATAAGTACACTGTAGCTGTCTTCAGACACTCCAGAAGAGGGTGTCAAATTCTGGAATCTAAATCCCTCTTATGGTCTGCATATGATGTACATAAACACAGCCTCACATATACTTCTAAAAATTTAAAGATGTGTGGGGCCACTGAGAGGGCTCAAAAATTAACAGCATTGTCTCCTCTTTCAGAGAACCTGGGATAAAATATCAGCACCTTATGGTGGCCCATCTCCAGTTCCAGTGGATCAGACAGACACACAGACAGAGAGACAGAGATAAGTATGGCAGGCCTGCCTGGTCTTTCTTTATTTCTTATACTTTTTAAAAAATGATTATTTATTTATTTATTTATTTATTTATTTATTTATTAGATATAAGTACACTGTACCCGTCTTCAGACACTCCAGAAGAGGGTGACAGATACTAGAGAATCTAAATCCCTCTTATGGACTGAATATGATGTACATAAACACAAAATCACATATACTTCTAAAAATTAAAAATGGGTGGGGCCACTGAAAGGGTTCAACAATTAACAGCATTGTCTCCTCTTCCAGAGAACATGGGATCAACTACCAGCAACTATATGGTGGCCCATCTCCAGTTCCAGGGGATCAGACAGACAGACAGACAGACAGACAGAGAAAAGGATGGCAGGCCTGCCTGGTCTTACTTTCTTTCTTATCCTTTTTCAAAAATGTTTATTTATTTATTTATTTATTTATTTATTTATTTATTTATTTATTTATTTATTTATTTATTATAAGTACACTGTAGCTGTCTTCAGACACTCCAGTATAGGGTGTCAGATTCTGGAGAATCTAAATCCTCTTATAATCTGGATATGATGTACATAAACACAGCCTCACATATACTTCTAAATATTGAAAGAAGTGTGGGGCCACTGAAAGGGCTCAACAATTAACAGCATTGTCTCCTCTTCCAGAGAACCTTGGATCAACTACCATCAACTATATGGTGGCCCAGCTCCAGTTCCCGGGAATCAGATAGACAGACAGACAGACAGACAGAGATATGGATGGTAGGCCTGCCTGGTCTTTCTTTCTTTCTTTTCCTTTTTAAAAAAATGGTTATTTATATATTTATTTATGTATTTATTAGATATAAGTACACTGTAGCTGTCTTCAGACACTCCAGAAGAGGGTGTCAGATTCTGGAGAATCTAAATCCCTCTTATGGTCTGCATATGATGCACATAAACACAGCCTAACATATACTTCTAAAAATTAAAAGATGTGTGGGGCCACTGAAAGGGCTCAAAAATTAACAGCATTGTCTCCTCTTATAGAGAACCTGGGATCAACTACCAGCAACTATAAGGTGGTCCATCTCCAGTTCCAGGGGATCAGACAGACAGACACACAGACAGTGATAAGGGTGGCAGGCCTGCCTGGTCTTTCTTTCTTTCTTATCCTTTTTTTAAAAAAAATGTTTATTTATTTATTTATTTATTTATTTATTTATTTATTTATTAGATATAAGTACACTGTAGCTGTTCACACACTGCAGAAGAGGGTTTCAGATTCTGGAGAATCTAAATCCCTCTTATGGTCTGCATATGATGTACATAAACACAAAATCACATATACTTCTAAAAATTAAAAATGGGTGGGGCCACTGAAAGGGTTCAACAATTAACAGCATTGTCTCCTCTTCCAGAGAACATGGGATCAACTACCAGCAACTATATGGTGGCCCATCTCCAGTTCCAGGGGATCAGACAGACAGACAGACAGACAGACAGAGAAAAGGATGGCAGGCCTGCCTGGTCTTACTTTCTTTCTTATCCTTTTTAAAAAATGTTTATTTATTCATTTATTTATTTATTTATTTATTTATTTATTTATTTATTTATTATAAGTACACTGTAGCTGTCTTCAGACACTCCAGAAGAGGGTGTCAGATTCTGGAGAATCTAAATCCCTCTTATGGTCTGCATATGATGTACATAAACACAGCCTCACATATACTTCTAAATATTTAAAGATGGGTAGGGCCACTGATAGGGCTCAACAATTAACAGCATTGTCTCCTCTTCCAGAGAACCTGGGATCAACTACCAGCAACTTTATCGTAGCCCATCTCCAGTTCCAGGGGATCAGACAGACAGACAGACAGACAGACAGAGATAAGGATGGCAGGGCTGCCTGGTCTTACTTTCTTTCTTATCCTTTTTCAAAAATGTTTATTTATTTATTTATTTATTTATTTATTTATTTATTTATTTATTTATTTATTATAAGTACACTGTAGCTGTCTTCAGACACTCCAGTATAGGGTGTCAGATTCTGGAGAATCTAAATTTTCTTATAATCTGAATATGATGTACATAAACACAGCCTCACATATACTTCTAAATATTTAAAGAAGTGTTGGGCCACTGAAAGGGCTCAACAATTAACAGCATTGTCTCCTCTTCCAGAGAACCTTGGATCAACTACCAGAAACTATATGGTGGCCCATCTCCAGTTCCCGGGGATCAGATAGACAGACAGACAGACAGACAGAAAGAGATATGGATGGCAGGCCTGCCTGGTCTTTCTTTCTTTCTTTTCCTTTTTAAAAAAATGTTTATTTATATATTTATTTATGTATTTATTAGATATAAGTACACTGTAGCTGTCTTCAGACACTCCAGAAGAGGGTGTCAGATTCTGGAGAATCTAAATCCCTCTTATGGTCTGCATATGATGTACATAAACACAGCCTAACATACACTTCTAAAAATTAAAAGATGTGTGGGGCCACTGAAAGGGCTCAAAAATTAACAGCATTGTCTCCTCTTATAGAGAACCTGGGATCAACTACTAGTAACTATATGGTGGTCCATCTCCAGTTCCAGGGGATCAGACAGACAGACACACAGACAGTGATATGGGTGGCAGGCCTGCCTGGTCTTTCTTTCTTTCTTATCCTTTTTTTAAAAAAATGTTTGTTTATTTATTTATTTATTTATTTATTTATTTATTTATTTATTTATTTATTAGATATAAGTACACTGTAGCTGTTCACACACTGCAGAAGAGGGTTTCAGATTCTGGAGAATCTAAATCCCTCTTATGGTCTGCATATGATGTACATAAACACAGCCTCACATATACTTCTAAAAATTTAAAGAAGGGTGGGGCCACTGGGAGGGCTCAACAATTAACAGCATTGTCTCCTCTTCCAGAGTACCTGGGATCAACTACCAGCAACTATATGGTGGCCCATCTCCAGTTCCAGGGGAACAGACAGGCAGACATACAGACAGTGATAAGGATGGCAGGCCTGCCTGGTCTTTCTTTCTTTCTTATCCTTTTAAAAAAATGTTTATTTATATATTTTTTTATGTATTTATTAGATATAAGTACACTGTAGCTGTCTTCAGACACTCCAGAAGAGGGTGACAGATTCTGGAGAATCTAAATCCCTCTTATGGTCTGCATATGATGTACATAAACACAGCCTCACATATACTTCTAAATATTTAAAGATGGGTAGGGCCACTGATAGGGCTCAACAATTAACAGCATTGTCTCCTCTTCCAGAGAACCTGGGATCAACTACCAGCAACTTTATCGTAGCCCATCTCCGGTTCCAGGGGATCAGACAGACAGACAGACAGACAGACAGAGATAAGGATGGCAGGCCTGCCTGGTCTTACTTTCTTTCTTATCCTTTTTAAAAAATGTTTATTTATTTATTTATTTATTTATTTATTTATTTATTTATTTATTTATTTAAAGTACACTGTAGCTGTCTTCAGACACTCCAGTATAGGGTGTCAGATTCTGGAGAATCTAAATCCTCTTATAATCTGAATATGATGTACATAAACACAGCCTCACATATACTTCTAAATATTTAAAGAAGTGTGGGGCCACTGAAAGTGCTCAACAATTAACAGCATTGTCTCCTCTTCCAGAGAACCTTGGATCAACTACCAGCAACTACATGGTGGCCCATCTCCAGTTCCCGGGGATCAGATAGACAGACAGACAGACAGACAGAGATATGGATGGTAGGCCTGCCTGGTTTTTCTTTCTTTCTTTTCCTTTTTAAAAAAATGGTTATTTATATATTTATTTATGTATTTATTAGATATAAGTACACTGTAGCTGTCTTCAGACACTCCAGAAGAGGGTGTCAGATTCTGGAGAATCTAAATCCTCTTATAATCTGGATATGATGTACATAAACACAGCCTCACATATACTTCTAAATATTGAAAGAAGTGTGGGGCCACTGAAAGGGCTCAACAATTAACAGCATTGTCTCCTCTTCCAGAGAACCTTGGATCAACTACCATCAACTATATGGTGGCCCAGCTCCAGTTCCCGGGAATCAGATAGACAGACAGACAGACAGACAGAGATATGGATGGTAGGCCTGCCTGGTCTTTCTTTCTTTCTTTTCCTTTTTAAAAAAATGGTTATTTATATATTTATTTATGTATTTATTAGATATAAGTACACTGTAGCTGTCTTCAGACACTCCAGAAGAGGGTGTCAGATTCTGGAGAATCTAAATCCCTCTTATGGTCTGCATATGATGTACATAAACACAGCCTAACATATACTTCTAAAAATTAAAAGATGTGTGGGGCCACTGAAAGGGCTCAAAAATTAAAGGCATTGTCTCCTCTTATAGAGAACCTGGGATCAACTACCAGCAACTATAAGGTGGTCCATCTCCAGTTCCAGGGGATCAGACAGACAGACACACAGACAGTGATAAGGGTGGCAGGCCTGCCTGGTCTTTCTTTCTTTCTTATCCTTTTTTTAAAAAAATGTTTATTTATTTATTTATTTATTTATTTATTTATTTATTTATTTATTAGATATAAGTACACTGTAGCTGTTCACACACTGCAGAAGAGGGTTTCAGATTCTGGAGAATCTAAATCCCTCTTATGGTCTGCATATGATGTACATAAACACAAAATCACATATACTTCTAAAAATTAAAAATGGGTGGGGCCACTGAAAGGGTTCAACAATTAACAGCATTGTCTCCTTTCCAGAGAACATGGGATCAACTACCAGCAACTATATGGTGGCCCATCTCCAGTTCCAGGGGATAAGACAGACAGACAGACAGACAGACAGAGAAAAGGATGGCAGGCCTGCCTGGTCTTACTTTCTTTCTTATCCTTTTTAAAAAATGTTTATTTATTCATTTATTTATTTATTTATTTATTTATTTATTTATTTATTTATTTATTATAAGTACACTGTAGCTGTCTTCAGACACTCCAGAAGAGGGTGTCAGATTCTGGAGAATCTAAATCCCTCTTATGGTCTGCATATGATGTACATAAACACAGCCTCACATATACTTCTAAATATTTAAAGATGGGTAGGGCCACTGATAGGGCTCAACAATTAACAGCATTGTCTCCTCTTCCAGAGAACCTGGGATCAACTACCAGCAACTTTATCGTAGCCCATCTCCAGTTCCAGGGGATCAGACAGACAGACAGACAGACAGACAGAGATAAGGATGGCAGGGCTGCCTGGTCTTACTTTCTTTCTTATCCTTTTTCAAAAATGTTTATTTATTTATTTATTTATTTATTTATTTATTTATTTATTTATTATAAGTACACTGTAGCTGTCTTCAGACACTCCAGTATAGGGTGTCAGATTCTGGAGAATCTAAATTTTCTTATAATCTGAATATGATGTACATAAACACAGCCTCACATATACTTCTAAATATTTAAAGAAGTGTTGGGCCACTGAAAGGGCTCAACAATTAACAGCATTGTCTCCTCTTCCAGAGAACCTTGGATCAACTACCAGAAACTATATGGTGGCCCATCTCCAGTTCCCGGGGATCAGATAGACAGACAGACAGACAGACAGAAAGAGATATGGATGGCAGGCCTGCCTGGTCTTTCTTTCTTTCTTTTCCTTTTTAAAAAAATGTTTATTTATATATTTATTTATGTATTTATTAGATATAAGTACACTGTAGCTGTCTTCAGACACTCCAGAAGAGGGTGTCAGATTCTGGAGAATCTAAATCCCTCTTATGGTCTGCATATGATGTACATAAACACAGCCTAACATACACTTCTAAAAATTAAAAGATGTGTGGGGCCACTGAAAGGGCTCAAAAATTAACAGCATTGTCTCCTCTTATAGAGAACCTGGGATCAACTACTAGTAACTATATGGTGGTCCATCTCCAGTTCCAGGGGATCAGACAGACAGACACACAGACAGTGATATGGGTGGCAGGCCTGCCTGGTCTTTCTTTTTTCTTATCCTTTTTTTAAAAAAATGTTTGTTTATTTATTTATTTATTTATTTATTTATTTATTTATTTATTTATTTATTAGATATAAGTACACTGTAGCTGTTCACACACTGCAGAAGAGGGTTTCAGATTCTGGAGAATCTAAATCCCTCTTATGGTCTGCATATGATGTACATAAACACAGCCTCACATATACTTCTAAAAATTTAAAGAAGGGTGGGGCCACTGGGAGGGCTCAACAATTAACAGCATTGTCTCCTCTTCCAGAGTACCTGGGATCAACTACCAGCAACTATATGGTGGCCCATCTCCAGTTCCAGGGAAACAGACAGACAGACATACAGACAGTGATAAGGATGGCAGGCCTGCCTGGTCTTTCTTTCTTTCTTATCCTTTTAAAAAAATGTTTATTTATATATTTTTTTATGTATTTATTAGATATAAGTACACTGTAGCTGTCTTCAGACACTCCAGAAGAGGGTGACAGATTCTGGAGAATCTAAATCCCTCTTATGGTCTGCATATGATGTACATAAACACAGCCTCACATATACTTCTAAATATTTAAAGATGGGTAGGGCCACTGATAGGGCTCAACAATTAACAGCATTGTCTCCTCTTCCAGAGAACCTGGGATCAACTACCAGCAACTTTATCGTAGCCCATCTCCGGTTCCAGGGGATCAGACAGACAGACAGACAGACAGACAGAGATAAGGATGGCAGGCCTGCCTGGTCTTACTTTCTTTCTTATCCTTTTTAAAAAATGTTTATTTATTTATTTATTTATTTATTTATTTATTTATTTATTTATTTAAAGTACACTGTAGCTGTCTTCAGACACTCCAGTATAGGGTGTCAGATTCTGGAGAATCTAAATCCTCTTATAATCTGAATATGATGTACATAAACACAGCCTCACATATACTTCTAAATATTTAAAGAAGTGTGGGGCCACTGAAAGTGCTCAACAATTAACAGCATTGTCTCCTCTTCCAGAGAACCTTGGATCAACTACCAGCAACTATATGGTGGCCCATCTCCAGTTCCCGGGGATCAGATAGACAGACAGACAGACAGACAGAGATATGGATGGTAGGCCTGCCTGGTTTTTCTTTCTTTCTTTTCCTTTTTAAAAAAATGGTTATTTATATATTTATTTATGTATTTATTAGATATAAGTACACTGTAGCTGTCTTCAGACACTCCAGAAGAGGGTGTCAGATTCTGGAGAATCTAAATCCCTCTTATGGTCTGCATATGATGTACATAAACACAGCCTCACATATACTTCTAAATATTTAAAGATGGGTAGGGACACTGATAGGGCTCAACAATTAACAGCATTGTCTCCTCTTCCAGAGAACCTGGGATCAACTACCAGCAACTATATGGTGGCCCATCTCCAGTTCCAGGGGATCAGACAGACAGACAGACAGACAGATAGACAGAGAAAAGGATGGCAGGCCTGCCTGGTCTTACTTTCTTTCTTATCCTTTTTAAAAAATGTTTATTTATTCATTTATTTATTTATTTATTTATTTATTTATTTATTTATTTATTTAATATAAGTACACTGTTGCTGTCTTCAGACACTCCAGAAGAGGGTGTCAGATTCTGGAGAATCTAAATCCCTCTTATGGTCTGCATATGATGTACATAAACACAGCCTCACATATACTTCTAAATATTTAAAGATGGGTAGGGCCACTGATAGGGCTCAACAATTAACAGCATTGTCTCCTCTTCCAGAGAACCTGGGATCAACTACCAGCAACTTTATCGTAGCCCATCTCCGGTTCCAGGGGATCAGACAGACAGACAGACAGACAGACAGAGATAAGGATGGCAGGCCTGCCTGGTCTTACTTTTTTCTTATCCTTTTTCAAAAATGTTTATTTATTTATTTATTTATTTATTTATTTATTTATTTATTTATTTATTTATTTATTTATTAGTACACTGTAGCTGTCTTCAGACACTCCAGTATAGGGTGTCAGATTCTGGAGAATCTAAATCCTCTTATAATCTGAATATGATGTACATAAACACAGCCTCACATATACTTCTAAATATTTAAAGAAGTGTTGGGCCACTGAAAGGGCTCAACAATTAACAGCATTGTCTCCTCTTGCAGAGAACCTTGGATCAACTACCAGCAACTATATGGTGGCCCATCACCAGTTCCCGGGGATCAGATAGACAGGCAGACAGACAGACAGAGATATGGATGGCAGGCCTGCCTGGTCTTTCTTTCTTTCTTATCCTTTTTAAAAAATGTTTATTTACATATTTATTTATTTATCTATTTATTTATTAGATATAAGTACACTGTAGCTGTCTTCAGACACTCCAGAAGAGGGTGTCAGATTCTGGAGAATCTAAATCCCTCTTATGGTCTGCATATGATGTACATAAACACAGCCTCACATATACTTCTAAATATTTAAAGATGGGTGGCGCCACTGAAAGGGCTCAACAATTAACAGCATTGTCTCCTCTTCCAGAGAACCTGGGATCAACTACCAGCAACTATTCGTGGCCCATCTCCAGTTTCCAGGGATCAGATAGACAGACAGACAGACAGACAGAGATATGGATGGCAGGCCTGCCTGGTCTTTCTTTCTTTCTTATCCTTTTTAAAAAATGTTTATTTATTCATTTATTTATTTAATTATTTATTTATTTATTCATTTATTTATGTATTTAGTAGATATAAGTACACTGTAGCTGTTAAGACACTCCAGAAGAGGGTGTCATATTCTGGAGAATCTAAATCCCTCTTATGGTCTGCATATGATGTACATAAACACAGCCTCACATATACTTCTAAAAATTTAAAGAAGGGTGGGGCTACTCTAAAAGCTCAACAATTAACAGCATTGTCTCCTCTTCCAGAGTACCTGGGATCAACTAACAGCAACTATATGGTGGCCCATCTCCAGTTCCAGGGGATCAGACAGACAGACATACAGACAGTGATAAGGATGTCAGGCCTGCCTGGTCTTTCTTTCTTTCTTATCCTTTTTAAAAAAATGTTTATTTATATATTTATTTATGTATTTATTCGATATAAGTACATTGTAGCTGTCTTCAGACACTCCAGAAGAGGGTGTCAGACTCTGGAGAATCTAAATTACTCTTATGGTCTGCATATGATGTACATAAACACAGCCTCACATATACTACTAAAAATTTAACGATGGGTGGGGCCACTGAAAGCGCTCAACAATTAACAGCATTGTCTCCTCTTCCAGATAACCTGGGATCAACTACCAGCACCTATATGGTGGCCCATCTCTAGTTCCAGAGGATCACAACGACAGACAGACAGACAGACAGAGATAACGATGGCAAGCCTGCCTGGTCTTTCTTCCTTTCTTATCCTGTTTAAATAATGTTTATTTATTTATTTATTTATTTATTTATTTATTTATTTATTTATTTACTTATTAGATATAAGTACACTGTAGCTGTCTTCAGACACTCCAGAAGAGGGTGTCAGATTCTGGAGAATCTAAATCCCTCTTATGGTCTGCATATGATGTACATAAACACAGCCTCACATATACTTCTAAATATTTAAAGATGGGTAGGGCCACTGATAGGGCTCAACAATTAACAGCATTGTCTCCTCTTCCAGAGAACCTTGGATCAACTACCAGCAACTATATGGTGGCACATCTCCAGGTCCAGGGGATCAGACAGACAGACAGACAGACAGAGATAAGGATGGCAGGCCTGCCTGGTCTTACTTTCTTTCTTATCCTTTTTAAAAAATGTTTATTTATTTATTTATTTATTTATTTATTTATTTATTTATTTATTTATGTATTTATTATATATAAGTTCACTGTAGCTGTCTTCAGACACTCCAATATAGGGTGTCAGATTCTGGAGAATCTAAATCCTCTTATAATCTGAATATGATATACATAAACACAGCCTCACATATACTTCTAAATATTTAAGGAAGTTGGGGCCACTGAAAGGGCTCAACAATTAACAGCATTGTCTCCTCTTCCAGAAAACCTTGGATCAACTACCAGCAACTATATGGTGGCCCATCTCCAGTTCCCGGGGATCAGATAGACAGGCAGACAGACAGACAGAGATATGGATGGCAGGCCTGCCTGGTCTTTCTTTCTTTCTTATCCTTTTTAAAAAATGTTTATTTACTTATTTATTTATTTATCTATTTATTTATTAGATATAAGTACACTGTAGCTGTCTTCAGACACTCCAGAAGAGGGTGTCAGATTCTGGAGAATCTAAATCCCTCTTATGGTCTGCATATGATGTACATAAACACAGCCTAACATACACTTCTAAAAATTAAAAGATGTGTGGGGCCACTGAAAGGGCTCAAAAATTAACAGCATTGTCTCCTCTTATAGAGAACCTGGGATCAACTACTAGTAACTATAGGGTGGTCCATCTCCAGTTCCAGGGGATCAGACAGACAGACACACAGACAGTGATATGGGTGGCAGGCCTGCCTGGTCTTTCTTTCTTTCTTATCCTTTTTTTAAAAAAATGTTTGTTTATTTATTTATTTATTTATTTATTTATTTATTTATTTATTTATTTATTTATTTGATATAAGTACACTGTAGCTGTTCACACACTGCAGAAGAGGGTTTCAGATTCTGGAGAATCTAAATCCCTCTTATGGTCTGCATATGATGTACATAAACACAGCCTCACATATACTTCTAAAAATTTAAAGAAGGGTGGGGCCACTGGGAGGGCTCAACAATTAACAGCATTGTCTCCTCTTCCAGAGTACCTGGGATCAACTACCAGCAACTATATGGTGGCCCATCTCCAGTTCCAGGGGAACAGACAGACAGACATACAGACAGTGATAAGGATGGCAGGCCTGCCTGGTCTTTCTTTCTTTCTTATCCTTTTAAAAAAATGTTTATTTATATATTTTTTTATGTATTTATTACATATAAGTACACTGTAGCTGTCTTCAGACACTCCAGAAGAGGGTGACAGATTCTGGAGAATCTAAATCCCTCTTATGGTCTGCATATGATGTACATAAACACAGCCTCACATATACTTCTAAATATTTAAAGATGGGTAGGGCCACTGATAGGGCTCAACAATTAACAGCATTGTCTCCTCTTCCAGAGAACCTGGGATCAACTACCAGCAACTTTATCGTAGCCCATCTCCGGTTCCAGGGGATCAGACAGACAGACAGACAGACAGACAGAGATAAGGATGGCAGGCCTGCCTGGTCTTACTTTCTTACTTATCCTTTTTAAAAAATGTTTATTTATTTATTTATTTATTTATTTATTTATTTATTTATTTATTTAAAGTACACTGTAGCTGTCTTCAGACACTCCAGTATAGGGTGTCAGATTCTGGAGAATCTAAATCCTCTTATAATCTGAATATGATGTACATAAACACAGCCTCACATATACTTCTAAATATTTAAAGAAGTGTGGGGCCACTGAAAGGGCTCAACAATTAACAGCATTGTCTCCTCTTCCAGAGAACCTTGGATCAACTACCAGCAACTATATGGTGGCCCATCTCCAGTTCCCGGGGATCAGATAGACAGACAGACAGACAGACAGAGATATGGATGGTAGGCCTGCCTGGTTTTTCTTTCTTTCTTTTCCTTTTTAAAAAAATGGTTATTTATATATTTATTTATGTATTTATTAGATATAAGTACACTGTAGCTGTCTTCAGACACTCCAGAAGAGGGTGTCAGATTCTGGAGAATCTAAATCCCTCTTATGGTCTGCATATGATGTACATAAACACAGCCTCACATATACTTCTAAATATTTAAAGATGGGTAGGGACACTGATAGGGCTCAACAATTAACAGCATTGTCTCCTCTTCCAGAGAACCTGGGATCAACTACCAGCAACTATATGGTGGCCCATCTCCAGTTCCAGGGGATCAGACAGACAGACAGACAGACAGATAGACAGAGAAAAGGATGGCAGGCCTGCCTGGTCTTACTTTCTTTCTTATCCTTTTTAAAAAATGTTTATTTATTCATTTATTTATTTATTTATTTATTTATTTATTTATTTATTTATTTAATATAAGTACACTGTTGCTGTCTTCAGACACTCCAGAAGAGGGTGTCAGATTCTGGAGAATCTAAATCCCTCTTATGGTCTGCATATGATGTACATAAACACAGCCTCACATATACTTCTAAATATTTAAAGATGGGTAGGGCCACTGATAGGGCTCAACAATTAACAGCATTGTCTCCTCTTCCAGAGAACCTGGGATCAACTACCAGCAACTTTATCGTAGCCCATCTCCGGTTCCAGGGGTTCAGACAGACAGACAGACAGACAGACAGAGATAAGGATGGCAGGCCTGCCTGGTCTTACTTTTTTCTTATCCTTTTTCAAAAATGTTTATTTATTTATTTATTTATTTATTTATTTATTTATTTATTTATTTATTTATTATAAGTACACTGTAGCTGTCTTCAGACACTCCAGTATAGGGTGTCAGATTCTGGAGAATCTAAATCCTCTTATAATCTGAATATGATGTACATAAACACAGCCTCACATATACTTCTAAATATTTAAAGAAGTGTTGGGCCACTGAAAGGGCTCAACAATTAACAGCATTGTCTCCTCTTGCAGAGAACCTGGGATCAACTACCAGCAACTTTATCGTAGCCCATCTCCGGTTCCAGGGGTTCAGACAGACAGACAGACAGACAGACAGAGATAAGGATGGCAGGCCTGCCTGGTCTTACTTTTTTCTTATCCTTTTTCAAAAATGTTTATTTATTTATTTATTTATTTATTTATTTATTTATTTATTTATTTATTTATTATAAGTACACTGTAGCTGTCTTCAGACACTCCAGTATAGGGTGTCAGATTCTGGAGAATCTAAATCCTCTTATAATCTGAATATGATGTACATAAACACAGCCTCACATATACTTCTAAATATTTAAAGAAGTGTTGGGCCACTGAAAGGGCTCAACAATTAACAGCATTGTCTCCTCTTGCAGAGAACCTTGGATCAACTACCAGCAACTATATGGTGGCCCATCACCAGTTCCCGGGGATCAGATAGACAGGCAGACAGACAGACAGAGATATGGATGGCAGGCCTGCCTGGTCTTTCTTTCTTTCTTATCCTTTTTAAAAAATGTTTATTTACATATTTATTTATTTATCTATTTATTTATTAGATATAAGTACACTGTAGCTGTCTTCAGACACTCCAGAAGAGGGTGTCAGATTCTGGAGAATCTAAATCCCTCTTATGGTCTGCATATGATGTACATAAACACAGCCTCACATATACTTCTAAATATTTAAAGATGGGTGGCGCCACTGAAAGGGCTCAACAATTAACAGCATTGTCTCCTCTTCCAGAGAACCTGGGATCAACTACCAGCAACTATTCGTGGCCCATCTCCAGTTTCCAGGGATCAGATAGACAGACAGACAGACAGACAGAGATATGGATGGCAGGCCTGCCTGGTCTTTCTTTCTTTCTTATCCTTTTTAAAAAATGTTTATTTATTTATTTATTTATTTAATTATTTATTTATTTATTCATTTATTTATGTATTTAGTAGATATAAGTACACTGTGGCTGTTAAGACACTCCAGAAGAGGGTGTCATATTCTGGAGAATCTAAATCCCTCTTATGGTCTGCATATGATGTACATAAACACAGCCTCACATATACTTCTAAAAATTTAAAGAAGGGTGGGGCTACTCTAAAAGCTCAACAATTAACAGCATTGTCTCCTCTTCCAGAGTACCTGGGATCAACTAACAGCAACTATATGGTGGCCCATCTCCAGTTCCAGGGGATCAGACAGACAGACATACAGACAGTGATAAGGATGTCAGGCCTGCCTGGTCTTTCTTTCTTTCTTATCCTTTTTAAAAAAATGTTTATTTATATATTTATTTATGTATTTATTCGATATAAGTACATTGTAGCTGTCTTCAGACACTCCAGAAGAGGGTGTCAGACTCTGGAGAATCTAAATCCCTCTTATGGTCTGCATATGATGTACATAAACACAGCGTCACATATACTACTAAAAATTTAACGATGGGTGGGGCCACTGAAAGCGCTCAACAATTAACAGCATTGTCTCCTCTTCCAGATAACCTGGGATCAACTACCAGCACCTATATGGTGGCCCATCTCTAGTTCCAGAGGATCACAACGACAGACAGACAGACAGACAGAGATAACGATGGCAAGCCTGCCTGGTCTTTCTTCCTTTCTTATCCTGTTTAAATAATGTTTATTTATTTATTTATTTATTTATTTATTTATTTATTTATTTACTTATTAGATATAAGTACACTGTAGCTGTCTTCAGACACTCCAGAAGAGGGTGTCAGATTCTGGAGAATCTAAATCCCTCTTATGGTCTGCATATGATGTACATAAACACAGCCTCACATATACTTCTAAATATTTAAAGATGGGTAGGGACACTGATAGGGCTCAACAATTAACAGCATTGTCTCCTCTTCCAGAGAACCTTGGATCAACTACCAGCAACTATATGGTGGCACATCTCCAGGTCCAGGGGATCAGACAGACAGACAGACAGACAGAGATAAGGATGGCAGGCCTGCCTGGTCTTACTTTCTTTCTTATCCTTTTTAAAAAATGTTTATTTATTTATTTATTTATTTATTTATTTATTTATTTATTTATGTATTTATTATATATAAGTTCACTGTAGCTGTCTTCAGACACTCCAATATAGGGTGTCAGATTCTGGAGAATCTAAATCCTCTTATAATCTGAATATGATATACATAAACACAGCCTCACATATACTTCTAAATATTTAAGGAAGTTGGGGCCACTGAAAGGGCTCAACAATTAACAGCATTGTCTCCTCTTCCAGAAAACCTTGGATCAACTACCAGCAACTATATGGTGGCCCATCTCCAGTTCCCGGGGATCAGATAGACAGGCAGACAGACAGACAGAGATATGGATGGCAGGCCTGCCTGGTCTTTCTTTCTTTCTTATCCTTTTTAAAAAATGTTTATTTACTTATTTATTTATTTATCTATTTATTTATTAGATATAAGTACACTGTAGCTGTCTTCAGACACTCCAGAAGAGGGTGTCAGATTCTGGAGAATCTAAATCCCTCGTATGGTCTGCATATGATGTACATAAACACAGCCTCACATATACTTCTAAATATTTAAAGATGGGTGGCGCCACTGAAAGGGCTCAACAATTAACAGCATTGTCTCCTCCTCCAGAGAACCTGGGATCAACTACCAGCAACTATTCGTGGCCCATCTCCAGTTTCCAGGGATCAGATAGACAGACAGACAGACAGACAGAGATATGGATGGCAGGCCTGCCTGGTCTTTCTTTCTTGCTTATCCTTTTTAAAAAATGTTTATTTATTTATTTATTTATTTATTTATTTATTTATTTATTTATGTATTTAGTAGATATAAGTACACTGTAGCTGTCTTCAGACACTCCAGAAGAGGGTGTCAGATTCTGGAGAATCTAAATCCCTCTTATGGTCTGCATATGATGTACATAAACACAGCCTCACATATACTTCTAAATATTTAAAGATGGGTAGAGCCACTGATAGGGCTCAACAATTAACAGCATTGTCTCCTCTTCCAGAGAACCTTGGATCAACTACCAGCAACTATATGGTGGCACATCTCCAGGTCCAGGGGATCAGACAGACAGACAGACAGACAGAGATAAGGATGGCAGGCCTGCCTGGTCTTACTTTCTTTCCTATCCTTTTTTAAAAATGTTTATTTATTCATTTATTTATTTATTTATTTATTTATTCATTTATTTATGTATTTAGTAGATATAAGTACACTGTAGCTGTCTTCAGACACTCCAGAAGAGGGTGTCAGATTCTGGAGAATCTAAATCCCTCTTATGGTCTGCATATGATGTACATAAACACAGCCTCACATATACTTCTAAATATTTAAAGATGGGTAGGGCCACTGATAGGGCTCAACAATTAACAGCATTGTCTCCTCTTCCAGAGTACCTGGGATCAACTAACAGCAACTATATGGTGGCCCATCTCCAGTTCCAGGGGATCAGACAGACAGACATACAGACAGTGATAAGGATGTCAGGCCTGCCTGGTCTTTCTTTCTTTCTTATCCTTTTTAAAAAATGTTTATTTATATATTTATTTATGTATTTATTCGATATAAGTACACTGTAGCTGCATTCAGACACTCCAGAAGAGGGTGTCAGACTCTGGAGAATCTAAATCCCTCTTATGGTCTGCATATGATGTACATAAACACAGCCTCACATATACTACTAAAAATTTAACGATGGGTTGGGCCACTGAAATCGCTCAACAATTAACAGCATTGTCTCCTCTTCCAGAGAACCTGGGATCAACTACCAGCACCTATATGGTGGCCCATCTCCAGTTCCAGGGGATCAGAACGACAGACAGACAGACAGACAGACATAGATAAGGATGGCAAGCCTGCCTGGTCTTTCTTCCTTTCTTATCCTGTTTAAATAATGTTTATTTATTTATTTATTTATTTATTTATTTATTTATTTATTTATTTATTTATTAGATATAAGTACACTGTAGCTGTCTTCAGACACTCCAGAAGAGGATGTCAGATTCTGGAGAATCTAAATCCCTCTTATGGTCTGCATATGATGTACATAAACACAGCCTCACATATACTTCTAAATATTTAAAGATGGGTAGGGCCACTGATAGGGCTCAACAATTAACAGCATTGTCTCTTCTTCCAGAGAACCTTGGATCAACTACCAGCAACTATATGGTGGCACATCTCCAGGTCCAGGGGATCAGACAGACAGACAGACAGACAGAGATAAGGATGGCAGGCCTGCCTGGTCTTACTTTCTTTCTTATCCTTTTTAAAAAATGTTTATTTATTCATTTATTTATTTATTTATTTATTTATTTATTTATTTATTTATGTATTTATTATATATAAGTTCACTGTAGCTGTCTTCAGACACTCCAAATTAGGGTGTCAGATTCTGGAGAATCTAAATCCTCTTATAATCTGAATATGATATACATAAACACAGCCTCACATATACTTCTAAATATTTAAAGAAGTATGGGGCCACTGAAAGGGCTCAACAATTAACAGCATTGTCTCCTCTTCCAGAGAACCTTGGATCAACTACCAGCAACTATATGGTGGCCCATCTCCAGTTCCCGGGGATCAGATAGACAGGCAGACAGACAGACAGAGATATGGATGGCAGGCCTGCCTGGTCTTTCTTTCTTTCTTATCCTTTTTAAAAAATGTTTATTTACTTATTTATTTATTTATTTATTTATTTATTCATTTATTTATGTATTTAGTAGATATAAGTACACTGTAGCTGTCTTCAGACACTCCAGAAGAGGGTGTCAGATTCTGGAGAATCTAAATCCCTCTTATGGTCTGCATATGATGTACATAAACACAGCCTCATATATACTTCTAAATATTTAAAGATGGGTAGGGCCACTGATTGGGCTCAACAATTAACAGCATTGTCTCCTCTTCCAGAGAACCTGGGATCAACTACCAGCAACTATTCGTGGCCCATCTCCTGTTTCCAGGGATCAGATAGACAGACAGACAGACAGACAGAGATATGGATGGCAGGCCTGCCTGGTCTTTCTTTCTTTCTTATCCTTTTAAAAAAATATTTATTTATTTATTTATTTATTTAATTAATTAATTATTTATTTATATATTCATTTATTTATGTATTTAGTAGATATAAGTACACTGTAGCTGTTCAGACACTCCAGAAGAGGGTGTCAGATTCTGGAGAATCTAAATCCCTCTTATGGTCTGCATATGATGTACATAAACACAGCCTCACATATACTTCTAAAAATTTAAAGAAGGGTGGGGCTACTCTAAAAGCTCAACAATTAACAGCATTGTCTCCTCTTCCAGCGTACCTGGGATCAACTAACAGCAACTATATGGTGGCCCATCTCCAGTTCCAGGGGATCAGACAGACAGACATACAGACAGTGATAAGAATGTCAGGCCTGCCTGGTCTTTCTTTCTTTCTTATCCTTTTTAAAAAAATGTTTATTTATATATTTATTTATGTATTTATTCAATATAAGTACACTGTAGCTGTCTTCAGACACTCCAGAAGAGGGTGTCAGACTCTGGAGAATCTAAATCCCTCTTATGGTCTGCATATGATGTACATAAACACAGCCTCACATATACTACTAAAAATTTAACGATGGGTGGGCCACTGAAAGCGCTCAACAATTAACAGCATTGTCTCCTCTTCCAGATAACCGGGGATCAACTACCAGCACCTATATGGTGGCCCATCTCCAGTTCCAGGGAATCAGAACGACAGACAGACAGAAAGACAGACAGAGATAAGGATGGCAAGCCTGCCTGGTCTTTCTTCCTTTCTTATCCTGTTTAAATAATGTTTATTTATTTATTTATTTATTTATTTATTTATTTATTTATTTATTTATTAGATATAAGTACACTGTAGCTGTCTTCAGATACTCCAGAAGAGGGTGTCAGATTCTGGATAATCTAAATCCCTCTTATGGTCTGCATATGATGTACATAAACACAGCCTCACATATACTTCTAAATATTTAAAGATGGGTAGGGCCACTGATAGGGCTCAACAATTAACAGCATTGTCTCCTCTTCCAGAGAACTTTGGATCAACTACCAGCAACTATACGGTGGCACATCTCCAGGTCCAGGGGATCAGACAGACAGACAGACAGACAGAGATAAGGATGGCAGGCCTGCCTGGTCTTACTTTCTTTCTTATCCTTTTTAAAAAATGTTTATTTATTCATTTATTTATTTATTTATTTATTTATTTATTTATTTATTTATTTATGTATTTATTATATATAAGTTCACTGTAGCTGTCTTCAGACACTCCAATATAGGGTGTCAGATTCTGGAGAATCTAAATCCTCTTATAATCTGAATATGATATACATAAACACAGCCTCACATATACTTCTAAATATTTAAAGAAGTATGGGGCCACTGAAAGGGCTCAACAATTAACAGCATTGTCTCCTCTTCCAGAGAACCTTGGATCAACTACCAGACTATATGGTGGCCCATCTCCAGTTCCCGGGGATCAGATAGACAGGCAGACAGACAGACAGAGATATGGATGGCAGGCCTGCCTGGTCTTTCTTTCTTTCTTATCCTTTTTAAAAAATGTTGATTTACTTATTTATTTATTTATATATTTATTTATTAGATATAAGTACACTGTAGCTGTCTTCAGACACTCCAGAAGAGGGTGTCAGATTCTGGAGAATCTAAATCCCTCTTATGGTCTGCATATGATGTACATAAACACAGCCTCACATATACTTCTAAATATTTAAAGATGGGTGGCGCCACTGAAAGGGCTCAACAATTAACAGCATTGTCTCCTCTTCCAGAGAACCTGGGATCATCTACCAGCAACTATTCGTGGCCCATCTCCAGTTTCCAGGGATCCGATAGACAGACAGACAGACAGACAGAGATATGGATGGCAGGCCTGCCTGGTCTTTCTTTCTTTCTTATCCTTTTTAAAAAATGTTTATTTATTTATTTATTTATTTATTTATTTATTTATTTATTCATTTATTTATGTATTTAGTAGATATAAGTACACTGTAGCTGTTAATACACTCCAGAAGAGGGTGTCATATTCTGGAGAATCTAAATCCCTCTTATGGTCTGCATATGATGTACATAAACACAGCCTCACATATACTTCTAAAAATTTAAAGAAGGGTAGGGCTACTCTAAAAGCTCAACAATTAACAGCATTGTCTCCTCTTCCAGAGTACCTGGGATCAACTAACAGCAACTATATGGTGGCCCATCTCCAGTTCCAGGGGATCAGACAGACAGACATACAGACAGTGATAAGGATGTCAGGCCTGCCTGGTCTTTCTTTCTTTCTTATCCTTTTTAAAAAAATGTTTATTTATATATTTATTTGTGTATTTATTCGATATAAGTACATTGTAGCTGTCTTCAGACACTCCAGAAGAGGGTGTCAGACTCTGGAGAATCTAAATCCCTCTTATGGTCTGCATATGATGTACATAAACACAGCCTCACATATACTACTAAAAATTTAACGATGGGTGGGGCCACTGAAAGCGCTCAACAATTAACAGCATTGTCTCCTCTTCCAGATAACCTGGGATCAACAACCAGCACCTATATGGTGGCCCATCTCTAGTTCCAGGGGATCAGAACGACAGACAGACAGACAGACAGACAGAGATAAGGATGGCAAGCCTGCCTGGTCTTTCTTCCTTTCTTATCCTGTTTAAATAATGTTTATTTATTTATTTATTTATTGCTTGATTTATTTATTTATTAGATATAAGTACACTGTAGCTGTCTTCAGACAATCCAGAAGAGGGTGTCAGATTCTGGAGAATCTAAATCCCTCTTATGGTCTGCATATGATGTACATAAACACATCCTCACATATACTTCTAAATATTTAAAGATGGGTAGGGCCACTGATAGGGCTCAACAATTAACAGCATTGTCTACTCTTCCAGAGAACCTTGGATCAACTACCAGCAACTATATGGTGGCACATCTCCAGGTCCAGGGGATCAGACAGACAGACAGACAGACAGACAGAGATAAGGATGGCAGGCCTGCCTGGTCTTACTTTCTTTCTTATCCTTTTTAAAAAATGTTTATTTATTCATTTATTTATTTATTTATTTATGTATTTATTATATATAAGTTCACTGTAGCTGTCTTCAGACACTCCAAATTAGGGTGTCAGATTCTGGAGAATCTAAATCCTCTTATAATCTGAATATGATATACATAAACACAGCCTCACATATACTTCTAAATATTTAAAGAAGTATGGGGCCACTGAAAGGGCTCAACAATTAACAGCATTGTCTCCTCTTCCAGAGAACCTTGGATCAACTACCAGCAACTATATGGTGGCCCATCTCCAGTTCCCGGGGATCAGATAGACAGGCAGACAGACAGACAGAGATATGGATGGCAGGCCTGCCTGGTCTTTCTTTCTTTCTTATCCTTTTTAAAAAATGTTTATTTACTTATTAATTTATTTATCTATTTATTTATTCGATATAAGTACACTGTAGCTGTCTTCAGACACTCCAGGAGAGGGTGTCAGATTCTGGAGAATCTAAATCCCTCTTATGGTCTGCATATGATGTACATAAACACAGCCTCACATATACTTCTAAATATTTAAAGATGGGTAGGGCCACTGATTGGGCTCAACAATTAACAGCATTGTCTCCTCTTCCAGAGAACCTGGGATCAACTACCAGCAACTATTCGTGGCCCATCTCCAGTTTCCAGGGATCAGATAGACAGACAGACAGACAGACAGACAGAGATATGGATGGCAGGCCTGCCTGGTCTTTCTTTCTTTCTTATTTTTTTAAAAAAATGTTTATTTAATTAATTAATTAATTAATTAATTATTTATATATTCATTTATTTATGTATTTAGTAGATATAAGTACACTGTAGCTGTTCAGACACTCCAGAAGAGGGTGTCAGATTCTGGAGAATCTAAATCCCTCTTATGGTCTGCATATGATGTACATAAACACAGCCTCACATATACTTCTAAAAATTTAAAGAAGGGTGGGGCTACTCTAAAAGCTCAACAATTAACAGCATTGTCTCCTCTTCCAGAGTACCTGGGATCAACTAACAGCAACTATATGGTGGCCCTTCTCCAGTTCCAGGGGATCAGACAGACAGACATACAGACAGTGATAAGAATGTCAGGCCTGCCTGGTCTTTCTTTCTTTCTTATCCTTTTTAAAAAAATGTTTATTTATATATTTATTTATGTATTTATTCAATATAAGTACACTGTAGCTGTCTTCAGACACTCCAGAAGAGGGTGTCAGACTCTGGAGAATCTAAATCCCTCTTATGGTCTGCATATGATGTACATAAACACAGCCTCACATATACTACTAAAAATTTAACGATGGGTGGGGCCACTGAAAGGGCTCAACAATTAACAGCATTGTCTCCTCTTCCAGATAACCTGGGATCAACTACCAGCACCTATATGGTGGCCCATCTCCAGTTCCAGGGGATCAGAACGACAGACAGACAGAAAGACAGACAGAGATAAGGATGGCAAGCCTGCCTGGTCTTTCTTCCTTTCTTATCCTGTTTAAATAATGTTTATTTATTTATTTATTTATTTATTTATTTATTTATTTATTTATTTATTTATTAGATATAAGTACACTGTAGCTGTCTTCAGATACTCCAGAAGAGGGTGTCAGATTCTGGAGAATCTAAATCCCTCTTATGGTCTGCATATGATGTACATAAACACAGCCTCACATATAATTCTAAATATTTAAAGATGGGTAGGGCCACTGATAGGGCTCAACAATTAACAGCATTGTCTCCTCTTCCAGAGAACCTTGGATCAACTACCAGCAACTATACGGTGGCACATCTCCAGGTCCAGGGGATCAGACAGACAGACAGACAGACAGAGATAAGGATGGCAGGCCTGCCTGGTCTTACTTTCTTTCTTATCCTTTTTAAAAAATGTTTATTTATTTATTTATTTATTTATTTATTTATTTATTTATGTATTTATTATATATAAGTTCACTGTAGCTGTCTTCAGACACTCCAAATTAGGGTGTCAGATTCTGGAGAATCTAAATCCTCTTATAATCTGAATATGATATACATAAACACAGCCTCACATATACTTCTAAATATTTAAAGAAGTATGGGGCCACTGAAAGGGCTCAACAATTAACAGCATTGTCTCCTCTTCCAGAGAACCTTGGATCAACTACCAGCAACTATATGGTGGCCCATCTCCAGTTCCCGGGGATCAGATAGACAGGCAGACAGACAGACAGAGATATGGATGGCAGGCCTGCCTGGTCTTTCTTTCTTTCTTATCCTTTTTAAAAAATGTTTATTTACTTATTTATTTATTTATATATTTATTTATTAGATATAAGTACACTGTAGCTGTCTTCAGACACTCCAGAAGAGGGTGTCAGATTCTGGAGAATCTAAATCCCTCTTATGGTCTGCATATGATGTACATAAACACAGCCTCACATATACTTCTAAATATTTAAAGATGGGTGGCGCCACTGAAAGGGCTCAACAATTAACAGCATTGTCTCCTCTTCCAGAGAACCTGGGATCAACTACCAGCAACTATTCGTGGCCCATCTCCAGTTTCCAGGGATCAGATAGACAGACAGACAGACAGACAGAGATATGGATGGCAGGCCTGCCTGGTCTTTCTTTCTTTCTTATCCTTTTTAAAAAATGTTTATTTATTTATTTATTTATTTAATTATTTATTTATTTATTTATTTATTCATTTATTTATGTATTTAGTAGATATAAGTACACTGTAGCTGTTAAGACACTCCAGAAGAGGGTGTCAGTTTCTGGAGAATCTAAATCCCTCTTATGGTCTGCATATGATGTACATAAACACAGCCTCACATATACTTCTAAAAATTTAAAGAAGGGTAGGGCTACTCTAAAAGATCAACAATTAACAGCATTGTCTCCTCTTCCAGAGTACCTGGGATCAACTAACAGCAACTATATGGTGGCCCATCTCCAGGTCCAGGGGATCAGACAAACAGACATACAGACAGTGATAAGGATGTCAGGCCTGCCTGGTCTTTCTTTCTTTCTTATCCTTTTTAAAAAAATGTTTATTTATATATTTATTTATGTATTTATTCGATATAAGTACATTGTAGCTGTCTTCAGACACTCCAGAAGAGGGTGTCAGACTCTAGAGAATCTAAATCCCTCTTATGGTCTGCATATGATGTACATAAACACAGCCTCACATATACTACTAAAAATTTAACGATGGGTGGGGCCACTGAAAGCGCTCAACAATTAACAGCATTGTCTCCTCTTCCAGATAACCTGGGATCAACTACCAGCACCTATATGGTGGCCCATCTCTAGTTCCAGGGGATCACAACGACAGACAGACAGACAGACAGACATAGATAAGGATGTCAAGCCTGCCTGGTCTTTCTTCCTTTCTTATCCTGTTTAAATAATGTTTATTTATTTATTTATTTATTGATTTATTTATTTATTTATTAGATATAAGTACACTGTAGCTGTCTTCAGACACTCCAGAAGAGGGTGTCAGATTCTGGAGATCTAAATCCCTCTTATGGTCTGCATATGATGTACATAAACACAGCCTCACATATACTTCTAAATATTTAAAGATGGGTAGGGCCACTGATAGGGCTCAACAATTAACAGCATTGTCTCCTCTTCCAGAGAACCTTGGATCAACTACCAGCAACTATATGGTGGCACATCTCCAGGTCCAGGGGATCAGACAGACAGACAGACAGACAGACAGACAGAGATAAGGATGGCAGGCCTGCCTGGTCTTACTTTCTTTCTTATCCTTTTTAAAAAATGTTTGTTTATTTATTTATTTATTTATTTATTTATTTATTTATTTATGTATGTATTTATTATATATAAGTTCACTGTAGCTGTCTTCAGACACTCCAATATAGGGTGTCAGATTCTGGAGAATCTAAATCCTCTTATAATCTGAATATGATATACATAAACACAGCCTCACATATACTTCTAAATATTTAAAGAAGTTGGGGCCACTGAAAGGGCTCAACAATTAACAGCATTGTCTCCTGTTCCAGAGAACCTTGGATCAACTACAAGCAACTATATGGTGGCCCATCTCCAGTTCCCGGGGATCAGATAGACAGGCAGACAGACAGACAGAGATATGGATGGCAGGCCTGCCTGGTCTTACTTTCTTTCTTATCCTTTTTAAAAAATGTTTATTTACTTATTTATTTATTTATCTATTTATTTATTAGATATAAGTACACTGTAGCTGTCTTCAGACACTCCAGAAGAGGGTGTCAGATTCTGGAGAATCTAAATCCCTCGTATGGTCTGCATATGATGTACATAAACACAGCCTCACATATACTTCTAAATATTTAAAGATGGGTGGCGCCACTGAAAGGGCTCAACAATTAGCAGCATTGTCTCCTCCTCCAGAGAACCTGGGATCAACTACCAGCAACTATTCGTGGCCCATCTCCAGTTTCCAGGGATCAGATAGACAGACAGACAGACAGAGATATGGATGGCAGGCCTGCCTGGTCTTTCTTTCTTTCTTATCCTTTTTAAAAAATGTTTATTTATTTATTTATTTATTTATTTATTTATTTATTTATTTATTTATGTATTTAGTAGATATAAGTACACTGTAGCTGTTCAGACACTCCAGAAGAGGGTGTCATATTCTGGAGAATCTAAATCCCTCTTATGGTCTGCATATAATGTACATAAACACAGCCTCACATATACTTCTAAAAATTTAAAGAAGGGTGGGGCTACTCTAAAACCTCAACAATTAACAGCATTGTCTCCTCTTCCAGAGTACCTGGGATCAACTAACAGCAACTATATGGTGGCCCATCTCCAGTTCCAGGGGATCAGACAGACAGACATACAGACAGTGATAAGAATGTCAGGCCTGCCTGGTCTTTCTTTCTTTCTTATCCTTTTTAAAAAAATGTTTATTTATATATTTATTTATGTATTTATTCAATATAAGTACACTGTAGCTGTCTTCAGACACTCCAGAAGAGGGTGTCAGACTCTGGAGAATCTAAATCCCTCTTATGGTCTGCATATGATGTACATAAACACAGCCTCACATATACTACTAAAAATTTAACGATGGGTGGGGCCACTGAAAGCGCTCAACAATTAACAGCATTGTCTCCTCTTCCAGATAACCTGGGATCAACTACCAGCACCTATATGGTGGCCCATCTCCAGTTCCAGGGAATCAGAACGACAGACAGACAGAAAGACAGACAGAGATAAGGATGGCAAGCCTGCCTGGTCTTTCTTCCTTTCTTATCCTGTTTAAATAATGTTTATTTATTTATTTATTTATTTATTTATTTATTTATTTATTTATTAGATATAAGTACACTGTAGCTGTCTTCAGATACTCCAGAAGAGGGTGTCAGATTCTGGAGAATCTAAATCCCTCTTATGGTCTGCATATGATGTACATAAACACAGCCTCACATATACTTCTAAATATTTAAAGATGGGTAGGGCCACTGATAGGGCTCAACAATTAACAGCATTGTCTCCTCTTCCAGAGAACCTTGGATCAACTACCAGCAACTATACGGTGGCACATCTCCAGGTCCAGGGGATCAGACAGACAGACAGACAGACAGAGATAAGGATGGCAGGCCTGCCTGGTCTTACTTTCTTTCTTATCCTTTTTAAAAAATGTTTATTTATTCATTTATTTATTTATTTATTTATTTATTTATTTATTTATTTATTTATGTATTTATTATATATAAGTTCACTGTAGCTGTCTTCAGACACTCCAATATAGGGTGTCAGATTCTGGAGAATCTAAATCCTCTTATAATCTGAATATGATATACATAAACACAGCCTCACATATACTTCTAAATATTTAAAGAAGTATGGGGCCACTGAAAGGGCTCAACAATTAACAGCATTGTCTCCTCTTCCAGAGAACCTTGGATCAACTACCAGCAACTATATGGTGGCCCATCTCCAGTTCCCGGGGATCAGATAGACAGGCAGACAGACAGACAGAGATATGGATGGCAGGCCTGCCTGGTCTTTCTTTCTTTCTTATCCTTTTTAAAAAATGATTATTTACTTATTTATTTATTTATCTATTTATTTATTAGATATAACTACACTGTAGCTGTCTTCAGACACTCCAGAAGAGGGTGTCAGATTCTGGAGAATCTAAATCCCTCTTATGGTCTGCATATGATGTACATAAACACAGCCTCACATATACTTCTAAAAATTGAAAGAAGGGTGGGGCTACTCTAAAAGCTCAACAATTAACAGCATTGTCTCCTCTTCCAGAGTACCTGGGATCAACTAACAGCAACTATATGGTGGCCCATCTCCAGTTCCAGGGGATCAGACAGACAGACATACAGACAGTGATAAGGATGTCAGGCTGCCTGGTCTTTCTTTCTTTCTTATCCTTTTTAAAAAAATGTTTATTTATATATTTATTTATGTATTTATTCGATATAAGTACACTGTAGCCGTCTTCAGACACTCCAGAATAGGGTGTCAGACTCTGGAGAATCTAAATCCCTCTTATGGTCTGCATATGATGTACATAAACACAGCCTCACATATACTACTAAAAATTTAACGATGGGTGGGGCCACTGAAAGCGCTCAACAATTAACAGCATTGTCTCCTCTTCCAGATAACCTGGGATCAACTACCAGCACCTATATGGTGGCCCATCTCTAGTTCCAGGGGATCACAACGACAGACATACAGACAGACAGACAGACAGAGATAAGGATGGCAAGCCTGCCTGGTCTTTCTTCCTTTCTTATCCTGTTTAAATAATGTTTATTTATTTATTTATTTATTTATTTATTTATTTATTTATTAGATATAAGTACACTGTAGCTGTCTTCAGACACTCCAGAAGAGGGTGTCAGATTCTGGAGAATCTAAATCCCTTTTATGGTCTGCATATGATGTACATAAACACAGCCTCACATATACTTCTAAATATTTAAAGATGGGTAGGGCCACTGATAGGGCTCAACAATTAACAGCATTGTCTCCTCTTCCAGAGAACCTTGGATCAACTACCAGCAACTATATGGTGGCACATCTCCAGGTCCAGGGGATCAGACAGACAGACAGACAGACAGACAGAGATAAGGATGGCAGGCCTGCCTGGTCTTACTTTCTTTCTTATCCTTTTTAAAAAATGTTTATTTATTTATTTATTTATTTATTTATTTATTTATTTATGTATTTATTATATATAAGTTCACTGTAGCTGTCTTCAGACACTCCAATATAGGGTGTCAGATTCTGGAGAATCTAAATCCTCTTATAATCTGAATATGATATACATAAACACAGCCTCACATATACTTCTAAATATTTAAAGAAGTTGGGGCCACTGAAAGGGCTCAACAATTAACAGCATTGTCTCCTCTTCCAGAGAACCTTGGATCAACTACCAGCAACTATATGGTGGCCCATCTCCAGTTCCCGGGGATCAGATAGACAGGCAGACAGACAGACAGAGATATGGATGGCAGGCCTGCCTGGTCTTTCTTTCTTTCTTATCCTTTTTAAAAAATGTTTATTTACTTATTTATTTATTTATCTATTTATTTATTAGATATAAGTACACTGTAGCTGTCTTCAGACACTCCAGAAGAGGGTGTCAGATTCTGGAGAATCTAAATCCCTCGTATGGTCTGCATATGATGTACATAAACACAGCCTCACATATACTTCTAAATATTTAAAGATGGGTGGCGCCACTGAAAGGGCTCAACAATTAACAGCATTGTCTCCTCCTCCAGAGAACCTGGGATCAACTACCAGCAACTATTCGTGGCCCATCTCCAGATTCCAGGGATCAGATAGACAGACAGACAGACAGACAGAGATATGGATGGCAGGCCTGCCTGGTCTTTCTTTCTTTCTTATCCTTTTTAAAAAATGTTTATTTATTTATTTATTTATTTATTTATTTATTTATTTATTCATTTATTTATGTATTTAGTAGATATAAGTACACTGTAGCTGTTCAGACACTCCAGAAGAGGGTGTCATATTCTGGAGAATCTAAATCCCTCTTATGGTCTGCATATGATGTACATAAACACAGCCTCACATATACTTCTAAAAATTTAAAGAAGGGTGGGGCTACTCTAAAAGCTCAACAATTAACAGCGTTGTCTCCTCTTCCAGAGTACCTGGGATCAACTAACAGCAACTATATGGTGGCCCATCTCCAGTTCCAGGGGATCAGACAGACAGACATACAGACAGTGATAAGGATGTCAGGCCTGCCTGGTCTTTCTTTCTTTCTTATCCTTTTTAAAAAAATGTTTATTTATATATTTATTTATGTATTTATTCGATATAAGTACACTGTAGCTTCCTTCAGACACTCCAGAAGAGGGTGTCAGACTCTGGAGAATCTAAATCCCTCTTATGGTCTGCATATGATATACATAAACACAGCCTCACATATACTACTAAAAATTTAACGATGGGTTGGGCCACTGAAAGCGCTCAACAATTAACAGCATTGTCTCCTCTTCCAGAGAACCTGGGAGCAACTACCAGCACCTATATGGTGGCCCATCTCCAGTTCCAGGGGATCAGAACGACAGACAGACAGACAGACAGACATAGATAAGGATGGCAAGCCTGCCTGGTCTTTCTTCCTTTCTTATCCTGTTTAAATAATGTTTATTTATTTATTTATTTATTTATTTATTTATTTATTAGATATAAGTACACTGTAGCTGTCTTCAGATACTCCAGAAGAGGGTGTCAGATTCTGGAGAATCTAAATCCCTCTTATGGTCTGCATATGATGTACATAAACACAGCCTCACATATACTTCTAAATATTTAAAGATGGGTAGGGCCACTGATAGGGCTCAACAATTAACAGCATTGTCTACTCTTCCAGAGAACCTTGGATCAACTACCAGCAACTATATGGTGGCACATCTCCAGGTCTAGGGGATCAGACAGACAGACAGACAGACAGAGATAAGGATGGCAGGCCTGCCTGGTCTTACTTTCTTTCTTATCCTTTTTAAAAAATGTTTATTTATTCATTTATTTATTTATTTATTTATTTATTTGTGTATTTATTATATATAAGTTCACTGTAGCTGTCTTCAGACACTCCAGTATAGGGTGTCAGATTCTGGAGAATCTAAATCCTCTTATAATCTGAATATGATATACATAAACACAGCCTCACATATACTTCTAAATATTTAAAGAAGTATGGGGCCACTGAAAGGGCTCAACAATTAACAGCATTGTCTCCTCTTCCAGAGAACCTTGGATCAACTACCAGCAACTATATGGTGGCCCATCTCCAGTTCCCGGGGATCAGATAGACAGGCAGACAGACAGACAGAGATATGGATGGCAGGACTGCCTGGTCTTTCTTTCTTTCTTATCCTTTTTAAAAAATGTTTATTTACTTATTTATTTATTTATCTATTTATGTATTAGATATAAGTACACTGGAGCTGTCTTCAGACACTCCAGAAGAGGGTGTCAGATTCTGGAGAATCTAAATCCCTCTTATGGTCTGCATATGATGTACATAAACACAGCCTCACATATACTTCTAAATATTTAAAGATGGGTGGCGCCACTGAAAGGGCTCAACAATTAACAGCATTGTCTCCTCCTCCAGAGAACCTGGGATCATCTACCAGCAACTATTCGTGGCCCATATCCAGTTTCCAGGGATCAGATAGACAGACAGACAGACAGACAGAGATATGGATGGCAGGCCTGCCTGGTCTTTCTTTCTTTCTTATCCTTTTTAAAAAATGTTTATTTATTGATTGATTTATTTAATAATTTATTTATTTATTTATTTATGTATTTAGTAGATATAAGTACACTGTAGCTGTTCAGACACTCCAGAAGAGGGTGTCATATTCTGGAGAATCTAAATCCCTCTTATGGTCTGCATATGATGTACATAAACACAGCCTCACATATACTTCTAAAAATTTAAAGAAGGGTGGGGCTACTCTAAAACCTCAACAATTAACAGCATTGTCTCCTCTTCCAGAGTACCTGGGATCAACTAACAGCAACTATATGGTGGCCCATCTCCAGTTCCAGGGGATCAGACAGACAGACATACAGACAGTGATAAGGATGTCAGGCCTGCCTGGTCTTTCTTTCTTTCTTATCCTTTTTAAAAAAATGTTTATTTATATATTTATTTATGTATTTATTCGATATAAGTACACTGTAGCTGTCTTCAGACACTCCAGAAGAGGGTGTCAGACTCTGGAGAATCTAAATCCCTCTTATGGTCTGCATATGATGTACATAAACACAGCCTCACATATACTACTAAAAATTTAACGATGGGTGGGGCCACTGAAAGCGCTCAACAATTAACAGCATTGTCTCCTCTTCCAGAGAACCTGGGATCAACTACCAGCACCTATATGGTGGCCCATCTCCAGTTCCAGGGGATCAGAACGACAAACAGACAGAAAGACAGACAGAGATAAGGATGGCAAGCCTGCCTGGTCTTTCTTCCTTTCTTATCCTGTTTAAATAATTTTTATTTATTTATTTATTTATTTATTTATTTATTTATTTATTTATTTATTTATTTATTAGATATAAGTACACTGTAGCTGTCTTCAGATACTCCAGAAGAGGGTGTCAGATTCTGGAGAATCTAAATCCCTCTTATGGTCTGCATATGATGTACATAAACACAGCCTCACATATACTTCTAAATATTTAAAGATGGGTAGGGCCACTGATAGGGCTCAACAATTAACAGCATTGTCTCCTCTTCCAGAGAACCTTGGATCAACTACCAGCAACTATATGGTGGCACATCTCCAGTTCCAGGGGATCAGACAGATAGACAGACAGACAGAGATAAGGATGGCAGGCCTGCCTGGTCTTACTTTCTTTCTTTTCCTTTTTCAAAAATGTTTATTTATTTATTTATTTATTTATTTATTTATTTATTTATTTATTTATTTATGTATTTATTATATATAAGTACACTGTAGCTGTCTTCAGACACTCCAGTATAGGTTGTCAGATTCTGGAGAATCTAAATCCTCTTATAATCTGAATATGATGTACATAAACACAGCCTCACATATACTTTTAAATATTTAAAGAAGTGTGGGGCCACTGAAAGGGCTCAACAATTAAGAGCATTGTCTCCTCTTCCAGAGAACCTTGGATCAACTACCAGCAACTATATGGTGGCCCATCTCCAGTTCCTGGGGATCAGATAGACAGACAGACAGACAGACAGAGATATGGATGGTAGGCCTGCCTGGTCTTTGTTTCTTTCTTATCCTTTTTAAAAAATGTTTATTTATTTATTTATTTATTTATTTATTTATCTATTTATTTATTAGATATAAGTACACTGTAGCTGTCTTCAGACACTCCAGAAGAGGGTGTCAGATTCTGGAGAATCTAAATCACTCTTATGGTCTGCATATGATGTACATAAACACAGCCTCACATATACTTCTAAAAAGTTAAAGAAGGGTGGGGCCACTCTAAAAGCTCAACATTTAACAGCATTGTCTCCTCTTCCAGAATACTAGGGATCGACTACCAGCAACTATATGGTGGCCCATCTCCAGTTCCAGGGGATCAGACAGACAGACATACAGACAGTGCTAAGGATGGCAGGCCTGTCTGGTCTTTCTTTCATTCTTATCCTTTTTAAAAAAATGTTTATTTATATATTTATTTATGTATTTATTAGATATAAGTACACTGTAGCTGTCTTCAGACACTCCAGAAGAGGGTGTCAGGTTCTGGAGAATCTAAATCCCTCTTATGGTCTGTATATGATGTACATAAACACAGCCTCACATATACTTCTAAAAATTTAAAGATGTGTGGGGCCACTGAGAGGGCTCAACAATTAACATCATTGTCTCCTTTTTCAGAGAACCTGGGATAAACTACCAGCACCTTATGGTGGGCCATCTCCAGTTCCAGTGGATCAGACAGACAGACAGACAGAGAGACAGAGATAAGTATGGCAGGCCTGCCTGGTCTTTCTTTATTTCTTATATTTTTAAAAAATGTTTATTTATTTATTTATTTATTTATTTATTTATGAATTTATTAGATATAAGTACACTGTAGCTGTTCAGACACTCCAGAAAAGGGTGTCAGATTCTGGAGAATCTAAATCCCTCTTATGGTCTGCATATGATGTACATAAACACAGCCTAACATATACTTCTAAAAATTAAAAGATTTGTGGGGCCACTGAAAGGGCTCAACAATTAACAGCATTGTCTCCTCTTATAGAGAACCTGGGATCAACTACCAGCAACTATATGGTGGTCCATCTCCAGTTCCAGGGGATCAGAAGACAGACAGACAGACAGTGATAAGGATGGCAGTCTTCCTGGCCTTTCTTTCTTTCTTATCCTTTTTTTTTTTAAATGTTTGTTTGTTTATTTGTTTATTTATTTATTTATTTATTTATTTATTTATTTATTTATTTATTAGATATAAGTACACTGTAGCTGTTCAGACACTCCAGAAGAGGGTGTCAGATTCTGGAGAATCTAAATCCCTCTTATGGTCTGCATATGATGTACATAAACACAGCCTCACATATATTTCTAAAAATTTAAAGAAGAGTGGGGCCACTCTAAAAGCTCAAGCATTGTCTCCTCTTCCAGAGTACCTGGGATCAACTACCAGCAACTATATGGTGGCCCATCTCCAGTTCCAGGGGATCAGACAGACAGATAGACAGACAGAGATAAGGATGGCAGGCCTGCCTGGTCTTTCTTTCTTTCTTATCCTTTTTAAAAAATATTTATTTATTTATTTATTTATTTATTTAAGTATGTAATTATTAGATATAAGTACACTGTAGCTGTTCAGACACTCCAGTAGAGGGTGTCAGATTCTGGAGAATCTAAATCCCTCTTATGGTCTCCATATGATGTACATAAACACAGCCTAACATATACTTCTAAAAATTAAAAGATCTGTGGGGACACTGAAAGGGCTCAACAATTAACAGCATTGTCTCGTCTTATAGAGAACCTGGGATCAACTACCAGCAACTATATGGTGGTCCATCTCCAGTTCCAGGGGATCAGACAGACAGACAGACAGACAGAGATAAGGATGGCAGGCCTGCCTGGTCTTACTTTCTTTCTTTTCGTTTTTCAAAAATGTTTATTTATTTATTTATTTATTTATTTATTTATTTATTTATTTATGAATTTATTATATATAAGTACACTGTAGCTGTCTTCAGACACTCCAGTATAGGGTGTCAGTATCTGGAGAATCTAAATCCTCTTATAATCTGAATATGATGTACATAAACACAGCCTCACATACACTTTTAAATATATAAAGAAGTGTGGGGCCACTGAAAGGGCTCAACAATTAACAGCATTGTCTCCTCTTCCAGAGAACCTTGGATCAACTACCAGCAACTATATGGTGGCCCATCTCCAGTTCCCGGGGATCAGATAGACAGACAGACAGACAGACAGAGATATGGATGGTAGGCCTGCCTGGTCTTTGTTTCTTTTGTATCCTTTTTAAAAAATGTTTATTTATTTATTTATTTATTTATTTATTTATTTATTTATTTATTAGATATAAGTACACTGTAGCTGTCTTCAGACACTCCAGAAGAGGGTGTCAGATTCTGGAGAATCTAAATCACTCTTATGGTCTGCATATGATGTACATAAACACAGCCTCACATATACTTCTAAACATTTAAAGATGGGTGGTGCCACTGAAAGGGCTCAACAATTAACAGCATTGTCTCCTCTTCGAGAAACTGGAATCAACTACCAGCAACTATTCGTGGCCCATCTCCAGTTCCCAGGGATCAGATAGACAGACAGACAGACAGACAGACAGATAGACAGAGATAAAGATAGAAGGCCTGCCTGGTCTTTCTTTATTTCTTATACTTTTAAAAAAATGTTTATTTATTTATTTATTTATTTATTTATTTATTTATTTATTAGATATAACTACACTGTAGCCATCTTCAGACACTCCAGAAGAGGGTGTCAGATTCTAGAGAATCTAAATCCCTCTTATGGTCTGAATATGATGTACATAAACACAGCCTCACATATACTTAAAAATTAAAAGGCCACTGAAAGGACTCAACAATTAACAGCATTGTCTCCTCTTCCAGAGAACCTGGGATCAACCTCCAGCACCTACAAAGTGGCCCATCTCCAGTTCCAGGGGATCAGACAGACAGACAGACAGACAGAGATAAGGATGGCAGGCCTGCCTGGTCTTTCTTTCTTTCTTATCCTTTTTAAAAAATATTTATTTATTTATTTATTTACTTATTTATTTATTTATTTATTTAAGTATGTAATTATTAGATATAAGTACACTGTAGCTGTTCAGACAGTCCAGTAGAGGGTGTCAGATTCTGGAGAATCTAAATCCCTCTTATGGTCTCCATATGATGTACATAAACACAGCCTAACATATACTTCTAAAAATTAAAAGATCTGTGGGGACACTGAAAGGGCTCAACAATTAACAGCATTGTCTCGTCTTATAGAGAACCTGGGATCAACTACCAGCAACTATATGGTGGTCCATCTCCAGTTCCAGAGGATCAGACAGACAGACAGACAGACAGAGATAAGGATGGCAGGCCTGCCTGGTCTTACTTTCTTTCTTTTCCTTTTTCAAAAATGTTTATTTATTTATTTATTTATTTATTTATTTATTTATTATATATAAGTACACTGTAGCTGTCTTCAGACACTCCAGTATAGGGTGTCAGATTCTGGAGAATCTAAATCCTCTTATAATCTGAATATGATGTACATAAACACAGCCTAACATATACTTCTAAAAATTAAAAGATCTGTGGGGACACTGAAAGGGCTCAACAATTAACAGCATTGTCTCGTCTTATAGAGAACCTGGGATCAACTACCAGCAACTATATGGTGGTCCATCTCCAGTTCCAGGGGATCAGACAGACAGACAAACAGACAGTGATAAGGATGGCAGGTCTGCCTGGTCTTTCTTTCTTTCTTATCCTTTTTTTAAAAAAATGTTTGTTTATTTATTTATTTATTTATTCATTTATTTATTTATTTATTTATTTATGTATTTAGTAGAAATAAGTACACTCTAGCTGTTCACACACTCCAGAAGAGGGTGTCAGATTCTGGAGAATCTAAATCCCTCTTATGGTCTGCATATGATGTACATAAACACAGCCTCACATATACTTCTAAAAATTTAAAGAAGGGTGGGGCCACTCTAAAAGCTCAACAATTAACAGCATTGTCTCCTCTTCCAGAGTACCTGGGATCAACTAACAGCAACTATATGGTGGCCCATCTCCAGTTCCAGGGGATCAGACAGACAGACATACAGACAGTGATAAGGATGGCAGGCCTGCCTGGTCTTTATTTCTTTCTTATCCTTTTTAAAAAATGTTTATTTATATATTTATTTATGTATTTATTAGATATAAGTACATTGTAGCTGTCTTCAGACACTCCAGAAGAGGGTGTCAGATTCTGGAGAATCTAAATCCCTCTTCTGGTCTGCATATGATGTACATAAACACAGCCTCACATATACTTCTAAAAATTTAAAGATGGGTGGGGCCACTGAGAGGGCTCAACAATTAACAGCATAGTCTCCTCTTTCAGAGAACCTGGGATAAACTACCAGCACCTTATGGTGGCCCATCTCCAGTTCCAGTGGATCAGACAGACAGACAGACAAAGAGACAGAGATAAGGATGGCAGGCCTGCCTGGTCTTTATTTCTTATACTTTTTAAAAAATGTTTGTTTATTTATTTATTTATTTATTTATTTATTTATTTATTTATTTATGTATTTATTAGATAAAAGTACACTGTAGCTGTTCAGACACTCCAGAAGAGGGTGTCAGATTCTGGAGAATCTAAATCCCTCTTATGGTCTGCATATGATGTACATAAACACAGCCTAACATATACTTCTAAAAATTAAAAGATGTGTGGGGCCACTGAAAGGGCTCAACAATTAACAGCATTGTCTCCTCTTATAAAGAACCTGGGATCAACTACCAGCAACTATATGGTGGTCCATCTCCAGTTCCAGGGGATCAGACAGACAGACAGACAGACAGTGATAAGGATGGCAGGCCTGCCTGGTCTTTCTTTCTTTCTTATCCTTTTTTTAAAAAAATGTTTGTTTATTTATTTATTTATTTATTTATTTATTTATTTATTAGATATAAGTACACTGTAGCTGTACAGACACTCAAAAAGAGGGTGTCAGATTCTGGATAATCTAAATCCCTCTTATGGTCTGCATATGATGTACATAAACACAGCCTCACATATACTTCTAAATATTTAAAGATGGGTAGGGCCACTGGTAGGGCTCAAAAATTAACAGCATTGTCTCCTCTTCCAGAGAACTTGGGATCAACTACCAGCAACTTTATGGTAGCCCATCTCCAGTTCCAGGGGATCATACAGACAGACAGACAGACAGAGATAAGGATGGCAGGCCTGCCTGGTCTTTCTTTCTTATCCTTTTTAAAAAATGTTTATTTATTTATTTATTTACTTATGTATTTATTATATATAAGTACACTGTAGCTGTCTTCAGTCACTCCAGTAGAGGGTGTCAGATTCTGGAGAATCTAAATCCTCTTATAATCTGAATATGATGTACATAAACACAGCCTCACATATACTTCTAAATATTTAAAGATGGGTAGGGCCACTGGTAGGGCTCAAAAATTAACAGCATTGTCTCCTCTTCCAGAGAACTTGGGATCAACTACCAGCAACTTTATGGTAGCCCATCTCCAGTTCCAGGGGATCAGACAGACAGACAGACAGACAGAGATAAGGATGGCAGGCCTGCCTGGTCTTTCTTTCTTATCCTTTTTAAAAAATGTTTATTTATTTATTTATTTACTTATGTATTTATTATATATAAGTACACTGTAGCTGTCTTCAGTCACTCCAGTAGAGGGTGTCAGATTCTGGAGTATCTAAATCCTCTTATAATCTGAATATGATGTACATAAACACAGCCTCACATATACTTCTAAATATTTAAAGAAGTGTGGGGCCACTGAAAGGGATCAACAATTAAAAGCATTGTCTCATCTTCCAGAGAACTTTGGATCAACTACCAGCAACTATATGGTGGCCCATCTCCAGTTCCAGGGGATCAGACAGACAGACAGACAGACAGAGATAAGGATGGCAGGCCTGCCTGGTCTTACTTTCTTTCTTATCCTTTTTCAAAAATGTTTATTTATTTATTTATTTATTTATTTATTTATGTATTTATTAGATATAAGTACACTGTTGCTGTCTTCAGACACTCCAGTATAGGGCGTCAGATTCTGGAGAATCTAAATCCTCTTATAATCTGAATATGATGTACATAAACACAGCCTCACATATACTTCTAAATATTTAAAGAAGTGTGGGGCCACTGAAAGGGCTCAACAATTAACAGCATTGTCTCCTCTTCCAGAGAACCTTGGATCAACTACCAGCAACTATATAGTGGCCCATCTCCAGTTCCCGGGGATCAGATAGACAGACAGACTGACAGACAGAGATATGGATGGCAGGCCTGCCTGGTCTTTCTTTCTGTCTTATCCTTTTTGAAAAATGTTTATTTATTTATTTATTTATTTATTTATTTATTTATTTATTTATTTATTTATGTATTTAGTAGATATAAGTACACTGTAGCTGTTCAGACACTCCAGAAGAGGATGTCAGAGTCTGGAGAATCTAAATTCCTCTTATGGTCTGCATATGATGTACATAAACACAGCCTCACATATACTTAAAAATTATAAATAGGTGGGGTCACTGAAAGGACTCAACAATTAACAGCATTGTCTCCTCTTCCAGAGAACCTGGGATCAACTACCAGCACCTAAAAGGTGGCCCATCTCCAGTTCCAGTGGATCAGACAGACAGACAGACAGACAGTGATAAGGATGGCAGGCCTGCCTGGTCTTTCTTTATTTCTTATACATTTTAAAAAATGTTTATTTATTTATTTATTTATTTATTCATTTATTCATTTATTTATTTATGTATTTATTAGATATAAGTACACTGTAGCCGTTTTCAGACACTCCAGAAGAGGGTGACAGATTCTAGAGAATCTAAATCCCTCTTATGGTCTGAATATGTTGTACATAAGCACAGCATCAAATATACTTCTAAAAATTAAAAATGGGTGGGGACACTGAAAGGGCTCAACAATTAACAGCATTGTCTCCTCTTCCAGAGAACCTGGGATCAACTAACAGCAACTATATGGTGGCCTATCTCAAGTTCCAGGGGATCAGACAGACAGACAGACAGACAGACAGAGATAAGGATGGCAGGCCTGCCTGGTCTTACTTTCTTTCTTATCCTTTTTAAAAAATATTTATTTATTTATTTATTTATTTATTTATTTATTTATTAGATATAAGTACACTGTAGCTGTCTTCAGACACTCCAGAGAGGGTGTCAGATTCTCGAGAATCTAAATCCCTCTTATGGTCTGCATATGATGTACATAAACACAGCCTCACATATACTTCTAAATATTTAAAGATGGGTAGGGCCACTGATAGGGCTCAACAATTAACAGCATTGTCTCCTCTTCTAGAGAACCTGGGATCTACTAACAGCAACTATATGGTGGCCCATCTCCAGTTCCAAGGGATCAGACAGACTGACAGACAGACAGACTGACAGAGATAAGGATGGCAGGCCTGCCTGGTCTTTCTTTCTTTCTTATCCTTTTTAAAAAATGTTTATTTATTTATTTATATGTTTATTAGATAAAAGTACACTGTAGCCATCTTCAGACACTCCAGAAGAAGGTGTCAGATTCTGGAGAATCTAAATCCCTCTTATGGTCTGCATATGATGTACGTAAACACAGCCTCACATTTACTTCTTAAAATTTAAAGGTGGGGGGGCACTGAAAGGGCTCAGCAATTAACAGCATTGTCTCCTCTTACAGAGAAACTGGGATCAACTACCTTCAACTATATGGTGGCCTATCTCCACTCCCAGAGGATCAGACAGACAGACAGACAGACAAGGATAAGGATGGCAGGCCTGCCTGGTCTTTCTTTCTTTCTTATCCTTTTTAAAAAATTTTTATTTATTTATGTATTTATTAGATATAAGTACACTGTAGCTGTCATCAGACACTCCAGAAGAGGGTGTCAGATTCTGATGAATCTAAATCCCTCTTATGGTCTGCATATGATGTATATAAACACAGCCTCACATACACTTCTAAAAATTTAAAGATGGGTAGGGCCACTGATAGGGGTCAACAATTAACAGCATTGTCTCCTCTTCCAGAGAACCTGGGATCAACTACCAGCAACTATATGGTAGCCCATCTCCAGTTCCAGGGGATCAGACAGACAGACAGACAGACAGACAGAGATAAGGATGGCAGGCCTGCCTGGTCTTACTTTCTTTCTTATCCTTTTTAAAAAATGTTTATTTATTTATTTATTTATTTATTTACTTATTTATTATATATGAGTACACTGTAGCTGTCTTCAGACACTCCAGTAGAGGGTGTCAGATTCTGTAGAATCTACATCCTCTTATACCTGAATATGGTGTACATAAACACAGCCTCTTCATATACTTCTAAATATTTAAAGAAGTGTGGGGCCACTGAAAGGGCTCAACAATTAAGAGCATTGTCTCCTCTCCCAGAGAACCTTGGATCAACTACCAGCAACTATATGGTGGCCCATCTCCAGTTCCAGGGGATCAGACAGACAGACAGACAGACAGACAGAGTTAAGGATGGCAGGCCTGCCTGGTCTTACTTTCTTTCTTATCCTTTTTAAAAAATGTTTATTTATTTATTTATTTATTTATTTATTTATTTATTTATTCATTATATATAAGTACACTGTAGCTGTCTTCAGACACTCCAGTAGAGGGTGTCAGATTCTGGAGAATCTAAATCCTCTTATAATCTAAATATGATGTACATAAACACAGCCTCACATATACTTCTAAATAATTAAAGAAGTGTGGGGCCACTGAAAGGGCTCAACAATTAACAGCATTGTCTCCTCTTCCAGAGAACCTTGGATCAACTACCAGCAACTATATGGTGGCCCATCTCCAGTTCCCGGGGATCAGATAGACAGACAGACAGACAAACAGAGATATGGATGGCAGGCCTGCCTGTTCTTTCTTTCTTTCTTTCCTTCTTTCTTTCTTTCTTTCTTTCTTTCTTTCTTTCTTTCTTTCTTTCTTATCCTTTTTAAAAAATGTTTATTTATTTATTTATTTATTTATTTATTTATTTATTTATTTATGTTTTTAGTAGATATAAGTACACTGTAGCTGTTCAGACACTCCAGAAGAGGGTGTCAGATTCTGGAGAATCTAAATCCCTCTTATGGTCTGAATATGATGTACATAAACACAGCCTCACATATACTTCTAAAAATTTACAGAAGGGTGGGGCCACTCTAAAAGCTCAACAATTAACAGCATTGTCTCCTCATCCAGAGTACCTGGGATCAACTACCAGCAACTATATGGTGGCCCATCATCAGTTCCAGGGGATCAGACAGACAGACATACAGACAGTGCTAAGGATGGCAGGCCTGCCTGGTCTTTCTTTCCTTCTTATCCTTTTTAAAAAATGTTTATTTATATATTTATTTATGTATTTATTAGATATAAGTACACTGTTGCTGTCTTCAGACACTCCAGTATAGGGTGTCAGATTCTGGAGAATCTAAATCCTCTTATAATCTGAATATGATGTACATAAACACAGCCTCACATATACTTCTAAATATTTAAAGAAGTGTGGGGCCACTGAAAGGGCTCAACAATTAACAGCATTGTCTCCTCTTCCAGAGAACCTTGGATCAACTACCAGCAACTATATGGTGGCCCATCTCCAGTTCCCGGGGATCAGATAGACAGACAGACAGACAGACAGAGATATGGATGGCAGGCCTGCCTGGTCTTTCTTTCTGTCTTATCCTTTTTGAAAAATGTTTATTTATTTATTTATTTATTTATTTATTTATTTATTTATTTATGTATTTAGTAGATATAAGTACACTGTAGCTGTTCAGACACTCCAGAAGAGGATGTCAGATTCTGGAGAATCTAAATTCCTCTTATGGTCTGCATATGATGTACATAAACACAGCCTCACATATACTTAAAAATTATAAATAGGTGGGGTCACTGAAAAAACTCAACAATTAACAGCATTGTCTCCTCTTCCAGAGAACCTGGGATCAACTACCAGCACCTAAAAGGTGGCCCATCTCCAGTTCCAGTGGATCAGACAGACAGACAGACAGACAGTGATAAGGATGGCAGGCCTGCCTGGTCTTTCTTTATTTCTTATACATTTTAAAAAATGTTTATTTATTTATTTATTTATTTATTCATTTATTCATTTATTTATTTATGTATTTATTAGATATAAGTACACTGTAGCCGTTTTCAGACACTCCAGAAGAGGGTGACAGATTCTAGAGAATCTAAATCCCTCTTATGGTCTGAATATGATGTACATAAACACAGCATCACATATACTTCTAAAAATTAAAAATGGGTGGGGACACTGAAAGGGCTCAACAATTAACAGCATTGTCTCCTCTTCCAGAGAACCTGGGATCAACTACCAGCAACTATATGGTGGCCTATCTCAAGTTCCAGGGGATCAGACAGACAGACAGACAGACAGACAGAGATAAGGATGGCAGGACTGCCTGGTCTTACTTTCTTTCTTTTCCTTTTTAAAAAATATTTATTTATTTATTTATTTATTTATTTATTTATTTATTTATTAGATATAAGTACACTGTAGCTGTCTTCAGACACTCCAGAAGAGGGTGTCAGATTCTCGAGAATCTAAATCCCTCTTATGGTCTGCATATGATGTACATAAACACAGCCTCACATATACTTCTAAATATTTAAAGATGGGTAGGGCCACTGATAGGGCTCAACAATTAACAGCATTGTCTCCTCTTCTAGAGAACCTGGGATCAACTAACAGCAACTATATGGTGGCCCATATCCAGTTCCAAGGGATCAGACAGACTGACAGACAGACAGACTGACAGAGATAAGGATGGCAGGCCTGCCTGGTCTTTCTTTCTTTCTTATCCTTTTCAAAAAATGTTTATTTATTTATTTATATGTTTATTAGATAAAAGTACACTGTAGCCATCTTCAGAAACTCCAGAAGAAGGTGTCAGATTCTGGAGAATCTAAATCCCTCTTATGGTCTGCATATGATGTACATAAACACAGCCTCACATTTACTTCTTAAAATTTAAAGGTGGGGGGGGCACTGAAAGTGCTCAGCAATTAACAGCATTGTCTCCTCTTACAGAGAAACTGGGATCAACTACCTGCAACTATATGGTGGCCCATCTCCACTCCCAGAGGATCTGACAGACAGACAGACAGACAAGGATAAGGATGGCAGGCCTGCCTGGTCTTTCTTTCTTTCTTATCCTTTTTAAAAATTTTTTATTTATTTATGTATTTATTAGATATAAGTACACTGTAGCTGTCTTCAGACACTCCAGAAGAGGGTGTCAGATTCTGATGAATCTAAATCCCTCTTATGGTCTGCATATGATGTATATTAACACAGCCTCACATACACTTCTAAAAATTTAAAGATGGGTAGGGCCACTGATAGGGGTCAACAATTAACAGCATTGTCTCCTCTTCCAGAGAACCTGGGATCAACTACCAGCAACTATATGGTAGCCCATCTCCAGTTCCAGGGGATCAGAAAGACAGACAGACAGACAGACAGAGATAAGGATGGCAGGCCTGCCTGGTCTTACTTTCTTTCTTATCCTTTTTAAAAAATGTTTATTTATTTATTTATTTATTTATTTACTTATTTATTATATATGAGTACACTGTAGCTGTCTTCAGACACTCCAGTAGAGGGTGTCAGATTCTGGAGAATCTAAATCCTCTTATACCTGAATATGGTGTACATAAACACAGCCTCACATATACTTCTAAATATTTAAAGAAGTGTGGGGCCACTGAAAGGGCTCAACAATTAAGAGCATTGTCTCCTCTCCCAGAGAACCTTGGATCAACTACCAGCAACTATATGGTGGCCCATCTCCAGTTCCAGGGGATCAGACAGACAGACAGACAGACAGACAGAGTTAAGGATGGCAGGCCTGCCTGGTCTTACTTTCTTTCTTATCCTTTTTAAAAATGTTTATTTATTTATTTATTTATTTATTTATTTATTTATTTATTATATATAAGTACACTGTAGCTGTCTTCAGACACTCCAGTAGAGGGTGTCAGATTCTGGAGAATCTAAATCCTCTTATAATCTAAATATGATGTACATAAACACAGCCTCACATATACTTCTAAATAATTAAAGAAGTGTGGGGCCACTGAAAGGGCTCAACAATTAACAGCATTGTCTCCTCTTCCAGAGAACCTTGGATCAACTACCAGCAACTATATGGTGGCCCATCTCCAGTTCCCGGGGATCAGATAGACAGACAGACAGAAAGACAGAGATATGGATGGCAGGCCTGCCTGTTCTTTCTTTCTCTCTTTCTTTCTTTCTTATCCTTTTTAAAAAATGTTTATTTATTTATTTATTTATTTATTTATTTATTTATTTATTTATTTATTTATTTATGTTTTTAGTAGATATAAGTACACTGTAGTTGTTCAGACAGTCCAGTAGAGGGTGTCAGATTCTGGAGAATCTAAATCCCTCTTATGGTCTGAATATGATGTACATAAACACAGCCTCACATATACTTCTAAAAATTAAAAATGGGTGGGGCCACTGAAATGGCTCAACAATTAACAGCATTGTCTCCTCTTCCAGAGAACCTGGGATCAACTACCAGCACCTACAAGGTGGCCAATCTCCAGTTCCAGGGGATCAGACAGACAGACAGACAGACAGAGATAAGGATGACAGGCCTGCCTGGTCTTTCTTTCTTTCTTTCTTAACCTTTTTAAAAAATATTTATTTATTTATTTATGTATTTCTTAGATATAAGTACACTGTAGCTTTCTTTAGACACTCCAGAGGAGGGTGTCAGATTCTGGAGAATGTAAATCCCTCTTATGGTTTGCATATGATGTACATAAACACAGCCTCACATTTACTTCTAAAAATTTAAAGATGTGTGGGGCCAATGCAAGGGATCAACAATTAACAGCATTGTCTCCTCTTATAGAGAACCTGGGATCAACTACCAGCAACTATATGGTGGCCCATCTCCAGTTCCAGGGGTTCAGACAGACAGACAGACATACAGACAGATAGAGTTAAGGATGGCAGGCCTACCTGGTCTTTCATTCTTTCTTATCCTTTTTAAAAAATGTTTATTAATTTAAGTATGTATTTATTAGATTTAAGTACACTCTAGCTGTCTTCAAACAATTCCGAAGAAGGTGTCAGATTGTGGAGAATCTATATCCCTCTTATGGTCTGCATATGATGTACATGAACACAGCCTCACATATACTTCTAAAAATTTAAAGATGGGTGGGCCCACTAAAAGGGCTCAACAATTAACACCATTGTCTCCTCTTCCAGACTACGTGGGATCAACTACCAGCAACTATATGGTGGCCCATCTCAAGTTGCAGGGGATCAGACAGGAAGATAGACAGACAGAGATAAGGATGGCAGGCCTGCCTGATTTTTCTTTCTTTCTTATCCTTTTAAAAAATGTTTATTTATTTATATATTCATTCATTTAATTATTTATTTATTAATTTATTAGATATAAGTACACTGTGCTGTCTTCAGACTCTCCAGAAGAGGGTGTCAGATTCTGGAGAATCTATATCCCTCTTATGGTCTGCATATGATGTACATAAACACAGCCTCACATATACTTCTAAAAATTTAAAGATGGGTGGGGCCACTGAATGGGCTCAACAATTAACAGCATTGTCTCCTCTTCCAGAGGACCTGGGATCAACTACCAGCAACTATATTGTGGCCCATCTCCAGTTCCAGGGGATAAGACAGACATACATACAGACAGACAGACAAGGATTGCAGGCCTGCCTGGTTTTTCTTTCTTCTCTTATACATTTTAAAAATGTTTATTTATTTATATATGTATTTATTAGATATAAGTACACTGTAGCTATCTTCAGACACTTCAGAAGTGGGTGTCATATTCTGGAGAATCTAAATCCCTCTTATGGTCTGTATATGATGTACATAAACACAGCCTCACATATACTTCTAAAAATTTAAAGAAGGGTGGGGCCACCCTAAAAGCTCAACAATTAACAGCATTGTCTCCTCTTCCAGAGTACCTGGGATCAACTACCAGCAACTATATTGTGGCCCATCTCCAGTTCCAGGGGATAAGACAGACATACAGACAGACAGACAGACAAGGATTGCAGGCCTGCCTGGTTTTTCTTTCTTCTCTTATACATTTTAAAAATGTTTATTTATTTATATATGTATTTTTTAGATATAAGTACACTGTAGCTATCTTCAGACACTTCAGAAGTGGGTGTCATATTCTGGAGAATCTAAATCCCTCTTATGGTCTGTATATGATGTACATAAACACAGCCTCACATATACTTCTACAAATTTAAAGATGTGTGGGTCCACTGAAACGGCTCAATAATTAACAGCATTGTCTCCTCTACCAGAGAACCTGGGATCAATTATCAGCAACTATATGGTGGCCCATCTCCAGTTCCAGGGGATCAGACAGACAGACAGACAGACAAGGATTGCAGGCCTGCCTGGTTTTACTTTCTTTCTTATCCTTTTTAAAAAATGTTTATTTATTTATTTATTCATTTATTCGTTTATTTATTTATGTATTTATTATATATAAGTACACTGTAGCTGTCTTCAGACACTCCAGTATAGGGTGTCAGATTCTGGAGAATCTAAATCCTCTTATAATCTGAATATGATGTACATAAACACAGCCTCACATATACTTCTAAATATTTAAAGAAGTGTGGGGCCACTGAAAGGGCTCAACAATTAACAGCATTGTCTCATCTTCCAGAGAACCTTGGATCAACTACAAGCAACTATATGGTGGCCCATCTCCAGTTCCCGGGGATCCTATAGACAGACAGACAGACAGACAGAGTTATGGATGGCAGGCCTGCCTGGTCTTTCTTTCTTTCTTATCCTTTTTAAAAAATGTTTATTTATTTATTTATTTATTTATCTATTTATTTATTAGATATAAGTACACTGTAGCTGTCTTCAGACACTCCAGGAGAGGGTGTCAGATTCTGGAGAATCTAAATCCCTCTTATGGTCTGCATGTGATGTACATAAACACAGCCTCATATATACTTCTAAATATTTAAAGATGGGTGGCGCCATTGAAAGGGCTCAACAATTAACAGCATTGTCTCCTCTTCCAGAGAACCTGGGATCAACTACCAGCAACTATTCGTGGGCCATCTCCAGTTCCCTGGTATCAGATTGACAGACAGACAGACAGACAGAGATATGGATGGCAGGCCTGCCTGGTCTTTCTTTCTTCTTATCCTTTTAAAAAATGTTTATTTATTTATTTATTTATTTATTTATTTATTTATTTATTTATTAGATATAAGTACACTGTAGCTGTTCAGACACTCCAGAAGAGGGTGTAAGATTCTGGAGAATTTAAATCCCTCTTATGGTCTGCATATGATGTACATAAAGACAGCCTCACATATACTTCTAAAAATTTAAAGAAGTGTGGGGCCACTCTAAAAGCTCAACAATTAACAGCATTGTCTCCTCTTCAAGAGTGCCTGGGATCAACTACCAGCAACTATATGGTGGCCCATTTCCAGTTCCAGGGGATCAGACAGACAGACATACAGACAGTGATAAGGATGACAGGCCTGCCTGGTCTTTCTTTCTTTCTTATCCTTTTTAAAAAAATGTTTATTTATATATTTATTTATGTATTTATTAGATATAAGTACACTGTAGCTGTCTTCAGACACTCCAGAAGAGTGTGTCAGATTCTGGAGAATCTAAATCCCTCTTATGGTCTGCATATGATGTACATAAACACAGCCTCACATATACTTCTAAAAATTTAAAGATGTGTGGGGCCACTGAGAGGGCTCAACAATTAACAGCATTGTCTCCTCTACCAGAGAACCTGGGATCAACTACCAGCACCTTATGTTGGCCCATCCTCAGGCCAGTGGATCAGACAGACAGACAGACAGAGAGACAGAGATAAGGATGGCAGGCCTGCCTGGTCTTTCTTTATTTTTTATACTTTTTTTTTTTAGATTTATTTATTTATTATATGTAAGTACACTGTAGCTGTCTTCAGACACTCCAGAAGAAAGCGCCAGATCTCATTACGCATGGTTGTGAGCCACCATGTGGTTGCTGGGATTTGAACTCTGGACCTTCGGAAGAGTAGTCGGGTGCTCTTACCCACTGAGCCATCTCACCAGCCCATATTTTTAAAAAAATGTTTATTTATTTATTTATTTATTTATTTATGTATTTATTAGATATAAGTACACTGTAGCTTTCTTCAGACACTCTAGAAGAGGGTGTCATCTAATGGAGATTCTAAAACCCTCTTATGGTCTGCATATGATGTTCATAAACACAGCCTCACATATACTTGTAAAAATTTAAAGATGTGTGGGCCCACTGAAAGGGCTCAACAATTAACACCATTGTCTCCTCTTCCAGAGAACGTGGGATCAACTACCAGCAACTATATGGTGGCCCATCTCAAGTTGCAGGGGATGAGACAGATAGACAGACAGACAGAGATAAGAATGGCAGGACTGCCTGATTTTTCTTTCTTTCTTATCCTTTTTAAAAATGTTTATTTATTTATTTATTCATTTATTCATTTATTTATTTATTTATTTATTTATTTATTTATTTATGTATTTATTAGATATAAGTACACTGTAGCTGTCTTCAGACTCTCCAGAAGAGGGTGTCAGATTCTGGAGAATCTATATCCCTCTTATGATCCGCATATGATGTACATGAACACAGCCTCACATATACTTCTAAAAATTTAAAGATGTGTGGGGCCACTGAAAGGGCTCAACAATTAACAGCATTGTCTCCTCTTCCAGAGAACCTGGGATCAACTACCAGCAACTATATGGTGGCCCATCTCCAGTTCCAGGGGATCTGACAGATAGACAGACAGACAGACAGACAGACAAGGTGGCAGGCGTGCCTGGTCTTTCTTTCTTTCTTATCCTTTTTAAAAAATGTTTATTTATTTATTTATGTATTTATTAGATATAAGTACACTGTAGCTGTCTTCAGACACTCTAGAAGAGGGTTTCATATTCTGGAGAATCTAAATCCCTCTTATGGTCTGCATATGATGTTCATAAACACAGCCTCATATATACTTCTAAAAATTTAAAGATGGGTGGGCCTACTGAAAGGGCTCAATAATTAACACCATTGTCACCTCTTCCAGAGAACGTGGGATCAAATACCAGCAACTATATGGTGGCCCATCTCAAGTTGCAGGGGATCAGACAGACAGACAGACAGACAGAGATGAGGATGGCAGGCCTGCCTGATTTTTCTTTCTTTCTTATACTTTTTAAAAATGTTTATTTATTTATTTATTTATTCATTTATTTATTTATTTATTTATTTATTTATTTATTTATTAATTAGATATAAGTACACTGTAGCTATCTTCAGACTCTCCAGAAGAGGGTGTCAGATTCTGTAGAATCTATATCCCTCTTATGGTCTGCATATGATGTACATAAACACAGCCTCACATATACTTCTAAAAATTTAAAGATAGTTGGGGCCACTGAAAGGGCTCAACAATTAACAGCATTGTCTCCTCTTCCAGAGGACCTGGGATCAACTACCAGCAACTATATTGTGGCCCAATTCCAGTTCCAGGGGATCAGACAGACATACATACAGACAGACAGACAAGGATTGCAGGCCTGCCTGGTTTTTCTTTCTTTCTTATACATTATAAAAATGTTTATTTATTTATATATGTATTTATTAGATATAAGTACACTGTAGCTGTCTTCAGGCACTTCAGAAGAGGGTGTCATATTCTGGAGAATCTAAATCCCTCTTATGGTCTGCATATGATTTACATAAACACAGCCTCATATATACTTCTAAAAATTTAAAGATGTGTGGGGCCACTGAAACGGCTCAACAATTAACAGCATTGTCTCCTCTACCAGAGAACCTGGGATCAACTAGCAGAAACTATATGGTGGCCCATCTCCAGTTCCAGGGGATCAGACAGACAGACAGACAGACAGAGATAAGGATGGCAGGCCTGCCTGGTCTTACATTCTTTCTTATCCTTTTTCAAAAATGTTTATTTATTTATTTATTTATTCATTCATTTATTTATTTTATATAAGTACACTGTAGCTGTCTTCAGACACTCCAGAAGAGGGTGTCAGATTCTGGAGAATATAAATCCCTCTTATGGTCTGCATATGATGGACATAAACACAGATTCACATACACTTCTAAAAATTTAAGATGGGTGGGGCCACTGAAAGGGCTCAGCAATTAAGAGCATTGTCTCTTCTTCCAGAGAACCTGGGATCAACTACCAGCAATTATATGGTGGCCCATCTCCAGTTCCAGGGGATCAGACAGACAGACAGACAGACAGACAGAGATAAGGAGGGCAGGCCTGCCTGGTCTTTCTTTCTTTCTTATCCTTTTAAAATAATGTTTGTTTATTTATTTATTTATTTATTTATTTATTTATTTATTTATGTATTTATTAGATATAAGTACACTGTAGTTGTCTTCAGACACTCCAGAAGAGGGTGTCAAATTCTGGAGAATCTAAATCCCTCTTATGGTCTGCATAGGATGTACATAAACACAGCCTCACATATACTTCTAAAAATTAAAAGATGGTTGGGCCCACTGAAAGGGCTCAAAAATTAGCACCATTGTCTCTTCTTCCAGAGAACGTGGGATCAACTACCAGCAACTATATGGTGGCCCATCTCAAGTTCCAGGGGATAAGACAGACAGATAGACAGACAGAGATAAGGATGGCAGGCCTGCCTGATTTTTCTTTCTTTCTTATCTTTTTTAAAAAATGTTTATTTATTTAATTATTCATTTATTTATTTATTTATTTATGTATTTATTGGATATAAGTACACTGTAGCTGTGTTCAGACTCTCCAGAAGAGGGTGTCAGATTCTGGAGAATCTATATCCCTCTTATGGTCCGCATATGATGTACATGAACACAGCCTCACATATACTTCTAAAAATTTAAAGATGGGTGGGGCCACTGAAAGGGCTCAACAATTAACAGCATTGTCTCCTCTTCGAGAGAACCTGGGATCAACTACCAGCAACTATATGGTGGCCCATCTCCAGTTCCAGGGGATCTGACAGATAGACAGACAGACAGACAGACAGACAAGGTGGCAGGCGTGCCTGGTCTTTCTTTCTTTCTTATCCTTTTTAAAAAATGTTTATTTATTTATTTATGTATTTATTAGATATAAGTACACTGTAGCTGTCTTCAGACACTCTAGAAGAGGGTGTCATATTCTGGAGAATCTAAATCCCTCTTATGGTCTGCATATGATGTTCATAAACACAGCCTCACATATACTTCTAAAAATTTAAAGATGGGTTGGCCTACTGAAAGGGCTCAATAATTAACACCATTGTCTCCTCTTCCAGAGAACGTGGGATCAAATACCAGCAACTATATGGTGGCCCATCTCAAGTTGCAGGGGATCAGACAGACAGACAGACAGACAGAGATGAGGATGGCAGGCCTGCCTGATTTTTCTTTCTTTCTTATCCTTTTTAAAAATGTTTATTTATTTATTCATTTATTCATTTATTTATTTATTTATTTATTTATTTCTGTATGTATTTTTTAGATATAAGTACATTGTAGCTATCTTCAGACTCTCCAGAAGAGGGTGTCAGATTCTGGAGAATCTATATCCCTCTTATGGTCTGCATATGATGTACATAAACACAGCCTCACATATACTTCTAAAAATTTAAAGATAGTTGGGGCCACTGAAAGGGCTCAATAATTAACAGCATTGTCTCCTCTTCCAGAGGACCTGGGATCAACTACCAGCAACTATATTGTGGCCCAATTCCAGTTCCAGGGGATCAGACAGACATCCATACAGACAGACAGACAAGGATTGCAGGCCTGCCTGGTTTTTCTTTCTTTCTTATACATTTTAAAAATGTTTATTTATTTATATATGTATTTATTAGATATAAGTACATTGTAGCTGTCTTCAGGCACTTCAGAAGAGGGTGTCATATTCTGGAGAATCTAAATCCCTCTCATGGTCTGCATATGATGTACATAAACACAGCCTCACATATACTTCTAAAAATTTAAAGATGTGTGGGGCCACTGAAAGGGCTCAACAATTAACAGCATTGTCTCCTCTTCCAGAGAACCTGGGATCAACTACCAGCAACTATATGGTGGCCCATCTCCAGTTCCAGGGGATCTGACAGATAGACAGACAGACAGACAGACAGACAAGGTGGCAGGCCTCCCTGGTTTTTCTTTCTTTCTTATCCTTTTTAAAATATGTTTATGTATTTATTTATGTATTTATTCGATATAAGTACACTGTAGCTGTCTTCAGACACTCTAGAAGAGGGTGTCAGATTCTGGAGAATATAAATCCCTCTTATGGTCTGCATAAGATGGACATAAACACAGATTCACATACACTTCTAAAAATTTAAGATGGGTGGGGCCACTGAAAGGGCTCAACAATTAACAGCATTGTCTCTTCTTCCAGAGAACCTGGGATAAACTACCAGCAACTATATGGTGGCCCATCACCAGTTCCAGGGGATCAGACAGACAGACAGACAGACAGACAAGGATTGCAGGCCTGCCTGGTTTTACTTTCTTTCTTATCCTTTTTAAAAAATGTTTATATATTTATTTTTTTATTTATTTATTTATTTATTATATATAAGTACACTATAGCTGTCTTCAGACACTCCAGAAGAGGGTGTCAGATTCTGGAGAATCTAAATCCCTCTTATGGTCTGCATATGATGTACATAAACACAGCCTCACATATACTTCTAAAAATTTAAAGATGTGTGGGGCCACTGAAAGGGCTCAACAATTAACAGCATTGTCTCCTCTTCTAGAGAACCTGGGATCAACTACCAGCAACTATATGGTGGCCCATGTCCAGTTCCAGGGGATCAGGCAGACAAAGAGACAGACAGACAAGGGTGGCAGGCCTCCCTGGTTTTTCTTTCTTTCTTATCCTTATTAAAAAATGTTTATTTATTTATTTATGTATTTATTAGATATAAGTACACTGTAGCTGTCTTCAGACACTCTAGAAGAGGGTGTCAGATTCTGGAGAATCTAAATCCCTCTTATGGTCTGCATATGATGGACATAAACACAGATTCACATACACTTCTAAAAATTTAAGATGGGTGGGGCCACTGAAAGGGCTCACAATTAACAGCATTGTCTCTTCTTCCAGAGAACCTGGGATCAACTACCAGCAACTATATGGTGGCCCATCTCCAGTTCCAGGGGATCAGACAGACAGACAGACAGACAGACAGAGATAAGGATGGCAGGCCTGCCTGGTCTTTCTTTCTTTCTTATCCTTTTAAAATAATTTTTATTTATTTATTTATTTATTTATTTATTTATTTATTTATGTATTAGATTTAAGTACACTGTAGTTGTCTTCAGACACTCCAGAAGAGGGTGTCAAATTCTGGAGAATCTAAATCCCTCTTATGGTCTGCATATGATGTACATAAACACAGCCTAAAATATACTTCTAAAAATTTAAAGATAGGTGGAGCCACTGAAAGGGCTCAACAATTAACAGCAATGTCTCCTCCTCCAGAGAACCTGGGATCAACTAACAGAAACTATATGGTGCCCCATCTCCAGTTCCAAGGGATCAGAGAGACAGACAGACAGACTGACAGAGATAAGGATGGAGGCCTGCCTGGTCATTCTTTCTTTCTTATACTTTTAAAAAAATATTTATTTATTTATTTATTTATTTTTTTATTTATGTATTTATTATATATAAGTACACTGTAGCTGTCTTCAGACACTCTAGAAGAGGGTGTCATCTTCTGGAGAATCTAAATCCCTCTTATGGTCTGCATATGATGTACATAAACAGAGCCTCACATATACTTCTAAAAATTTAAAGATGGGTGGGGCCACTGAAAGGGCTCAACAATTAACAGCATTGTCTCCTCTTCCAGAGGACCTGGGATCAACTACCAGCAACTATATTGTGGTCCAATTCCAGTTCCAGGGGATCAGACAGACATACATACAGACAGACAGACAAGGATTGCAGGCCTGCCTGGTTTTTCTTTCTTTCTAATACATTTTAAAAATGTTTATTTATTTATATATGTATTTATTAGATATAAGTACACTGTAGCTGTCTTCAGGCACTTCAGAAGAGGGTGTCATATTCTGGAGAATCTAAATCCCTCTTATGGTCTGCATATGATGTACATAAACACAGCCTCACATATACTTCTAAAAATTTAAAGATGTGTGGGGCCACTGAAACGGCTCAACAATTAACAGCATTGTCTCCTATACCAGAGAACCTGGATCAACTAGCAGCAACTATATGGTGGCCCATCTCCAGTTCCAGGGGATCAGACAGACAGACAGACAGACAGACAAGGATTGCAGGCCTGCCTGGTTTTACTTTCTTTCTTATCCTTTTAAAAAAATGTTTATTTATTTATTTATTTATTTATTTATTTATTTATTTATTATATATAAGTACACTGTAGCTGTCTTCAGACACTCCAGATGAGGGTGTCAGATTCTGGAGAATCTAAATCCCTCTTATGGTCTGCATATGATGTACATAAACACAGCCTCACATATACATCTAAAAATTTAAAGATGTGTGGGGCCACTGAAAGGGCTCAACAATTAACAGCATTGTCTCCTCTTCTAGAGAACCTGGGATCAACTACCAGCAACTACATGGTGGCCCATCTCCAGTTCCAGGGGATCAGGCAGACAAAGAGACAGACAGACAAGGGTGGCAGGCCTCCCTGGTTTTTCTTTCTTTCTTATCCTTATTAAAAAATGTTTATTTATTTATTTATGTATTTATTAGATATAAGTACACTGTAGCTGTCTTCAGACACTCTAGAAGAGGGTGTCAGATTCTGGAGAATATAAATCCCTCTTATGGTCTGCATATGATGTACATAAACACAGCCTCACATATACTTCTAAAAATTTAAGATGGGTGGGGCCACTGAAAGGGCTCACAATTAACAGCATTGTCTCTTCTTCCAGAGAACCTGGGATCAACTACCAGCAACTATATGGTGGCCCATCTCCAGTTCCAGGGGTTCAGACAGACAGACAGACAGACAGACAGACAGAGATAAGGATGGCAGACCTGCCTGGTCTTTCTTTCTTTCTTATCCTTTTAAAATAATGTTTATTTATTTATTTATTTACTTATTTATTTATTTATTTATGTATTTATTAGATATAAGTACACAGTAGTTGTCTTCAGACACTCCAGAAGAGGGTGTCAAATTCTGGAGAATCTAAATCCCTCTTATGGTCTGCATATGATGTACATAAACACAGCCTAAAATATACTTCTAAAAATTTAAAGATAGGTGGAGCCACTGAAAGGGCTCAACAATTAACAGCAATGTCTCCTCTTCCAGAGAACCTGGGATCAACTAACAGAAACTATATGGTGGCCCATCTCCAGTTCCAAGGGTTCAGAGAGACAGACAGACAGACTGACAGAGATAAGGATGGAGGCCTGCCTGGTCATTCTTTCTTTCTTATACTTTAAAAAAAATATTTATTTATTTATTTATTTATTTATTTATTTATTTATTTATGTATTTATTAGATATAAGTACACTGTAGCTGTCTTCAGATACTCTAGAAGAGGGTGTCATCTTCTGGAGAATCTAAATCCCTCTTTTGGTCTGCATATGATGTACGTAAACAGAGCCTCACATATACTTCTAAAAATTTAAAGATGGGTGGGGCCACTGAAAGGGCTCAACAATTAACAGCATTGTCTCTTCTTCCAGAGAACATGGGATCAACTACCATCAACTATATGGTGGCCCATCTCCAGTTCCAGGGGATCAGACAGACAGACAGACAGAGATAAGGAGGGCAGGCCTGCCTGGTCTTTCTTTCTTTCTTATCCTTTTAAAATAATGTTTATTTATTTATTTATTTATTTATTTATTTATTTATTTATTATAAGTACACTGTAGTTGTCTTCAGACACTCCAGAAGAGGGTGTCAGATTCTGGAGAATCTAAATCCCTCTTATGGTCTGCATATGATGTACATAAACACAGCCTAACATATACTTCTAAAAATTTAAAGATAGGTGGAGCCACTGAAAGGGCTCAACAATTAACAGCATTGTCTCCTCTTCCAGAGAACCTGGAATCAACTACCAGCAACTATATGGTGGCCCATCTACAGTTCCAGGGGATCAGACACACAGAGAGACAGACAGACACTGTAGGACCCAGAATATGGCTAGAAACCCTGAGAAAGGTGGAAAATTAATAATACACTCTGTAGTACCCACAATATGGCAAGAAACCCTCATAAAAGTAGAAAATTAAAAACTCACACTGAAGGATCCCGAATATGGCGCGAAAACATGAAAAAGGTAGAAAATGAGAATAATCACACTGTATTACCCAGAATTACAAAAACATGAAAAACATCGAAAATGAGAAAGTCACACTTGTAGGACCCAAAATACGAAAAAACTTGAAAAACGTGGAAAATAAGAAAATCACACTGGAGAAACCAGAATATGCCGAACAACCATGAAAAACCTGAAAATTAAAAATTCACACTATTGGACACAGAATATGGTGAGAAACCATGAAAAGACTGGACAATTAAAAATTCACACTTCATTACCCAGATATGGAGAGAAATACTGAAAACCGTGGGAAAAAATTCACACTGAAGGACCTGGAATACGGCAAGAGACCCTGAAAAAACATGGAAATGAGAAAATCACACAGTACGACCCAGAATATGACGAAAAAACCTGAAAAAGATAAAATATTAAAATATCACACGGAAGGACCCGGAATATGGCGAAAAACCTGAAAAACGAGGAAGATAAAAAACTCACACTGAAGGACACAGAATATGGCGAGAAAACCTGAAAAAAGTAGAAAATTAAAAATTCACACTGAAAGACCCCGAATATGGTTTGAAAACCTGAAAAAGGTGGAAAATGAGAATAATCACACTGTAGGACCCAGATTATGCCCAGAAACCCTGAAAACGTGTAAAATTAAAAAAACATGCTGTAGGACCCAGAATATGGCGAGAAAACCTGAAAAAACTAGAAAATTAAAAATTCACACTGAAGGACCCCGAATATGGTGAGAAAACCTGAAAAAGGTGGAAAATGAGAATAATCACACTGTAGGACCCAGATTTTGCCCAGAAACCCTGAAAACGTGGAAAATTAAAAATACATGCTGTAGGACCCAGAATATGGCGAGAAACCCTGAAAAAAGTTCAAAATTACAAACTCACACTGTAGGACCCCAAATATGGCGAGAAACCCTGAAAAAGGTGGAAAATGAGAAAATCACATTTCAGGACCCAGAATATGCCGAGAAAATGTGAAAAACGTGAAAATTAAAAATTCACACTAACGGACCCAGAATATGGCGAGAAAAAGTTAATAAAAAAGTAGAAAATTAAAATCTCACAGTGAAGGAGCCCAAACATGGCGAGAAAACCTGAAAAAGGTGGAAAATGAGAAAATCACACTGTAGGATCCAGAATATGGTGAGAAACCCTGAAGAAAGTAGAAAAATACAAACTGACACTGAAGGACCCCAAATATGGGGAGAAAACCTGAAAAAGGTGGAAAATAAGAAAATCACACTGCAGGACCCAGAATATTTCAAGAAACACTGAAAAACGTGAAAATTAAAAATTCACACTGTTGGACACAGAATATGGCGAGAAACCATGAAAAAAAGTGGATAATTAAAATTCACACTGTATTACCCATAATATGGGGAGAAATACTGAAAAACGTGGAAAATTAAAAATCCACACTGAAGGACCTGGAATATGGCAAGAAAACCTGAAAACGTGGAAATGAGAAAATCACAGTGTAGGACCCAGAATATGAAGAAAAAACCTGAAAAACGTGGAAAATGAAAAATACATACTATAGGACACAGTTTATGGCGAGAAACCCTGAAAGAGTAGAAAATTAAAAACTCACACTGAAGGACCCCAAATATGGCAAGAAACCCTGAAAAAAGTAGAAAATTACAAACTGACACTGAAGAACCCCAATTATGGCCAGAAAACCTGAAAAAGTTGGAAAATGAGAAAATCACACTGTAGGACCCAGAATTACGAAAAAACTTGAAAAACGTCCAAAATAATAAAATCACACTGCAGGACCCAGAATATGCCGAGAAACATTGAAAAACATGAAAATTAAAAATTGACACTGTCAGACACAGAATAAGAGAGAAACCATGAAAAAAGTGGAAAATTAAATATTCACACTGCATTACCCAGAATATGGCGAGAAATACTAAAAAACGTGGAAAATTAAAAATTCACACTGAAGGACATGGAATATGGCAAGAAAACCTGAAAAAGTGGAAATGAGAAAATCACACTGTAGGACCCAGAATATGAGAAAAAATCTGAAAAAGGTGGAAAATTAAAAATTCACACTGAAGGATCCGGAATATGGTGAAAAAACCTGAAAAACGAGGAAAATTAAAAACTCACACTGAAGGACCCAGAATATGGCGAGAAACCCTGAAAGAGTAGAAATTTAAAAACTCACACTGAAGGACCCCAAATATGGCGAGAAAACCTGAAAAATGGGGAAAATGAGAATAATCACATTGAGGGACCCAGAATTGGGAAAAAACTTGAAATACCTCAAAAATGAGAAAATCACACTGCAGGACCCAGAATATGCCTAGATTCCCTGAAAACCTGGAAAATTAAAAATACAAGCTGTAGGACCAAGAATATGGAGAGAAGCCCTGAAAAAGTAGAAAATTAAAAACTCACACTGAAGGACCCCAAATATGTCAAGAAAACCTGAAAATTTTGGAAAATGAGAAAGTCACACTGTAAGACCCAGAATATGACGAAAAAACCTGAAAAATGTGGAAAATTAAAAATTCACACAGAAGGACCTGGAATATGTCAAGAAAACCTGAAAAATTGGAAATGAGAAAATCACACTGTAGGACCCAGAATATGACGAAAAAACCTGAAAAACGTGGAAAAATAAAAATTCACACTGAAGGACCCAGAATATGGTGAGAATACCTGAAAAACGAGGAAAATTAAAAACTCACACTGAATGACCCAGAATACGGCGAGAAACCATGAAAGAGTAGAAAATTAAAAATTCACACTGACGGACCCCAAATATGGCGAAAAAACCTGAAAAATGAGGAAAATGAGAAAATCACATTGTAAAACCCAGAATATGACGAAAAAACCTGAATAATGTGGAAAATAAAAAATTCACAGTGAAGGACACGGAATATGGCGAGAAAACCTGAAAAACGAGGAAAATTAAAAACTCATACTGAAGGACACAGAATATGGCGAGAAACCCTGAAAAAAGTAGAAAATTAAAAATTCACACTGAAAGACCGCAAATATGTCGAGAAAACCTGATAAAGGTGGAAAATGAGAATAATCACACTGTAGGACCCAGAATTGCCAAAAAACTTGAAATACCATAAAAATGAGAAAATCACACTGCAGGACACAGAATATGCAAAGAAACCCTGAAAACGTGGAAAATTAAAAATTAACACTGAAGGACCTGGAATATGGCAAGAAAACCTGAAAAACGTGGAAATGAGAAAAATCACAGTGTAGGACCCAGAATATGAAGAAAAAACCTGTAAAACTTGAAAAATTAATAATTCACACTGAAGAACCCAGAATATTGCGAGAAAATCTGAAAAACGTGGAAAATGAAAAATATACACTGTAGGACCCAGAACATGGCAAGAAACCCTGAAAGAGTAGAAAATTAAAAACTCACACTGAAGGACCCCAAATATGGCAAGAAACCCTGAAAAAAGTAGAAAATTACAAACTGACACTGAAGAACCCCAATTATGGCGAGAAAACCTGAAAAAGGTGGAAAATGAGAAAATCACACTGTAGGACCCAGAATATGCCAAGAAACCCTGAAAACGTGAAAAATTAAAAATACAACGTTTAGGACCCAGAATACTGCGAGAAACCCTGAAAAAATTAGAAAATTACAAACTCACACTGAAGGACCCGAAAAATGGCTAGAAAGGCCGAAAAAGGTGGAAAATGAGAAAATCACACTGTAGGACCCAGAATATGCCGAGAAACGCTGAAAAAAGTGAAACATTAAATATTCACACTGTCGGACCAAGAATATTACCAAAAAAAAACCTTAAAAACGTGGAAAATTAAAAATTTACACTGTGGGACCCAGAATATGGCGAGAAACACTGAAAAATGTGGAAAATTAAATTCACACTGTAGGAACCAGAATATGCGGAGAAAACCTGAAAAAGTTTGAAAATGAAAAAATCACACTGTGGGACTGAGAATATGATGAAAAAAAAAACTTAAAAACATGGAAAATTAAAAACTCCCACTGAAAAACCTAGAATATGGCAAGAAACCCTGAAAAAGGTGGAAAATGAGAAATTCACACTGTAGGACCCAGAATATGATGAGAAACACTGAAAAATGTTGAAAAATAAAAATTCACACTATAGGACCAGAATATGGAAAAAAACCTTGAAAAACGTGGAAAATTAAAAATTCACACTGCAGGACCCAGAATATGCTGAGAAAACCTGAAAAAGGTGGAAAATGAGAAAATCACACTGTAGGACGGAGAATTGGGGAAAAAAACTTGAAAAAAGTCAAAAATTGGAAAATCGCACAGTAGGAGCCAGAATATGCCAGAAACCCTGAAAACGTGGAAAATTAAAAATACACGCTGTAGGATTCAGAATATGGCAATAAACACTGAAAGAAGTAGAAAATTAAAAACTCACACTGAAGGACCCGGAATATGGCGAGAAAACCTGAAAAATGTGGAAAATGAGAAAATCAACCTGTAGGACATAGAAATGCGAAAAAACTTAAAAAAAGTGGAAAATGAGAAAATCACATTGTAGGACCCAGAATATGCCAAGAAACCCTGAAAAACGAGAAAAAATAAAAATATGCTTTTTGGAGCCAGAATATTGCAAGAAACACAGTAAAAAGTAGAAAATTAAAAACTCACACTGAAAGACACCGAATATGGCAAAAAACCTGAAAAAGGTGGAAAATGAGTATAATCACACTGTAGGACACAGAATAGCGAAAAAACTTGAAAAACGTGGAAAAGGAGAAAATCACACTGCAGGACCCAGAATATGCCGAGAAACCCTGAAAAACTAGAAAATTAAAAACTCACATTGAAGGACCCCGAATATGGAGAGTTAACCTGAAAAATGTGGAAAATGAGAAAATCACACTGTAGGACCCAGAATTACAAAAAAACTTGAAAAACGTGGAAAAGGAGAAAATCACACTGCAGGACCCAGAATATGCCGAGAAACACTGAAAAATTTGAAAATAAAAAATTCACACTGTCAGACACAGAATATGGCAAGAAACCATGAAACAAGTGGAAAATGAGAAAATCACACTGTATTGCCCAGAATATGGCGAGAAATACTGAAAAACGTGGAAAATTAAAAATTCAGACTGAAGGACCTGGAATATGGCAAGAAAACCTGAAAAACGAGGGGAAAT
>NW_028227278.1:139376-314648 GCF_978045245.1 Mus caroli
CCTATCTTTAAATTTTTAGAAGTATATGTTAGGCTGTGTTTATGTACATCATATGCAGACCATAAGAGGGATTTAGATTCTCCAGAATCTGACACCCTCTTCTGGAGTGTCTGAAGACAACTACAGTGTACTTATAATAAATAAATAAATAAATAAATAAATAAATAAATAAATAAACATTATTTTAAAAGGATAAGAAAGAAAGAAAGACCAGGCAGGCCTGCCCTCCTTATCTCTGTCTGTCTGTCTGTCTGATCCCCTGGAACTGGAGATGGGCCACCATATAGTTGATGGTAGTTGATCCCATGTTCTCTGGAAGAAGAGACAATGCTGTTAATTGTTGAGCCCTTTCAGTGGCCCCACCCATCTTTAAATTTTTAGAAGTATATGTGAGGCTCTGTTTACGTACATCATATGCAGACCAAAAGAGGGATTTAGATTCTCCAGAAGATGACACCCTCTTCTAGAGTATCTGAAGACAGCTACAGTGTACTTATATCTAATAAATACATAAATAAATAAATAAATAAATAAATAAATAAATAAATAAATAAATATTTTTTTTAAAGTATAAGAAAGAAAGAATGACCAGGCAGGCCTCCATCCTTATCTCTGTCAGTCTGTCTGTCTGTCTCTCTGAACCCTTGGAACTGGAGATGGGCCACCATATAGTTTCTGTTAGTTGATCCCAGGTTCTCTGGAAGAGGAGACATTGCTGTTAATTGTTGAGCCCTTTCAGTGGCTCCACCTATCTTTAAATTTTTAGAAGTATATTTTAGGCTGTGTTTATGTACATCATATGCAGACCATAAGAGGGATTTAGATTCTCCAGAATTTGACACCCTCTTCTGGAGTGTCTGAAGACAACTACTGTGTACTTATATCTAATAAATACATAAATAAATAAATAAATAAGTAAATAAATAAATAAATAAACATTATTTTAAAAGGATAAGAAAGAAAGAAAGACCAGGCAGGTCTGCCATCCTTATCTCTGTCTGTCTGTCTGTCTGTTTGTCTGTCTGAACCCCTGGAACTGGAGATGGGCCACCATATAGTTGCTGGTAGTTGATCCCAGGTTCTCTGGAAGAAGAGACAATGCTGTTAATTGTGAGCCCTTTCAGTGGCCCCACCCATCTTAAATTTTTAGAAGTATATGTGAGGCTGTGTTTATGTACATCATATGCAGACCATAAGAGGGATTTATATTCTCCAGAATCTGACACCCTCTTCTAGAGTGTCTGAAGACAGCTACAGTGTACTTATATCTAATAAATACATAAATAAATAAATAAACATTTTTTAATAAGGATAAGAAAGAAAGAAAAACCAGGGAGGCCTGCCACCCTTGTCTGTCTGTCTCTTTGTCTGCCTGATCCCCTGGAACTGGAGATGGGCCACCATGTAGTTGCTGGTAGTTGATCCCAGGTTCTCTAGAAGAGGAGACAATGCTGTTAATTGTTGAGCCCTTTCAGTGGCCCCACACATCTTTAAATTTTTAGATGTATATGTGAGGCTGTGTTTATGTACATCATATGCAGACCATAAGAGGGATTTAGATTCTCCAGAATCTGACACCCTCATCTGGAGTGTCTGAAGACAGCTACAGTGTACTTATATATAATAAATAAATAAATAAATAAATAAATAAATAAACATTTTTTTAAAAGGATAAGAAAGAAAGTAAAACCAGGCAGGCCTGCAATCCTTGTCTGTCTGTCTGTCTGTCTGTCTGATCCCCTGGAACTGGAGATGGGCCACCATATAGTTGCTGCTAGTTGATCCAGGTTCTCTGGTATAGGAGACAATGCTGTTAATTGTTGAGCCGTTTCAGTGGCCCCACACATCTTTAAATTTTTAGAAGTATATGTGAGGCTGTGTTTATGTACATCATATGCAGACCATAAGAGGGATTTAGATTCTCCAGAATATGACACCCTCTTCTGAAGTGCCTGAAGACAGCTACAGTGTACTTATATCTAATAAATACATATATAAATAAATAAACATTTTTAAAATGTATTAGAAAGAAAGAAAAACCAGGCAGGCCTGCAATCCTTGTCTGTCTGTCTGTATGTATGTCTGTCTGATCCCCTGGAACTGGAATTGGACCACAATATAGTTGCTGGTAGTTGATCCCAGGTCCTCTGGAAGAGGAGACAATGCTGTTAATTGTTGAGCCCTTTCAGTGGCCCCACCCATCTTTAAATTTTTAGAAGTATATGTGAGGCTCTGTTTATGTACATCATATGCAGACCATAAGAGGGATTTAGATTCTCCAGAAGATGACACCCTCTTCTAGAGTGTCTGAAGACAGCTACAGTGTACTTATATATAATAAATACATAAATAAAAAAATAAATAAATAAATAAATAAATATTTTTTTAAAAGTATAAGAAAGAAAGAATGACCAGGCAGGCCTCCATCCTTATCTCTGTCAGTCTGTCTGTCTGTCTCTCTGATCCCTTGGAACTGGAGATGGGGCACCATATAGTTTCTGTTAGTTGATCCCAGGTTCTCTGGAGGAGGAGACATTGCTGTTAATTGTTGAGCCCTTTCAGTGGCTCCACCTATCTTTAAATTTTTAGAAGTATATTTTAGGCTGTGTTTATGTACATCATATGCAGACCATAAGAGGGATTTAGATTCTCCAGAATTTGACACCCTCTTCTGGAGTGTCTGAAGACAACTACAGTGTACTTAAATCTAATACATAAATAAATAAATAAATAAATAAATAAATAAATAAATAAATAAATAAAAATTATTTTAAAAGGATAAGAAAGAAAGAAAGACCAGGCAGGCCTGCCATCCTTATCTCTGTCTGTCTGTCTGTCTGTCTGTCTGATCCCCTGGAACTGGAGATGGGCCACCATATAGTTGCTGGTAGTTGATCCCAGGTTCTCTGGAAGAAGAGACAATGCTGTTAATTGTGAGCCCTTTCAGTGGCCCCACCCATCTTAAATTTTTAGAAGTGTATGTGAATCTGTGTTTATGTCCATCATATGCAGACCATAAGAGGGATTTAGATTCTCCAGAATCTGACACCCTCTTCTAGAGTGTCTGAAGACAGCTACAGTGTACTTATATCTAATAAATACATAAATAAATAAATAAACATTTTTTAATAAGGATAAGAAAGAAAGAAAAACCAGGGAGGCCTGCCACCCTTGTCTGTCTGTCTCTTTGTCTGCCTGATCCCCTGGAACTGGACATGGGCTACCATATAGTTGCTGGTAGTTGATCCCAGGTTCTCTAGAAGAGGAGACAATGCTGTTAATTGTTGAGCCCTTTCAGTGGCCCCACACATCTTTAAATTTTTAGAAGTATATGTGAGGCTGTGTTTATGTACATCATATGCAGACCATAAGAGGGATTTAGATTCTCCAGAATCTGACACCCTCTTCTGGAGTGTCTGAAGACAGCTATAGTGTACTTATATATAATAAATAAATAAATAAATAAAAAAATAAATATATAAACATTTTTTAAAAAGGATAAGAAAGAAAGTAAAACCAGGCAGGCCTGCAATCCTTGTCTGTCTGTCTGTCTGTCTGTCTGATCCCCTGGAACTGGTGATGGGCCACCATATAGTTGCTGGTAGTTTATCCCAGGTTCTCTGGAAGAAGAGACAATGCTGTTAATTGTTGAGCCCTTTCAGTGGCCCCACCCATCTTAAATTTTTAGAAGTGTATGTGAATCTGTGTTTATGTCCATCTTATGCAGACCATAAGAGGGATTTATATTCTCCAGAATCTGACACCCTCTTCTAGAGTGTCTGAAGACAGCTACAGTGTACTTATATCGAATAAATACATAAATAAATACATAAACATATTTTAAAAAGGATAAGAAAGAAAGAAAAACCAGGGAGGCCTGCCACCTTGTCTGTCTGTCTGTCTGTCTGTCTATCTGTCAGATCCCCTGGAACTGGAGATGGGCCACCATATAGTTGCTGGTAGTTGATCCCAGGTTCTCTGGAAGAGGAGACAATGCTGTTAATTGTTGAGCCCTTTCAGTGGCCCCACACATCTTTAAATTTTTAGAAGTATATGTGAGGCTGTGTTTATGTACATCATATGCAGACCATGAGAGGGATTTAGATTCTCCAGAATATGACACCCTCTTCTGAAGTGCCTGAAGACAGCTACAATGTACTTATATCTAATAAATACATATATAAATAAATAAACATTTTTAAAATGTATAAGAAAGAAAGAAAAACCAGGCAGGCCTGCAATCCTTGTCTGTCTGTCTGTATGGATGTCTGTCTGATCCCCTGGAACTGGAATTGGGCCACAATATAGTTGCTGGTAGTTGATCCCAGGTCCTCTGGAAGAGGAGACAATGCTGTTAATTATTGAGCCCTTTCAGTGGCCCCAACTATCTTTAAATTTTTAGAAGTATATGTGAGGCTGTGTTTATGTACATCATATGCAGACCATAAGAGGGATATAGATTCTCCAGAATCTGACACCCTCTTCTGGAGAGTCTGAAGATAGCTACAGTGTACTTATATCTAAAAAATACATACAGAAATAAATAAATAAATAAATAAATAAATGAATAAATGAATAAATGAATAAATAAATAAACATTTTTAAAAAGGATAAGAAAGAAAGAAAAATCAGGCAGGCCTGCCATCCTCATCTCTGTCTGTCTGTCTGTCTGTCTGATCCCCTGCAACTTGAGATGGGCCACCATATAGTTGCTGGTATTTGATCCCACGTTCTCTGGAAGAGGAGACAATGGTGTTAATTATTGAGCCCTTTCAGTAGGCCAACCCATCTTTAAATTTTTAGAAGTATATGTGAGGCTGTGTTTATGAACATCATATGCAGACCATAAGAGGGATTTAGATTCTCCAGAATATGACACCCTCTTCTAGAGTGTCTGAAGACAGCTACAGTGTACTTATATCTAATAAATACATAAATAAATAAATAAACATTTTTTAAAAAGGATAAGAAAGAAAGAAAGACCAGGCACGCCTGCCACCTTGTCTGTCTGTCTGTCTGTCTGTCTATCTGTCAGATCCCCTGGAACTGGAGATGGGCCACCATATAGTTGCTGGTAGTTGATCCCAGGTTCTCTCGAAGAGGAGACAATGCTGTTAATTGTTGAGCCCTTTCAGTGGCCCCACCCATCTTTAAATTTTTAGAAGTATATGTGAGGCTGTGTTCATGTACATCATATGCGGACCATAAGAGGGATATAGATTCTCCAGAATCTGACACCCTCTTCTGGAGAGTCTGAACACAGCTACAGTGTACTTATATCCAATAAATACATAAATAAATAAATAAATAAATGAATAATTAAATAAATAAACATTTTTTAAAAAAGATAAGAAAGAAAGAAAAATCAGGCAGGCCTGCCATCCTTATCTCTGTCTGTCTATCTGTCTGTCTTATCCCCTGGAACTTGAGATGGGCCACCATATAGTTGCTGGTAGTTGATCCCACGTTCTCTGGAAGAAGAGACAATGGTGCTAATTTTTGAGCCCTTTCAGTGGGCCCAACCATCTTTTAATTTTTAGAAGTATATGTGAGGCTGTGTTTATGTACATCCTATGCAGACCATAAGAGGGATTTAGATTCTCCAGAATTTGACACCCTCTTCTGGAGTGTCTGAAGACAACTACAGTGTACTTATATCTAATAAATACATAAATAAATAAATAAATAAATAAATAAATAAATAAATAAATAAACAAACATTATTTTAAAAGGATAAGAAAGAAAGAAAGACCAGGCAGGCCTGCCCTCCTTATCTCTGTCTGTCTGTCTGTCTGTCTGTCTGATCCCCTGGAACTGGAGATGGGCCACCATATAATTGCTGGTAGTTGATCCCAGGTTCTCTGGAAGAAGAGACAATGCTCTTAATTGCTGAGCCCTTTCAGTGGCCCCACCCATCTTAAATTTTTAGAAGTGTATGTGAATCTGTGTTTATGTCCATCATATGCAGACCATAAGAGGGATTTATATTCTCCAGAATCTGACACCCTCTTCTGGAGTGTCTGAAGACAGCTACAGTGTACTTATATAAAATAAATAAATGAATGAATAAATAAATAAATAAATAAACATTTTTGAAAAAGGATAAGAAAGAATGTAAGACCAGGCAGGCCTGCCATCCTTATCTCTGTCTGTCTGTCTGTCTGTCTGATCCCCTGGAACTGGAGATGGGCCACCATATAGTTTCTGCTAGTTGATCCCAGGTTCTCTGGTAGAGGAGACAATGCTGTTAATTGTTGAGCCGTTTCAGTGGCCCCACACATCTTTAAATTTTTAGAAGTATATATGAGGCTGTGTTTATGTAAATCATATGCAGACCATAAGAGGGATTTAGATTCTCCAGAATATGACACCCTCTTCTGAAGTGCCTGAAGACAGCTACAGTGTACTTATATCTAATAAATACATATATAAATAAATAAACATTTTTATAATGTATAAGAAAGAAAGAAAAACCAGGCAGGCCTGCAATCCTTGTCTGTCTGTCTGTATGTATGTCTGTCTGATCCCCTGGAACTGGAATTGGGCCACAATATAGTTGCTGGTAGTTGATCCCAGGTCCTCTGGAAGAGGAGACAATGCTGTTAATTGTTGAGCCCTTTCAGTGGCCCCAACTATCTTTAAATTTTTAGAAGTATATGTGAGGCTGTGTTTATGTACATCATATGCAGACCATAAGAGGGATATAGATTCTACAGAATCTGACACCCTCTTCTGGAGAGTCTGAAGATAGCTACAGTGTACTTATATCTAATTAATAAATAAATAAATAAATAAATAAATAAATAAATGAATAAATAAATAAATAAATAAACATTTTTAAAAAGTATAAGAAAGAAAGAAAAATCAGGCAGGCCTGCCATCCTCATCTCTGTCTGTCTGTCTGTCTGTCTGATCCCCTGCAACTTGAGATGGGCCACCATATAGTTGCTGGTATTTGATCCCACGTTCTCTGGAAGAGGTGACAATGGTGTTAATTATTGAGCCCTTTCAGTAGGCCCACCCATCTTTAAATTTTTAGAAGTATATATGAGGCTGTGTTTATGAACATCATATGCAGACCATAAGAGGGATTTAGATTCTCCAGAATATGAAACCCTCTTCTAGAGTGTCTGAAGACAGCTACAGTGTACTTATATCTAATAAATACATAAATAAATAAATAAACATTTTTTAAAAAGGATAAGAAAGAAAGAAAGACCAGGCACGCCTGCCACCTTGTCTGTCTGTCTGTCTGTCTGTCTATCTGTCAGATCCCCTGGAACTGGAGATGGGCCACCATATAGTTGCTGGTAGTTGATCCCAGGTTCTCTGGAAGAGGAGACAATGCTGTTAATTGTTGAGCCCTTTCAGTGGCCCCACACATCTTTAAATTTTTAGAAGTATATGTGAGGCTGTGTTCATGTACATCATATGCGGATCATAAGAGGGATATAGATTCTCCAGAATCTGACACCCTCTTCTGGAGAGTCTGAAGACAGCTACAGTGTACTTATATCTAATAAATACATAAATAAATAAATAAATAAATAAATAAATAAATAAATAAATGAATAAATGAATAAATAAATAAATAAACATTTTTAAAAAGGATAAGAAAGAAAGAAAAATCAGGCAGTCCTGCCATTCTTATCTCTGTCTGTCTGTCTATCTGTCTCATCCCCTGCAACTTGAGATGGGCCACCATATAGTTGCTGGTAGTTGATCCCACGTTCTCTGGAAGAGGAGACAATGGTGTTAATTGTTGAGCCCTTTCAGTGGGCCCACACATCTTTAAATTTTTACAAGTATATGTGAGGCTGTGTTTATGAACATCATATGCAGACCATAAGAGGGTTTTAGAATCTCCATTAGATGACACCCTCTTCTAGAGTGTCTGAAGAAAGCTACAGTGTACTTATATCTAATAAATACATAAATAAATAAATAAATAAATAAATAAACATTTTTTTAAAAATATGGGCTGGTGAGATGGCTCAGTGGGTAAGAGCACCCGACTACTCTTCCGAAGGTCCAGAGTTCAAATCCCAGCAACCACATGGTGGCTCACAACCATGCGTAATGAGATCTGGCGCTTTCTTCTGGAGTGTCTGAAGACAGCTACAGTGTACTTACATATAATAAATAAATAAATCTAAAAAAAAAAAAGTATAAAAAATAAAGAAAGACCAGGCAGGCCTGCCATCCTTATCTCTGTCTCTCTGTCTGTCTGTCTGTCTGATCCACTGGCCTGAGGATGGGCCAACATAAGGTGCTGGTAGTTGATCCCAGGTTCTCTGGTAGAGGAGACAATGCTGTTAATTGTTGAGCCCTCTCAGTGGCCCCACACATCTTTAAATTTTTAGAAGTATATGTGAGGCTGTGTTTATGTACATCATATGCAGACCATAAGAGGGATTTAGATTCTCCAGAATCTGACACACTCTTCTGGAGTGTCTGAAGACAGCTACAGTGTACTTATATCTAATAAATACATAAATAAATATATAAATAAACATTTTTTTAAAAAGGATAAGAAAGAAAGAAAGACCAGGCAGGCCTGTCATCCTTATCACTGTCTGTATGTCTGTCTGTCTGATCCCCTGGAACTGGAAATGGGCCACCATATAGTTGCTGGTAGTTGATCCCAGGCACTCTTGAAGAGGAGACAATGCTGTTAATTGTTGAGCTTTTAGAGTGGCCCCACACTTCTTTAAATTTTTAGAAGTATATGTGAGGCTGTCTTTATGTACATCATATGCAGACCATAAGAGGGATTTAAATTCTCCAGAATCTTACACCCTCTTCTGGAGTGTCTGAACAGCTACAGTGTACTTATATCTAATAAATAAATAAATAAATAAATAAATAAATAAATAAATAAACATTTTTTAAAAGGATAAGAAGAAAGAAAGACCAGGCAGGCCTGCCATCCATATCTCTGTCTGTCTGTCTGTCTGTCAATCTGATACCAGGGAACTGGAGATGGCCCACGAATAGTTGCTGGTAGTTGATCCCAGGTTCTCTGGAAGAGGAGACAATGCTGTTAATTGTTGAGCCCTTTCAATGGCGCCACCCATCTTTAAATATTTAGAAGTATATGTGAGGCTGTGTTTATGTACATCACATGCAGACCATAAGAGGGATTTAGATTCTCCAGAATCTGACACCCTCTCCTGGAGTGTCTGAAGACAGCTACAGTGTACTTATATCTAATAAATAAATAGATAAATAAATAAATAAATAAATAAACATTTTTTAAAAAGGATAAGAAAGAAAGAAAGACCAGGCAGGCCTGCCATCCATAACTCTGTCTGTCTGTCTGTCTGTCTATAGGATCCCCGGGAACTGGAGATGGGCCACCATATAGTTGCTTGTAGTTGATCCAAGGTTCTCTGGAAGATGAGACAATGCTGTTAATTGTTGAGCCCTTTCAGTGGCCCCACACTTCTTTAAATATTTAGAAGTATATGTGAGGCTGTGTTTATGTACATCATATTCAGATTATAAGAGGATTTAGATTCTCCAGAATCTGACACCCTCTACTGGAGTGTCTGAAGACAGCTACAGTGTACTTATATATAATAAATACATAAATAAATAAACGAATAAATGAATAAATAAATAAATAAACATTTTTTAAAAAGGATAAGAAAGAAAGTAAAACCAGGCAGGCCTGCAATCCTTGTCTGTCTGTCTGTCTGTCTGATCCCCTGGAACTGGAGATGGGCCACCATATAGTTGCTGATAATTGATCCCAGGTTCTCTGGTAGAGGAGACAATGCTGTTAATTATTGAGCCGTTTCAGTGGACCCACACATCTTTAAATTTGTAGAAGTATATGTGAGGCTGTGTTTATGTACATCATATACAGACCATAAGAGGGATTTAGATCCTCCAGAATATGATACCCACTTCTGAAGTGTCTGAAGATAGCTACAGTGTACTTATATCTAAAAAATACATATATAAATAAATAAACATTTTTAAAATGTATAAGAGAAGAAAGAAAAACCAGGCAGGCCTGCAATCCTTGTCTGTCTGTCTGTCTGTATGTCTGTCTTATCCCCTGGAACTGGAGATGGGCCACAATATAGTTGCTGGTAGTTGATCCCAGGTACTCTGGAAGAGGAGACAATGCTGTTAATTGTTGAGCTTTTAGGGTGGCCCCACCCTTCTTTAAATTTTTAGAAGTATATGTGAGGCTGTGTTTATGTACATCATATACAGACCATAAGAGGGATTTAGATTCTCCAGAATATGACACCCACTTCTGAAGTGTCTGAAGATAGCTACAGTGTACTTATATCTAATAAATACATATATAAATAAATAAACATTTTTAAAATGTATAAGAGAAGAAAGAAAAACCAGGCAGGCCTGCAATCCTTGTCTGTCTGTCTGTATGTATGTCTGTCTTATCCCCTGGAACTGGAGATGGGCCACAATATAGTTGCTGGTAGTTGATCCCAGGTCCTCTGGAAGAGGAGACAATGCTGTTAATTGTTGAGCCCATTCAGTGGCCCCACCCATCTTTAAATTTTTAGAAGTATATGTGAGGCTGTGTTTATGTACATCATATGCAGACCATAAGAGGGATATAGATTCTCCAGAATCTGACACCCTCTTCTGGAGAGTCTGAAGACAGCACAGTGTACTTATATCTAATAAATTAATAAATAAATAATTAAATGAATGAATATATAAATAAATAAACATTTTTTAAAAGGATAAGAAAGAAAGAAAAATCAGGCAGGCCTGCCATCCTTATCTCTGTCTGTCTATCTTCCTGTCTGATCCCCTGCAACTTGAGATGGGCCACCATATAGTTGCTGGTAGTTGATCCCACGTAGTCTGGAAGAGGAGACAATGGTGTTAATTGTTGAGCCCTTTTAGTGGGCCCACCCATCTTTAAATTTTTAGAAGTATATGTGAGGCTGTGTTCATGTACATCATATGCAGACCATAAGAGGGATATAGATTCTCCACAATCTGACACCTTCTTCGGAATTGTTTGAAGACAGCTAGAGTGTACTTAAATCTAATAAATACATACTTAAATTAATAAACATTTTTTAAAAAGGATAAGAAAGAATGAAAGACCAGGTAGGCCTGCCATCCTTAACTCTATCTGTCTGTATGTCTGTCTGTCTGTCTGAACCCCTGGAACTGGAGATGGGCCACCATATAGTTGCTGGTAGTTGATCCCAGGTTCTCTATAAGAGGAGACAATGCTGTTAATTGTTGATCCCTTGCATTGGCCCCACACATCTTTAAATTTTTAGAAGTAAATGTGAGGCTGTGTTTATGTACATCATATGCAAACCATAAGAGGGATTTACATTCTCCAGAATCTGACACCCTCCTCTGGAGTGTCTAAAGAAAGCTACAGTGTACTTATATCTAAGAAATACATAAATAAATAAATAAATATTTTTTAAAAAGGTTAAGAAAGAAAGAAAGACCAGGCAGGCCTGTCATCCTTATCTCTGTCTGTCTGTCTGTCTGTCTGATCCCCTGGAACTGGAGATTGGCCACCTTGTAGGTGCTGGTAGTTGATCCCAGGTTCTCTGGAAGAGGAGACAATGCTGTTAATTGTTGAGCCATTTCAGTGGCCCCACCCATTTTTAATTTTTAGAAGTATATGTGAGGCTGTGTTTATGTACATCATATTCAGACCATAAGAGGGATTTAGATTCTCCAGAATCTGACACCCTCTACTGGACTGTCTGAACAACTACAGTGTACTTATATCTACTAAAAACATAAATAAATAAATAAATAAATAAATAAATAAATAAATAAATAAACATTTTTTAAAAAGGATAAGAAAGAAAGAAAGAGAGAAAGAAAGAACAGGCAGGCCTGCCATCCATATCTCTGTCTTTCTGTCTGTCTGTCTATCTGATCCCCGGGAACTGGAGATGGGCCACCATATAGTTGCTGGTAGTTGATCCAAGGTTCTCTGGAAGAGGAGACAATGCTGTTAATTGTTGAGCCCTTTCAGTGGCCCCACACTTCTTTAATTATTTAGAAGTATATGTGAGGCTGTGTTTATGTACATCATATTTAGATTATAAGAGGATTTAGATTCTCCAGAATCTGACACCCTCTACTGGAGTGTCTGAAGACAGCTACAGTGTACTTATATATAATAAATAAATAAATAAATAAATAAATAAATAAATAAATAAATAAACATTTTTAAAAAGGATAAGAAAGAAAGTAAGACCAGGCAGGCCTGCCATCCTTAACTCTGTCTGTCTGTCTGTCTGTCTGTCTGATCCCCTGGAACTGGAGATGGGCCACCATATAGTTGCTGGTAGTTGATCCAAGGTTCTCTGGGAGAGGAGACAATGCTCTTAATTGTTGAGCCCTTTCAGTGGCCCCACACTTCTTTAAATATTTAGAAGTATATGTGAGGCTGTGTTTATGTACACCATATTCAGGTATAAGAGGATTTAGATTCTCCAGAATCTGACACCCTCTACTGGAGTGTCTGAAGACAGCTACAGTGTACTCATATATAATAAATAAGTAAATAAATAAATAAATAAATAAATAAACATTTTTTAAAAAGGATAAGAAAGAAAGTAAGACCAGGCAGGCCTGCCATCCTTATCTCTGTCTGTCTGTCTGTCTGTCTTTCTGATCCCCTGGAACTGGAGATGGGCTACCATATAGTTGCTGGTAGTTGATCCCAGGTTCTCTGGAAGAGGAGACAATGCTGTTAATTGTTGACCCCTATCAGTGGCCCTACCCATCTTTAAATTTTTAGAAGTGTATGTGAGGCTGTGTTAATATACATCATATGCAGACCATAAGAGGGATTTAGATTCATCAGAATCTGACACCCTCTTCTGGAGTGTCTGAAGACAGCTACAGTGTACTTATATCTAATAAATACATAAATAAATAAAAAATTTTTAAAAAGGATAAGAAAGAAAGAAAGACCAGGCAGGCCTGCCATCCTTATCCTTGTCTGTCTGTCTGTCTGTCAGATCCTCTGGGAGTGGAGATGGGCCACCATATAGTTGCAGGTAGTTGATCCCAGTTTCTCTGTAAGAGGAGACAATGCTGTTAATTGCTGAGCACTTTCAGTGCCCCCCCCACCTTTAAATTTTAAGAAGTAAATGTGAGGCTGTGTTTATGTACATCATATGCAGACCATAAGAGGGATTTAGATTCTCCAGAATCTGACACCTTCTTCTGGAGTTTCTGAAGATGGCTACAGTGTACTTTTATCTAATAAACATATAAATAAATAAATAAACATTTTTTGAAAAGGATAAGAAAGAAAGAAAGACCAGGCAGGCCTGCCATCCTTATCTCTGTCAGTCTGTCTGTCTGTCAGTCTGTCTGATCCCTTGGAACTGGATATGGGCCACCATATAGTTGCTGTTAGTTGATCCCAGGTTCTCTAGAAGAGGAGACAATGCTGTTAATTGTTGAGCCCTATCAGTGGCCCTACCCATCTTTAAATATTTAGAAGTATATGTGAGGCTGTGTTTATGTACATCATATGCAGACCATAAGAGGGATTTAGATTCTCGAGAATCTGACACCCTCTTCTGGAGTGTCTGAAGACAGCTACAGTGTACTTATATCTAATAAATAAATAAATAAATAAATAAATAAATAAATAAATAAATATTTTTTAAAAAGGAAAAGAAAGAAAGTAAGACCAGGCAGTCCTGCCATCCTTATCTCTGTCTGTCTGTCTGTCTGTCTGTCTGATCCCCTGGAACTTGAGATAGGCCACCATATAGTTGCTGGTAGTTGATCCCAGGTTCTCTGGAAGAGGAGACAATGCTGTTAATTGTTGAGCCCTTTCAGTGTCCCCACCCATTTTTAATTTTTAGAAGTATATGTGATGCTGTGTTTATGTACATCATATTCAGACCATAAGAGGGATTTAGATTCTCTAGAATCTGTCACCCTCTTCTGGAGTGTCTGAAAACGGCTACAGTGTACTTATATCTAATAAATACATAAATAAATAAATGAATAAATGAATGAATAAATAAATAAATAAATAAACATTTTTTAAAATGTATAAGAAATAAAGAAAGACCAGGCAGGCCTGCCATCCTTATCACTGTCTGTCTGTCTGTCTGTCTGATCCACTGGAACTGGAGATGGGCCACCTTTTAGGTGCTGGTAGTTGATCCCAGGTTCTCTGGAAGAGGAGACAATGCTGTTAATTGTTGAGTTTTTTCAGTGACCCCACCTATTTATAATTTTTAAGTATATGTGAGGCTGTGTTTATGTACATCATATGCAGACCATAAGAGGAATTTAGATTCTCCAGAATCTGACATCCTCTTCTGGAGTGTCTGAACAGCTACAGTGTACTTATATCTACTAAATACATAAATAAATAAATAAATAAATAAATAAATAAATAAATAAATAAATAAACATTTTTCAAAAAGGATAAGACAGAAAGAAAGACCAGGCAGGCCTGCCATCCATATCTCTGTCTGTCTGTCTGTCTGTCTATCTGATCCCCGGGAACTGGAGATGGGCCACCATATAGTTGCTGGTAGTTGATCCAAGGTTCTCTGGAAGAGGAGACAATGCTGTTAATTGTTGAGCCCTTTCAGTGGCCCCACACTTCTTTAAATATTTAGAAGTATATGTGAGGCTGTGTTTATGTACATCATATTCAGATTATAAGAGGATTTAGATTCTCCAGAATCTGACACCCTATACTGGAGTGTCTGAAGACAGCAACAGTGTACTTATATCTAATAAATACATAAATAAATATATAAATAAACATTTTTTAAAAAGGATAAGAAGGAAAGAAAGACCAGGCAGGCCTGCCATCCTTAGCACTGTCTGTATGTCTGTCTGTCTGATCCCCTGGAACTGATGATGGGCCACCATATAGTTGCTGGTAGTTGATCCCAGGTACTCTGGATGAGGAGACAATGCTGTTAATTGTTGAGCTTTTAGAGTGGCCCCACCCTTCTGTAAATTTTTAGAAGTATATGTGAGGCTGTGTTTATGTACATCATATGCAGACCATAAGAGGGATTTAGATTCTCCAGAATCTGACACCCTCTTCTGGAGTGTCTGAACAGCTACAGTGTACTTATATCTACTAAAAACATAAATAAATAAATAAATAAATAAATAAATAAATAAATAAATAAACATTTTTTAAAAAGGATAAGAAAGAAAGAAAGAAAGAAAGAAAGAAAGAAAGAAAGAAAGAAAGAAGGAAAGAAAGAAAGAAAGAACAGGCAGGCCTGCCATCCATATCTCTGTTTGTCTGTCTGTCTGTCTATCTGATCCCCGGGAACTGGAGATGGGCCACCATATAGTTGCTGGTAGTTGATCCAAGGTTCTCTGGAAGAGGAGACAATGCTGTTAATTGTTGAGCCCTTTCAGTGGCCCCACACTTCTTTAATTATTTAGAAGTATATGTGAGGCTGTGTTTATGTACATCATATTTAGATTATAAGAGGATTTAGATTCTCCAGAATCTGACACCCTCTACTGGAGTGTCTGAAGACAGCTACAGTGTACTTATATATAATGAATAAATAAATAAATAAATAAATAAATAAATAAATAAACATTTTTTAAAAAGGATAAGAAAGAAAGTAAGACCAGGCAGGCCTGCCATCCTTAACTCTGTCTGTCTGTCTGTCTGTCTGTCTGATCCCCTGGAACTGGAGATGGGCCACCATATAGTTGCTGGTAGTTGATCCAAGGTTCTCTGGGAGAGGAGACAATGCTCTTAATTGTTGAGCCCTTTCAGTGGCCCCACACTTCTTTAAATATTTAGAAGTATATGAAGAGGCTGTGTTTATGTACACCATATTCAGGTATAAGAGGATGTAGATTCTACAGAATCTGACACCCTCTACTGGAGTGTCTGAAGACAGCTACAGTGTACTCATATATAATAAATAAGTAAATAAATAAATAAATAAATAAATAAACATTTTTTAAAAAGGATAAGAAAGAAAGTAAGACCAGGCAGGCCTGCCATCCTTATCTCTGTCTGTCTGTCTGTCTGTCTGTCTGATCCCCTGGAACTGGAGATGGGCTACCATATAGTTGCTGGTAGTTGATCCCAGGTTCTCTGGAAGAGGAGACAATGCTGTTAATTGTTGACCCCTATCAGTGGCCCTACCCATCTTTAAATTTTTAGAAGTGTATGTGAGGCTGTGTTTATATACATCATATGCAGACCATAAGAGGGATTTAGATTCATCAGAATCTGACACCCTCTTCTGGAGTGTCTGATGACAGCTACAGTGTACTTATATCTAATAAATACATAAATAAATAAAAATTTTTTAAAAAGGATAAGAAAGAAAGAAAGACCAGGCAGGCCTGCCATCCTTATCCTTGTCTGTCTGTCTGTCTGTCTGATCCTCTGGGAGTGGAGATAGGCCACCATATAGTTGAAGGTAGTTGATCCCAGTTTCTCTGTAAGAGGAGACAATGCTGTTAATTGCTGAGCCCTTTCAGTGCCCCCCCACCTTTAAATTTTAAGAAGTAAATGTGAGGCTGTGTTTACGTACATCATATGCAGACCATAAGAGGGATTTAGATTCTCCAGAATCTGACACCTTCTTCTGGAGTGTCTGAAGATGGCTACAGTGTACTTTTATCTAATAAACATATAAATAAATAAATAAACATTTTTTAAAAAGGATAAGAAAGAAAGAAAGACCAGGCAGGCCTGCCATCCTTATCTCTGTCAGTCTGTCTGTCTGTCAGTCTGTCTGATCCCTTGGAACTGGAGATGGGCCACCATATAGTTGCTGTTAGTAGATCCCAGGTTCTCTAGAAGAGGAGACAATGCTGTTAATTGTTGAGCCCTATCAGTGGCCCTACCCATCTTTAAATATTTAGAAGTATATGTGAGGCTGTGTTTATGTACATCATATGCAGACCATAAGAGGGATTTAGATTCTCGAGAATCTGACACCCTCTTCTGGAGTGTCTGAAGACAGCTACAGTGTACTTATATCTAATAAATAAATAAATAAATAAATAAATAAATAAATAAATAAATAAATATTTTTTAAAAAGGATAAGAAAGAAAGTAAGACCAGGCAGGCCTGCCATCCTTATCTCTGTCTGTCTGTCTGTCTGTCTGTCTGATCCCCTGGAACTTGAGATAGGCCACCATATAGTTGCTGTTAGTTGATCCCAGGTTCTCTGGAAGAGGAGACAATGCTGTTAATTGTTGAGCCCTTTCAGTGTCCCCACCCATTTTTAATTTTTAGAAGTATATTTGATGCTGTGCTTATGTACAACATATTCAGACCATAAGAGGGATTTAGATTCTCTAGAATCTGTCACCCTCTTCTGGAGTGTCTGAAAACGGCTACAGTGTACTTATATCTAATAAATACATAAATAAATAAATGAATAAATGAATAAATAAATAAATAAATAAATAAATAAACATTTTTTAAAATGTATAAGAAATAAAGAAAGACCAGGCAGGCCTGCCATCCTTATCACTGTCTGTCTGTCTGTCTGTCTGATCCACTGGAACTGGAGATGGGCCACCTTTTAGGTGCTGGTAGTTGATCCCAGGTTCTCTGGAAGAGGAGACAATGCTGTTAATTGTTGAGTCCTTTCAGTGACCCCACCTATTTATAATTTTTAAGTATATGTGAGGCTGTGTTTATGTACATCATATGCAGACCATAAGAGGAATTTAGATTCTCCAGACTCTGACATCCTCTTCTGGAGTGTCTGAACAGCTACAGTGTACTTATATCTACTAAATACATAAATAAATAAATAAATAAATAAATAAATAAATAAATAAATAAATAAATAAACATTTTTCAAAAAGGATAAGACAGAAAGAAAGACCAGGCAGGCCTGCCATCCATATCTCTGTCTGTCAGTCTGTCTGTCTATCTGATCCCCGGGAACTGGAGATGGGCCACTATATAGTTGCTGGTAGTTGATCCAAGGTTCTCTGGAAGAGGAGACAATGCTGTTAATTGTTGAGCCCTTTCAGTGGCCCCACACTTCTTTAAATATTTAGAAGTATATGTGAGGCTGTGTTTATGTACATCATATTCAGATTATAAGAGGATTTAGATTCTCCAGAATCTGACGCCCTATACTGGAGTGTCTGAAGACAGCAACAGTGTACTTATATCTAATAAATACATAAATAAATAAATAAATAAATAAATAAACATTTTTGAAAAAGGATAAGAAAGAAAGTAAGACCAGGCAGGCCTGCCATCCTTATCTCTGTCTGTCTGTCTGTCTGTCTGATCCCCTGGAACTGGAGATGGGCCACCATATAGTTGCTGGTAGTTGATCCAAAGTTCTCTGGAAGATGAGACAATGCTTTTAATTGTTGATCCCTTTCAGTGGCCCCACACTTCTTTAAATATTTAGAAGTATATGTGAGGCTGTGTTTATGTACATCATATTCAGATTATAAGAGGATTTAGATACTCCAGAATCTGACACCCTCTACTGGAGTGACTGAAGACAGCTACAGTGTACTTATATATAATAAATACATAAGTAAATAAATAAATAAATAAACATTTTTTAAAAAGGATAAGAAAGAAAGACCAGGCAGGCCTGCCATCCTTATCTCTGTCTGTCTGTCTGTCTGTCTGATCCCCTGGAACTGGAGATGGGCTACCATAAAGTTGCTGGTAGTTGATCCCAAGTTCTCTGGAAGAGGAGACAATGCTGTTAATTTTTGAGCCCTACCAGTGGCCCTACCCATCTTTAAATATTTAGAAGTATATGTGAGGCTGTGTTTATGTACATCATATTCAGATTATAAGAGGATTTAGATTCTCCAGAATCTGACACCCTCTACTGGAGTGACTGAAGACAGCTACAGTGTACTTATATATAATAAATACATAAGTAAATAAATAAATAAATAAACATTTTTTAAAAAGGATAAGAAAGAAAGACCAGGCAGGCCTGCCATCCTTATCTCTGTCTGTCTGTCTGTCTGTATGATCCCCTGGAACTGGAGATGGGCTACCATAAAGTTGCTGGTAGTTGATCCCAAGTTCTCTGGAAGAGGAGACAATGCTGTTAATTTTTGAGCCCTACCAGTGGCCCTACCCATCTTTAAATATTTAGAAGTATATGTGAGGCTGTGTTTATGTACATCATATGCAGACCATAAGAGGGATTTAGATTATCCAGAATCTGACACCCTCTTTTTGAGTGTCTGTACAGCTACAGTGTACTTATATCTAATAAATAAATAAATAAATAAATAAATAAATAAATAAACAAACATTTTTTTAAAAAAAGGATAAGAAAGAAAGAAAGACCAGGCAGGCCTGCCATCCTTATCACTGTCTGTCTGTCTGTCTGTCTGATCCCCTGGAACTGGAGATGGACCACCATATAGTTGCTGGTAGTTGATCCCAGGTTCTTTATAAGAGGAGACAATGCTGTTAATTGTTGAGCCCTTTCAGTGGCCCCACACATCTTTTAATTTTTAGAAGTATATGTTAGGCTGTGTTTATGTACATCATATGCAGACCATAAGAGGGATTTAGATTCTCCAGAATCTGACACCCTCTTCTGGAGTGTCTGAACAGCTACAGTGTACTTTTATCTAATAAATACATAAATAAATAAATAAATAAATAAATAAATAAATAAATAAATAAATAAATAAACATTTTTTAAAAAGTATAAGAAATAAAGACCAGGCAGGCCTGCCATCCTTATCTCTGTCTCTTTGTCTGTCTGTCTGTCTGATCCACTGGAACTGGAGATGGGCCACCATAAGGTGCTGGTAGTTTATCCCAGGTTCTCTGAAAGAGGAGACTATGCTGTTAATTGTTGAGCCCTCTCAGTGGCCCCACCCATCTTTAAATTTTTAGAAGTATATGTGAGGCTGTGTTTATGTACATCATATGCAGACCAGAAGAGGGATTTAGATTCTCCAGAATCTGACACCCTCTTCTGGAGTGTCTGAAGACAGCTACAATGTACTTATATCTAATAAATACATAAATAAATATATAAATAAACATTTTTTAAAAAGGATAAGAAAGAAATAAAGACCAGGCAGGCCTGCCATCCTTATCACTGTCTGTATGTCTGTCTGTCTGATCCCCTGGACCTGGAGATGGGCCACCATATAGTTGCTGTTAGTTGATCCCAGGTACTCTGGAAGAGGAGACAATGCTGTTAATTGTTGAGCTTTTAGAGTGGCCCCACCCTTCTTTAAATTTTTAGAAGTATATGTGAGGCTGTGTTTATGTACATCATATGCAGACCATAAGAGGGATTTAGATTCTCCAGAATCTGACACCCTCTTCTGGAGTGTGTGAACAGCTAGAGTGTACTTATTTCTACTAAATACATAAATAAATAAATAAATAAATAAATGAATAAATAAATAAATAAATAAACAAACATTTTTTTAAAAAAAGGATAAGAAAGAAAGAAAGACCAGGCAGACCTGCCATCCTTATCACTGTCTGTTTGTCTGTCTGTCTGATCCCCTGGAACTGGAGATGGACCACCATATAGTTGCTGGTAGTTGATCCCAGGTTCTCTATAAGACGAGACAATGCTGTTAATTGTTGAGCCCTTTCAGTGTCCCCACAGATCTTTTAATTTTTAGAAGTATATGTTAGGCTGTGTTTATGTACATCATATTCAGATTATAAGAGGATTTAGATTCTCCAGAATCTGACACCCTATACTGGAGTGTCTGAAGACAGCTACAGTGTACTTATATATAATAAATAAATAAATAAATAAATAAATAAATAAACATTTTTGAAAAAGGAAAAGAAAGAAAGTAAGACCAGGCAGGCCTGCCATCCTTATCTCTGTCTGTCTGTCTGTCTGTCTGATCCTCTGGAACTGGAGATGGACCACCATATAGTTGCTGGTAGTTGATCCCAGGTTCTCTATAAGACGAGACAATGCTGTTAATTGTTGAGCCCTTTCAGTGTCCCCACAGATCTTTTAATTTTTAGAAGTATATGTTAGGCTGTGTTTATGTACATCATATGGAGACCATAAGAGGGATTTAGATTCTCCAGAATCTGACACCCTCTACTGGACTGTCTGAACAGCTACAGTGTACTTATATCTAATAATTACATACTTAAATAAATAAATAAATAAATAAGTAAATAAATAAATAAATAAATATTTTTTAAAAAGGATAAGAAAGAAAGAAAGACCAGGCAGGCCTGCCATCCTTATCTCTGTCTGTCTGTCTGTCTGTCTGATCCCCTGGAACTGGAGATGGGCCACTTTGTAGGTGCTGGAGGTTGATCCCAGGTTCTCTGGAAGAGGAGACAATGCTGTTAATTGTTGAGTCCTTTCAGTGGCCTTTTAATTTTTAAGTATATGTGAGGCTGTGTTTATGTACATCATATTCAGACCATAAGAGGGATTTAGATTCTCTAGAATCTGACACCCTCTTCTGGAGTGTCTGAAGATGGCTACAGTGTAGTTATATCTAATAAATAAATAAATAAATAAATAAATAAATAAATAAATAAATAAACATTTTTTTAAAAGTATAAGAAATAAAGAAAGACCAGGCAGGCCTTCTATCTTTATCTCTGTCTATCTGTCTGTCTGTCTGTCTGTCTGTCTATCTGATCCCTGGGAACTGGAGATGGGCCACGAATAGTTGCTGGTAGTTGATTCCAGTTTCTCGAAGAGGAGACAATGCTGTTAATTGTTGAGCCCTTTCAGTGGCACCACCCATCTTTAAATGTTTAGAAGTATATGTGAGGCTGTGTTTATGTACATCATATGCAGACCATAAGAGTGATTTAGATTCTCCAGAATCTGACACCCTCTTCTGGAGTGTCTGAAGACAGCTACAGTGTACTTATATCTAATAAATAAATAAATAAATAAATAAATAAATAAATAAATAAACATTTTTTAAAAAGGATACAAAAGAAACAAAGACCAGGCAGGCCTACCATCCATATCTCTGTCTGTCTGTCTGTCTGTCTATCTGATCCCCGGGAACTGGAGATGGGCCACCATATAGTTGCTGGTAGTTGATCCAAGGTTCTCTGGAAGAGGAGACAATGCTGTTAATTGTTGAGCCCTTTCAGTGGCCCCACACTTCTTTATATATTTAAAAGTGTATGTGAGGCTGTGTTTATGTACATCATATTCAGATTATAAGAGGATTTAGATTCTCCAGATACTGACACCCTATACTGGAGTGTCTGAAGACAGCTACAGTGTACTTATATATAATAAATTCATAAATAAATAAATAAATAAATAAATAAATAAATAAATAAATAAATAAATAAACATTTTTGAAAAAGGAAAAGAAAGAAAGTAAGACCAGGCAGGCCTGCCATCCTTATCTCTGTCTGTCTGTCTGTCTGTCTGATCCCCTGGAACTGGAGATGGACCACCATATAGTTGCTGGTAGTTGATCCCAGGTTCTCTATAAGACGAGACAATGCTGTTAATTGTTGAGCCCTTTCAGTGTCCCCACAGATCTTTTAATTTTTAGAAGTATATGTTAGGCTGTGTTTATGTACATCATATGGAGACCATAAGAGGGATTTAGATTCTCCAGAATCTGACACCCTCTACTGGAGTGTCTGAACAGCTACAGTGTACTTATATCTAATAATTACATACTTAAATAAATAAATAAATAAATAAATAAATATTTTTTAAAAAGGATAAGAAAGAAAGAAAGACCAGGCAGGCCTGCCATCCTTATCTCTGTCTGTCTATCTGTCTGTCTGATCCCCTGGAACTGGAGATGGGCCACCATATAGTTGCTGGTAGTTGATCCCAGGTACTCTGGAAGAGGAGACAATGCTTGAGCTTTTAGAGTGGCCCCACTCTTCTTTAAATTTTTAGAAATATATGTGAGGCTGTGTTTATGTACATCATATGCAGACCATAAGAGGGATTTAGATTCTCCAGAATCTGACACCCTCTTCTGGAGTGTCTGAACAGCTACAGTGTACTTATATCTAATAAATAAATAAATAAATAAATAAATAAATAAATAAATAAATAAATAAATAAACAAATAAACAAACAAACATTTAAAAAAAAAAAGGATAAGAAAGAAAGAAAGGCCAGGAAGACTGCCATCCTTATCACTGTCTGTCTGTCTGTCTTCTGATCCCCTGGAACTGGAGATGGACCACCATATAGTTGCTGGTAGTTGATCCCAGGTTCTCTATAAGAGGAGACAATGCTGTTAATTGTTGAGCCCTTTCAGTGGCCCCACAAATCTTTTAATTTTTAGAAGTATATGTTAGGCTGTGTTTATGTACATCATATGCAGACCATAAGAGGGATTTAGATTCTCCAGAATCTGACACCCTTTTCTGGAGTGTCTGAACAGCTACAGTGTACTTATATCTAATAAATTCATAAATAAATAAATAAATAAATAAATAAATAAATAAACATTTTTTAAAAATATAAGAAATAAAGAAAGACCAGGCAGGCCTGCCATACTTATCTCTGTCTCTCTGTCTGTCTGTCTGTCTGATCCACTGGAACTGGAGATGGCCCACCATAAGGTGCTGGTAGTTTATCCCAGGTTCTCTGAAAAAGGAGACAATGATGTTAATTGTTGAGCCCTCTCAGTGGCCCCACACATCTTTAAATTTTTAGAAGTATATGTGAGGCTGTGTTTATGTACATCATATACAGACCATAAGAGGGATTTAGATTCTCCAGAACCTGACACCCTCTTCTGGAGTGTCTGAAGACAGCTACAGTGTACTTATATCTAATAAATACATAAATAAATATATAAATAAACATTTTTTTAAAAAGGATAAGAATGAAAGAAAGACCAGACAGGCCTGCCATCCTTAGCACTGTCTGTATGTCTGTCTGTCTGATCCCCTGGAACTGGAGATGGGCCACCATATAGTTGCTGGTAGTCGATCCCTAGTATTCTGGAAGAGGAGACAATGCTGTTAAATGTTGAGCTTTTAGAGTGGCCCCACCCTTCTTTAACTTTTTAGAAGTATATGTGAGGCTGTGTTTATGTACATCATATGCAGACCATAAGAGTGATTTAGATTCTCCAGAATCTGACACCCTCTTCTGGAGTGTCTGAAGACAGCTACAGTGTACTTATATCTAATAAATAAATAGATAAATAAATAAATAAATAAATAAATAAACATTTTTTAAAAAGGATAAGAAAGAAACAAAGACCAGGCAGGCCTACCATCCATATCTCTGTCTGTCTGTCTGTCTGTCTATCTGATCCCCGGGAACTGGAGATGGGCCACCATATAGTTGCTGGTAGTTGATCCAAGGTTCTCTGGAAGAGGAGACAATGCTCTTAATTGTTGAGCCCTTTCAGTGGCCCCACACTTCTTTAAATATTTAAAAGTATATGTGAGGCTGTGTTTATGTACATCATATTCAGATTATAAGAGGATTTAGATTCTCCAGAATCTGACAACCTATACTGGAGTGTCTGAAGACAGCTACAGTGTACTTATATATAATAAATACATAAATAAATAAATAAATAAATAAATAAATAAATAAATAAATAAATAAATAAATAAACATTTTTGAAAAAGGAAAAGAAAGAAAGTAAGACCAGGCAGGCCTGCCATCCTTATCTCTGTCTGTCTGTCTATCTGTCTGATCCCCTGGAACTGGAGATGTGCCACCATATAGTTGCTGGTAGTTGATCCAAGGTTCTCTGGAAGAGGAGACAATGCTGTTAATTGTTGAGCCCTATCAGTGGCCCTACCCATCTTTAAATATTTAGAAGTATATGTGAGGCTGTGTTTATGTACATCATATGCAGACCATAAGAGGGATTTAGATTCTCCAGAATCTGACACCCTCTTCTGGAGTATCTGAAGACAGCTACAGTGTACTTATATCTAATAAATAAATAAATAAATAAATAAATAAATAAATAAAAATTATTTAAACAGGATAAGAAAGGAAGAAAGACCAGGCAGGCTTGCCATCCTTATCTCTGTCTGTCTTTCTGTCTGTTTGTCGTTCTGATCCCCTGGAACTGGAGATGGGCCACCATATAGGTGCTGGTAGTTGATCCCAGGTTCTCTGGAAGAGGAGACAATGCTGTTAATTGTTGAGCGCTTTCAGTGGCCCCACCCATCGTTAAATTTTTAGTAGTATATGTGAGGCTGTGTTTATGTACATCATATGCAGACCATAAGAGGGATTTAGATTCTCCAGAGTCTGACACCCTCTTCTGGAGTGTCTGAAGACAGCTACAGTGTACTTATATCGAATAAATACATAAATAAATATATAAATAAACATTTTTTTAAAAAGGATAAGAAAGAAAGAAAGACCAGGCAGGCCTGACATCCTTATCACTGTCTGTATGTCTGTCTGTCTGATCCCCTGGAACTGGAGATGGGCCACCATATAGTTGCTGTTAGTTGATCCCAGGTACTCTGGAAGAGGAGACAATGCTGTTAATTGTTGAGGTTTTAGAGTAGCCCCACCCTTCTTTAAATTTTTAGAAGTATATGTGAGGCTGTGTTTATGTACATCATATGCAGACCATAAGAGGGATTTAGATTCTCCAGAATATGACACCCTCTTCTGGAGTGTCTGAACAGCTACAGTGTACTTATATCTACTAAATACATAAATAAATAAATAAATAAATTATTAAATAAATCAATCAATAAATAAACATTTTTTAAAAAGGATAAGAAAGAAAGAAAGACCAGGCAGGCCTGCCATCCATATCTCTGTCTGTCTGTCTGTCTGTCTATCTGATCCCTGGAAACTGGATATGGGCCACGAATAGTTGCTGGTAGATGATCCCAGGTTCTCTGGAGGAGGAGACAATGCTGTTAATTGTTGAGCCCTTTCAGTGGCGCCACCCATCTTTAAATATTTAGAAGTATATGTGAGGCTGTGTTTATGTACATCATATGCAGACCATAAGAGGGATTTAGATTCTCCAGAATCTGACACCCTCTTCTGGAGTGTCTGAAGACAGCTCCAGTGTACTTATATCTAATACATAAATAGATAAATAAATAAATAAGTAAATAAACATTTTTTAAAAAGGATAAGAAAGAAAGAAAGACCAGGCAGTCCTGCCATCCATATCTCTGTCTGTCTGTCTGCCTGTCTATCTGATCCCCGGGAACTGGAGATGGGCCACCATATAGTTGCTGGTAGTTGATCCAAGGTTCTCTGGAAGAGGAGACAATGCTGTTAATTGTTGAGCCCTTTCAGTGGCCCCATACTTCTTTAAATATTTAGAAGTATATGTGAGGCTGTGTTTATGTATATCATATTCAGATTATAAGAGGATTTAGATTCTCCAGAATCTGACACCCTATACTGGAGTGTCTGAAGACAGCTACAGTGAACTTATATATAATAAATACACAAATAAATAAATAAATAAATAAATAAATGAATAAATAAACATTTTTTAAAAAGGATAAGAAAGAAAGTAAGACCAGGCAGGCCTGCCATCCTTATCTCTGTCTGTCTGTCTGTCTGTCTGATCCCCTAGACCTGGAGATGTGCCACCATATAGTTGCTGGTAGTTGATCCAAGGTTCTCTGGAAGAGTAGACAATGCTGTTAATTGTTGAGCCCTATCAGTGGCCCTACCCATCTTTAAATATTTAGAAGTATATGTGAGGCTGTGTTTATGTACATCATATGCAGACCATAAGAGGGATTTAGATTCTCCAGAATCTGACACCCTCTTCTGGAGTATCTGAAGACAGCTACAGTGTACTTATATCTAATAAATAAATAAATAAATAAATAAATAAATAAATAAATAAATAAATAAATAAACATTATTTAAACAGGATAAGAAAGGAAGAAAGACCAGGCAGGCTTGCCATCCTTATCTATGTCTGTCTGTCTGTCTGTCTGTCGTTCTGATCCCCTGGAACTGGAGATGGGCCACCATATAGGTGCTGGTAGTTGCTCCCAGGTTCTCTGGAAGAGGAGACAATGCTGTTAATTGTTGAGCGCTTTCAGTGGCCCAACCCATCGTTAAATTTTTAGTAGTATATGTGAGGCTGTGTTTATGTATATCATATGCAGACCATAAGAGGGATTTAGATTCTCCAGAGTCTGACACCCTCTTCTGGAGTGTCTGAAGGAAGCTACAGTGTACTTATATCGAATAAATACATAAATAAATATATAAATAAACATTTTTTTAAAAAGGATAAGAAAGAAAGAAAGACCAGGCAGGCCTGACATCCTTATCACTGTCTGTATGTCTGTCTGTCTGATCCCCTGGAACTGGAGATGGGCCACCATATAGTTGCTGTTAGTTGATCCCAGGTACTCTGGAAGAGGAGACAACGCTGTTAATTGTTGAGCTTTTAGAGTAGCCCCACCCTTCTTTAAATTTTTAGAAGTATATGTGAGGCTGTGTTTATGTACATCATATGCAGACCATAAGAGGGATTTAGATTCTCCAGAATATGACACCCTCTTCTGGAGTGTCTGAACAGCTACAGTGTACTTATATCTACTAAATACATAAATAAATGAATAAATAAATAAATAAATAAATAAATAAATAAATAAATAAATAAACATTTTTTAAAAAGGATAAGAAAGAAAGAAAGACCAGGCAGGCCTGCCATCCATATCTCTGTCTGTCTGTCTGTCTGTCTATCTGATCCCTGGAATCTGGAGATGGGCCACGAATAGTTGCTGGTAGTTGATCCCAGGTTCTCTGGAGGAGGAGACAATGCTGTTAATTGTTGAGCCCTTTCAGTGGCGCCACCCATCTTTAAATATTTAGAAGTATATGTGAGGCTGTGTTTATGTACATCATATGCAGACCATACGAGGGATTTAGATTCTCCAGAATCTGACACCCTCTTCTGGAGTGTCTGAAGACAGCTACAGTGTACTTATATCTAATAAATAAATAGATAAATAAATAAATAAGTAAATAAACATTTTTTAAAAAGGATAAGAAAGAAAGAAAGACCAGGCAGGCCTGCCATCCATATCTCTGTCTGTCTGTCTGCCTGTCTATCTGATCCCCGGGAACTGGAGATGGGCCACCATATAGTTGCTGGTAGTTGATCCAAGGTTCTCTGGAAGAGGAGACAATGCTGTTAATTGTTGAGCCCTTTCAGTGGCCCCAACTTCTTTAAATATTTAGAAGTATATGTGAGGCTGTGTTTATGTATATCATATTCAGATTATAAGAGGATTTAGATTCTCCAGAATCTGACACCCTATATTGGAGTGTCTGAAGACAGCTACAGTGAACTTATATATAATAAATACATAAATAAATAAATAAATAAATAAATAAATAAACATTTTTTAAAAAGGATAAGAAAGAAAGTAAGACCAGGCAGGCCTGCCATCCTTATCTCTGTCTGTCTGTCTGTCTGTCTGTCTGATCCCCTGGACCTGGAGATGTGCCACCATATAGTTGCTGGTAGTTGATCCAAGGTTCTCTTGAAGAGGAGACAATGCTGTTAATTGTTGAGCCCTATCAGTGGCCCTACCCATCTTTAAATATTTAGAAGTATATGTGAGGCTGTGTTTATGTACATCATATGCAGACCATAAAAGGGATTTAGATTCTCCAGAATCTGACACCCTCTTCTGGAGTGTCTGAAGACAGCTACAGTGTACTTATATCTAATAAATAAATAAATAAATAAATAAATAAATAAATAAATAAACATTATTTAAACAGGATAAGAAAGGAAGAAAGACCAGGCAGGCTTGCCATCCTTATCTCTGTCTGTCTGTCTGTCTGTCTGTCTGTCGTTGTGATCCTCTGGAACTAGAGATGGGCCACCATATAGGTGCTGGTAGTTGATCCCAGGTTATCTGGAAGAGGAGACAATGCTGTTAATTGTTGAGCGCTTTCAGTGGCCCCACCCATCGTTAAATTTTTAGTAGTATATGTGAGGCTGTGTTTATGTACATCATATGCAGACCATAAGAGGGATTTAGATTCTCCAGAGTCTGACACCCTCTTCTGGAGTGTCTGAAGACGGCTACAGTGTACTTATATCGAATAAATACATAAATAAATATATAAATAAACATTTTTTTAAAAAGGATAAGAAAGAAAGAAAGACCAGGCAGCCTGACATCCTTATCACTGTCTGTATGTCTGTCTGTCTGATCCCCTGGAACTGGAGATGGGCCACCATATAGTTGCTGTTAGTTGATCCCAGGTACTCTGGAAGAGGAGACAATGCTGTTAATTGTTGAGCTTTTAGAGTAGCCCCACCCTTCTTTCAATTTTTAGAAGTATATGTGAGGCTGTGTTTATGTACATCATATGCAGACCATAAGAGGGATTTAGATTCTCCAGAATCTGACACCCTCTTCTGGAGTGTCTGAAGACAGCTACAGTGTAGTTATATCTAATAAATAAATAGATAAATAAATAAATAAGTAAATAATCATTTTTTAAAAAGGATAAGAAAGAAAGAAAGACCAGGCAGGCCTGCCATCCATATCTCTGTCTGTCTGTCTGCCTGTCTATCTGATCCCCGGGAACTGGAGATGGGCCACCATATAGTTGCTGGTAGTTGATCCAAGGTTCTCTGGAAGAGGAGACAATGCTGTTAATTGTTGAGCCCTTTCAGTGGCCCCATACTTCTTTAAATATTTAGAAGTATATGTGAGGCTGTGTTTATGTATATCATATTCAGATTATAAGAGGATTTAGATTCTCCAGAATCTGACACCCTATATTGGAGTGTCTGAAGACAGCTACAGTGAACTTATATATAATAAATACATAAATAAATAAATAAATAAATAAATAAATAAATAAATAAATAAATAAATGAATAAATAAACATTTTTTAAAAAGGATAAGAAAGAAAGTAAGACCAGGCAGGCCTGCCATCCTTATCTCTGTCTGTCTGTCTGTCTGTCTGATCCCCTGGACCTGGAGATGTGCCACCGTATAGTTGCTGGTAGTTGATCCAAGGTTCTCTGGAAGAGGAGACAATGCTGTTAATTGTTGAGCCCTATCAGTGGCCCTACCCATCTTTAAATATTTAGAAGTATATGTGAGGCTGTGTTTATGTACATCATATGCAGACCATAAGAGGGATTTAGATTCTCCAGAATCTGACACCCTCTTCTGGAGTATCTGAAGACAGCTACAGTGTACTTATATCTAATAAATAAATAAATAAATAAATAAATAAATAAATAAATAAATAAATAAATAAACATTATTTAAACAGGATAAGAAAGGAAGAAAGACCAGGCAGGCTTGCCATCCTTATCTCTGTCTGTCTTTCTGTCTGTCTGTCGTTCTGATTCCCTGGAACTGGAGATGGGCCACCATATAGGTGCTGGTAGTTGATCCCAGGTTATCTGGAAGAGGAGACAATGCTGTTAATTGTTGAGCGCTTTCAGTGGCCCCACCCATCGTTAAATTTTTAGTAGTATATGTGAGGCTGTGTTTATGTACATCATATGCAGACCATAAGAGGGATTTAGATTCTCCAGAGTCTGACACCCTCTTCTGGAGTGTCTGAAGACAGCTACAGTGTACTTATATTGAATAAATACATAAATAAATATATAAATAAACATTTTTTTAAAAAGGATAAGAAAGAAAGAAAGACCAGGCAGGCCTGACATTCTTATCACTGTCTGTATGTCTGTCTGTCTGATCCCCTGGAACTGGAGATGGGCCACCATATAGTTGCTGTTAGTTGATCCCAGGTACTCTGGAAGAGGAGACAATGCTGTTAATTGTTGAGGTTTTAGAGTAGCCCCACCCTTCTTTAAATTTTTAGAAGTATATGTGAGGCTGTGTTTATGTACATTATATGCAGACCATAAGAGGGATTTAGATTCTCCAGAATATGACACCCTCTTCTGGAGTGTCTGAACAGCTACAGTGTACTTATATCTACTAAATACATAAATAAATAAATAAATAAATAAATAAATAAATAAATAAATAAACATTTTTTAAAAAGGATAAGAAAGAAAGAAAGACCAGGCAGGCCTGCCATCCATATCTCTGTCTGTCTGTCTGTCTATCTGATCCCTGGAAACTGGAGATGGGCCACGAATAGTTGCTGGTAGTTGATCCCAGGTTCTCTGGAGGAGGAGACAATGCTGCTAATTGTTGAGCCCTTTCAGTGGCGCCACCCATCTTTAAATATTTAGAAGTATATGTGAGGCTGTGTTTATGTACATCATATGCAGACCATACGAGGGATTTAGATTCTCCAGAATCTGACACCCTCTTCTGGAGTGTCTGAAGACAGCTACAGTGTACTTATATCTAATAAATAAATAGATAAATAAATAAATAAGTAAATAAACATTTTTTAAAAAGGATAAGAAAGAAAGTAAGACCAGGCAGGCCTGCCATCCATATCTCTGTCTGTCTGTCTGCCTGTCTATCTGATCCCCGGGAACTGGAGATGGGCCACCATATAGTTGCTTGTAGTTGATCCAAGGTTCTCTGGAACAGGAGACAATGCTGTTAATTGTTGAGCCCTTTCAGTGGCCCCAACTTCTTTAAATATTTAGAAGTATATGTGAGGCTGTGTTTATGTATATCATATTCAGATTATAAGAGGATTTAGATTCTCCAGAATCTGACACCCTATATTGGAGTGTCTGAAGACAGCTACAGTGAACTTATATATAATAAATACATAAATAAATAAATAAATAAATAAATAAATAAATAAATAAACAAACATTTTTTAAAAAGGATAAGAAAGAAAGTAAGACCAGGCAGGCCTGCCATCCTTATCTCTGTCTGTCTGTCTGTCTGTCTGTCTGATCCCCTGGACCTGGAGATGTGCCACCATATAGTTGCTGGTAGTTGATCCAAGGTTCTCTGGAAGAGGAGACAATGCTGTTAATTGTTGAGCCCTATCAGTGGCCCTACCCATCTTTAAATATTTAGAAGTATATGTGAGGCTGTGTTTATGTACATCATATGCAGACCATAAGAGGGATTTAGATCTCCAGAATCTGACACCCTCTTCTGGAGTGTCTGAAGACAGCTACAGTGTACTTATATCTAATAAATAAATAAATAAATCAATAAATAAATAAATAAATAAACATTATTTAAACAGGATAAGAAAGGAAGAAAGACCAGGCAGGCTTGACATCCTTATCTCTGTCTGTCTGTCTGTCTGTCTGTCGTTGTGATCCCCTGGAACTAGAGATGGGCCACCATATAGGTGCTGGTAGTTGATCCCAGGTTATCTGGAAGAGGAGACAATGCTGTTAATTGTTGAGCGCTTTCAGTGGCCCCACCCATCGTTAAATTTTTAGTAGTATATGTGAGGCTGTGTTTATGTACATCATATGCAGACCATAAGAGGGATTTAGATTCTCTAGAGTCTGACACCCTCTTCTGGAGTGTCTGAAGACAGCTACAATGTACTTATATCGAATAAATACATAAATAAATATATAAATAAACATTTTTTTAAAAAGGATAAGAAAGAAAGAAAGACCAGGCAGGCCTGACATCCTTATCACTGTCTGTATGTCTGTTTGTCTGATCCCCTGGACCTGGAGATGGGCCACCATATAGTTGCTGTTAGTTGATCCCAGGTACTCTGGAAGAGGAGACAATGCTGTTAATTGTTGATCTTTTAGAGTAGCCCTACCCTTCTTTAAATTTTTAGAAGTATATGTGAGGCTGTGTTTATGTACATCATATGCAGACCATAAGAGGGATTTAGATTCTCCAGAAACTGACACCCTCTTCTGGAGTGTCTTAACAGCTACAGTGTACTTATATCTACTAAATACATAAATAAATGAATAAATAAATAAATAAATAAATAATTAAATAAATAAATAAATAAATAAACATTTTTTAAAAAGGATAAGAAAGAAAGAAAGACCAGGCAGGCCTGCCATCCATATCTCTGTCTGTCTGTCTGTCTGTCTATCTGATCCCTGGAAACTGGAGATGGGCCACGAATAGTTGCTGGTAGTTGATCCCAGGTTCTCTGGAAGAGGAGACAATGCTGTTAATTGTTGAGCCCTTTCAGTGGCGCCACCCATCTTTAAATATTTAGAAGTATATGTGAGGCTGTGTTTATGTACATCATATGCAGACCATAAGAGGGATTTAGATTCTCCAGAATCTGACACCCTCTTCTGGAGTGTCTGAAGACAGCTACAGTGTACTTATATCTAATAAATAAATATATAAATAAATAAATAAGTAAATAAACATTTTTTAAAAAGGATAAGAAAGAAAGAAAGACCAGGCAGGCCTGCCATCCATATCTCTGTCTGTCTGTCTGCCTGTCTATCTGATCCCCGGGAACTGGAGATGGGCCACCATATAGTTGCTGGTAGTTGATCCAAGGTTCTCTGGAAGAGGAGACAATGCTGTTAATTGTTGAGCCCTTTCAGTGGCCCCATACTTCTTTAAATATTTAGAAGTATATGTGAGGCTGTGTTTATGTATATCATATTCAGATTATAAGAGGATTTAGATTCTCCAGAATCTGACACCCTAATTTGGAGTGTCTGAAGACAGCTACAGTGAACTTATATATAATAAATACATAAATAAATAAATAAATAAATAAATAAATAAATAAATAAATAAATAAACATTTTTTAAAAAGGATAAGAAAGAAAGTAAGACCAGGCAGGCCTGCCATCCTTATCTCTGTCTGTCTGTCTGTCTGTCTGATCCCCTGGACCTGGAGATGTGCCACCGTATAGTTGCTGGTAGTTGATCCAAGGTTCTCTGGAAGAGGAGACAATGCTGTTAATTGTTGAGCCCTATCAGTGGCCCTACCCATCTTTAAATATTTAGAAGTATATGTGAGGCTGTGTTTATGTACATCATATGCAGACCATAAGAGGGATTTAGATTCTCCAGAATCTGACACCCTCTTCTGGAGTATCTGAAGACAGCTACAGTGTACTTATATCTAATAAATAAATAAATAAATAAATAAATAAATAAATAAATAAATAAACATTATTTAAACAGGATAAGAAAGGAAGAAAGACCAGGCAGGCTTGCCATCCTTATCTCTGTCTGTCTTTCTGTCTGTCTGTCGTTCTGATCCCCTGGAACTGGAGATGGGCCACCATATAGGTGCTGGTAGTTGATCCCAGGTTATCTGGAAGAGGAGACAATGCTGTTAATTGTTGAGCCCTTTCAGTGGCCCCACCCATCGTTAAATTTTTAGTAGTATATGTGAGGCTGTGTTTATGTACATCATATGCAGACCATAAGAGGGATTTAGATTCTCCAGAGTCTGACACCCTCTTCTGGAGTGTCTGAAGACAGCTACAGTGTACTTATATTGAATAAATACATAAATAAATATATAAATAAACATTTTTTTAAAAAGGATAAGAAAGAAAGAAAGACCAGGCAGGCCTGACATTCTTATCACTGTCTGTATGTCTGTCTGTCTGATCCCCTGGAACTGGAGAAGGGCCACCATATAGTTGCTGTTAGTTGATCCCAGGTACTCTGGAAGAGGAGACAATGCTGTTAATTGTTGAGCTTTTAGAGTAGCCCCACCCTTCTTTAAATTTTTAGAAGTATATGTGAGGCTGTGTTTATGTACATCATATGCAGACCATAAGAGGGATTTAGATTCTCCAGAATCTGACACCCTCTTCTGGAGTGTCTGAACAGCTACAGTGTACTTATATCTACTAAATACATAAATAAATGAATATATAAATAATTAATTAATTAATTAATTAATTAAATAAACATTTTTTTAAAAAAATAAGAAAGAAAGAAAGACCAGGCAGGCCTGCCATCCATATCTCTGTCTGTCTGTCTGTCTGTCTGTCTATCTGATCCCTGGAAACTGGAGATGGGCCACGAATAGTTGCTGGTAGTTGATCCCAGGTTCTCTGGAAGAGGAGACAATGCTGTTAATTGTTGAGCCCAATCAGTGGCCCTACCCATCTTTAAATATTTAGAAGTATATGTGAGGCTGTGTTTATGTACATCATATGCAGACCATAAGAGGGATTTAGATTCTCCAGAATCTGACACCCTCTCCTGGAGTGTCTGAAGACAGCTACAGTGTACTTATATCGAATAAATAAATAGATAAATAAATTAATAAGTAAATAAACATTTTTTAAAAAGGATAAGAAAGAAAGAAAGACCAGGCAGGCCTGCCATCCATATCTCTGTCTGTCTGTCTGCCTGTCTATCTGATCCCCGGGAACTGGAGATGGGCCACCATATAGTTGCTGGTAGTTGATCCAAGGTTCTCTGGAAGAGGAGACAATGCTGTTAATTGTTGAGCCCTTTCAGTGGCCCCATACTTCTTTAAATATTTAGAAGTATATGTGAGGCTGTGTTTATGTATATCATATTCAGATTATAAGAGGATTTAGATTCTCCAGAATCTGACACCCTAATTTGGAGTGTCTGAAGACAGCTACAGTGAACTTATATATAATAAATACATAAATAAATAAATAAATAAATAAATGAATAAATAAACATTTTTTAAAAAGGATAAGAAAGAAAGTAAGACCAGGCAGGCCTGCCATCCTTATCTCTGTCTGTCTGTCTGTCTGTCTGTCTGATCCCCTGGACCTGGAGATGTGCCACCATATAGTTGCTGGTAGTTGATCCAAGGTTCTCTGGAAGAGTAGACAATGCTGTTAATTGTTGAGCCCTATCAGTGGCCCTACCCATCTTTAAATATTTAGAAGTATATGTGAGGATGTGTTTATGTACATCATATGCAGACCATAAGAGGGATTTAGATTCTCCAGAATCTGACACCCTCTTCTGGATTGTCTGAAGACAGCTACAGTGTACTTATATCTAATAAATAAATAAATCAAGCAATAAATAAATAAATAAATAAACATTATTTAAACAGGATAAGAAAGGAAGAAAGACCAGGCAGGCTTGCCATCCTTATCTCTGTCTGTCTGTCTGTCTGTCTGTCGTTCTGATCCCCTGGAACTAGAGATGGGCCACCATATAGGTGCTGGTTGTTGATCCCAGGTTATCTGGAAGAGGAGACAATGCTGTTAATTGTTGAGCGCTTTCAGTGGCCCCACCCATCGTTAAATTTTTAGTAGTATATGTGAGGCTGTGTTTATGTACATCATATGCAGACCATAAGAGGGATTTAGATTCTCCAGAGTCTGACACCCTCTTCTGGAGTGTCTGAAGACAGCTACAATGTACTTATATCGAATAAATACACAAATAAATATATAAATAAACATTTTTTTAAAAAGGATAAGAAAGAAAGAAAGACCAGGCAGGCCTGACATCCTTATCACTGTCTGTATGTCTGTCTGTCTGATCCCCTGGAACTGGAGATGGGCCACCATATAGTTGCTGTTAGTTGATCCCAGGTACTCTGGAAGAGGAGACAATGCTGTTAATTGTTGAGCTTTTAGAGTAGCCCTACCCTTCTTTAAATTTTTAGAAGTATATGTGAGGCTGTGTTTATGTACATCATATGCAGACCATAAGAGGGATTTAGATTCTCCAGAATATGACACCCTCTTCTGGAGTGTATTAACAGCTACAGTGTACTTATATCTACTAAATACATAAATAAATGAATAAATAAATAAATAAATAAATAAATAAACATTTTTTAAAAAGGATAAGAAAGAAAGAAAGACCAGGCAGGCCTGCCATCCATATCTCTGTCTGTCTGTCTGTCTGTCTATCGGATCCCTGGAAACTGGAGATGGGCCACGAATAGTTGCTGGTAGATGATCCCAGGTTCTCTGGAAGAGGAGACAATGCTGTTAATTGTTGAGCCCTTTCAGTGGCGCCACCCATCTTTAAATATTTAGAAGTATATGTGAGGCTGTGTTTATGTACATCATATGCAGACCATAAGAGGGATTTAGATTCTCCAGAATCTGACACCCTCTTCTGGAGTGTCTGAAGACAGCTACAGTGTACTTATATCTAATAAATAAATATATAAATAAATAAATAAGTAAATAAACATTTTTTAAAAAGGATAAGAAAGAAAGAAAGACCAGGCAGGCCTGCCATCCATATCTCTGTCTGTCTGTCTGCCTGTCTATCTGATCCCCGGGAACTGGAGATGGGCCACCATATAGTCTGGTAGTTGATCCAAGGTTCTCTGGAAGAGGAGACAATGCTGTTAATTGTTGAGCCCTTTCAGTGGCCCCATACTTCTTTAAATATTTAGAAGTATATGTGAGGCTGTGTTTATGTATATCATATTCAGATTATAAGAGGATTTAGATTCTCCAGAATCTGACACCCTATATTGGAGTGTCTGAAGACAGCTACAGTGAACTTATATATAATAAATACATAAATAAATAAATAAATAAATAAATAAATAAATAAATAAATAAATGAATAAATAAACATTTTTTAAAAAGGATAAGAAAGAAAGTAAGACCAGGCAGGCCTGCCATCCTTATCTCTGTCTGTCTGTCTGTCTGTCTGATCCCCTGGACCTGGAGATGTGCCACCGTATAGTTGCTGGTAGTTGATCCAAAGTTCTCTGGAAGAGGAGACAATGCTGTTAATTGTTGAGCCCTATCAGTGGCCCTACCCATCTTTAAATATTTAGAAGTATATGTGAGGCTGTGTTTATGTACATCATATGCAGACCATAAGAGGGATTTAGATTATCCAGAATCTGACACCCTCTTCTGGAGTATCTGAAGACAGCTACAGTGTACTTATATCTAATAAATAAATAAATAAATAAATAAATAAATAAATAAATAAATAAATAAATAAACATTATTTAAACAGGATAAGAAAGGAAGAAAGACCAGGCAGGCTTGCCATCCTTATCTCTGTCTGTCTTTCTGTCTGTCTGTCGTTCTGATTCCCTGGAACTGGAGATGGGCCACCATATAGGTGCTGGTAGTTGATCCCCGGTTATCTGGAAGAGGAGACAATGCTGTTAATTGTTGAGCGCTTTCAGTGGCCCACCCATCGTTAAATTTTTAGTAGTATATGTGAGGCTGTGTTTATGTACATCATATGCAGACCATAAGAGGGATTTAGATTCTCCAGAGTCTGACACCCTCTTCTGGAGTGTCTGAAGACAGCTACAGTGTACTTATATTGAATAAATACATAAATAAATATATAAATAAACATTTTTTTAAAAAGGATAAGAAAGAAAGAAAGACCAGGCAGGCCTGACATTCTTATCACTGTCTGTATGTCTGTCTGTCTGATCCCCTGGAACTGGAGATGGGCCACCATATAGTTGCTGTTAGTTGATCCCAGGTACGCTGGAAGAGGAGACAATGCTGTTAATTGTTGAGCTTTTAGAGTAGCCCCACCCTTCTTTAAATTTTTAGAAGTATATGTGAGGCTGTGTTTATGTACATCATATGCAGACCATAAGAGGGATTTAGATTCTCCAGAATCTGACACCCTCTTCTGGAGTGTCTGAACAGCTACAGTGTACTTATATCTACTAAATACATAAATAAATGAATATATAAATAAATAATTAATTAATTAAATAAATAAATAAATAAATAAATATTTTTTTAAAAGGATAAGAAAGAAAGAAAGACCAGGCAGGCCTGCCATCCATATCTCTGTCTGTCTGTCTGTCTGTCTATCTGATCCCTGGAAACAGGAGATGGGCCACGAATAGTTGCTGGTAGTTGATCCCAGGTTCTCTGGAAGAGGAGACAATGCTGTTAATTGTTGAGCCCAATCAGTGGCCCTACCCATCTTTAAATATTTAGAAGTATATATGAGGCTGTGTTTATGTACATCATATGCAGACCATAAGAGGGATTTAGATTCTCCAGAATCTGACACCCTCTTCTGGAGTGTCTGAAGACAGCTACAGTGTACTTATATCTACTAAATACATAAATAAATGAATAAATAAATAAATAAATAAATAAATAAGTAAATAAACATTTTTTAAAAAGGATAAGAAAGAAAGAAAGACCAGGCAGGCCTGCCATCCATATCTCTGTCTGTCTGTCTGCCTGTCTATCTGATCCCCGGGAACTGGAGATGGGCCACCATATAGTTGCTGGTAGTTGATCCAAGGTTCTCTGGAAGAGGAGACAATGCTGTTAATTGTTGAGCCCTTTCAGTGGCCCCATACTTCTTTAAATATTTAGAAGTATATGTGAGGCTGTGTTTATGTATATCATATTCAGATTATAAGAGGATTTAGATTCTCCAGAATCTGACACCCTAATTTGGAGTGTCTGAAGACAGCTACAGTGAACTTATATATAATAAATACATAAATAAATAAATAAATAAATAAATAAATAAATAAATGAATAAATAAACATTTTTTAAAAAGGATAAGAAAGAAAGTAAGACCAGGCAGGCCTGCCATCCTTATCTCTGTCTGTCTGTCTGTCTGTCTGATCCCCTGGACCTGGAGATGTGCCACCATATAGTTGCTGGTAGTTGATCCAAGGTTCTCTGGAAGAAGAGACAATGCTGTTAATTGTTGAGCCCTATCAGTGGCCCTACCCATCTTTAAATATTTAGAAGTATATGTGAGGCTGTGTTTATGTACATCATATGCAGACCATAAGAGGGATTTAGATTCTCCAGAATCTGACATCCTCTTCTGGAGTGTCTGAAGACAGCTACAGTGTACTTATATCTAATAAATAAATAAATAAATAAATAAATAAATAAATAAATAAATAAATAAATAAATAAACATTATTTAAACAGGATAAGAAAGGAAGAAAGACCAGGCAGGCTTGCCATCCTTATCTATGTCTGTCTGTCTGTCTGTCTGTCGTTCTGATCCCCTGGAACTGGAGATGGGCCACCATATAGGTGCTGGTAGTTGATCCCAGGTTCTCTGGAAGAGGAGACAATGCTGTTAATTGTTGAGCGATTTCAGTGGCCCAACCCATCGTTAAATTTTTAGTAGTATATGTGAGGCTGTGTTTATGTACATCATATGCAGACCATAAGAGGGATTTAGATTCTCCAGAGTCTGACACCCTCTTCTGGAGTGTCTGAATGCAGCTACAGTGTACTTATATCGAATAAATACATAAATAAATATATAAATAAACATTTTTTAAAAAGGATAAGAAAGAAAGAAAGACCAGGCAGGCCTGACATCCTTATCACTGTCTGTATGTCTGTCTGTCTGATCCCCTGGAACTGGAGATGGGCCACCATATAGTTGCTGTTAGTTGATCCCAGGTACTCTGGAAGAGGAGACAATGCTGTTAATTGTTGAGCCCTATCAGTGGCCCTACCCATCTTTAAATATTTAGAAGTATATGTGAGGCTGTGTTTATGTACATCATATGCAGACCATAAGAGGGATTTAGATTCTCCAGAATCTGACACCCTCTTCTGGAGTGTCTGAAGACAGCTACAGTGTACTTATATCTACTAAATACATAAATAAATGAATAAATAAATAAATAAATAAATAAATGAATAAATAAACATTTTTAAAAAAGGATAGGAAAGAAAGTAAGACCAGGCAGGCCTGCCATCCTTATCTCTGTCTGTCTGTCTGTCTGTCTGATCCCCTGGACCTGGAGATGTGCCACCATATAGTTGCTGGTAGTTGATCCAAGGTTCTCTGGAAGAGGAGACAATGCTGTTAATTGTTGAGCCCTATCAGTGGCTCTACCCATCTTTAAATATTTAGAAGTATATGTGAGGCTGTGTTTATGTACATCATATGCAGACCATAAGAGGGATTTAGATTCTCCAGAATCTGACACCCTCTTCTGGAGTGTCTGAAGACAGCTACAGTGTACTTATATCTACTAAATACATAAATAAATAAATAAATAAATAAATAAATAAATAAATAAACATTTTTTAAAAAGGATAAGCAAGAAAGAAAGACCAGGCAGGCCTGCCATCCATATCTCTGTCTGTCTGTCTGTCTGTCTATCTGATCCCTGGAAACTGGAGATGGGCCACGAATAGTTGCTGGTAGTTGATCCCAGGTTCTCTGGAGGAGGAGACAATGCTGTTAATTGTTGAGCCCTTTCAGTGGCGCCACCCATCTTTAAATATTTAGAAGTATATGTGAGGCTGTGTTTATGTACATCATATGCAGACCATACGAGGGATTTAGATTCTCCAGAATCTGACACCCTCTTCTGGAGTGTCTGAAGACAGCTACAGTGTACTTATATCTAATAAATAAATAGATAAATAAATAAATAAGTAAATAAACATTTTTTAAAAAGGATAAGAAAGAAAGAAAGACCAGGCAGGCCTGCCATCCATATCTCTGTCTGTCTGTCTGCCTGTCTATCTGATCCCCGGGAACTGGAGATGGGCCACCATATAGTTGCTGGTAGTTGATCCAAGGTTTTCTGGAAGAGGAGACAATGCTGTTAATTGTTGAGCCCTTTCAGTGGCCCCAACTTCCTTAAATATTTAGAAGTATATGTGAGGCTGTGTTTATGTATATCATATTCAGATTATAAGAGGATTTAGATTCTCCAGAATCTGACACCCTATATTGGAGTGTCTGAAGACAGCTACAGTGAACTTATATATAATAAATACATAAATAAATAAATAAATAAATAAATAAATAAATAAATAAATAAATAAATAAACATTTTTTAAAAAGGATAAGAAAGAAAGTAAGACCAGGCAGGCCTGCCATCCTTATCTCTGTCTGTCTGTCTGTCTGTCTGATCCCCTGGACCTGGAGATGTGCCACCATATAGTTGCTGGTAGTTGATCCAAGGTTCTCTGGAAGAGGAGACAATGCTGTTAATTGTTGAGCCCTATCAGTGTCCCTACCCATCTTTAAATATTTAGAAGTATATGTGAGGCTGTGTTTATGTACATCATATGCAGACCATAAGAGGGATTTAGATTCTCCAGAATCTGACACCCTCTTCTGGAGTGTCTGAAGACAGCTACAGTGTACTTATATCTAATAAGTAAATAAATAAATAAATAAATAAATAAATAAATAAATAAATAAACATTATTTAAACAGGATAAGAAAGGAAGAAAGACCAGGCAGGCTTGCCATCGTTATCTCTGTCTGTCTGTCTGTCTGTCGTTGTGATCCTCTGGAACTAGAGATGGGCCACCATATAGGTGCTGGTAGTTGATCCCAGGTTATCTGGAAGAGGAGACAATGCTGTTAATTGTTGAGCGCTTTCAGTGGCCCCACCCATCGTTAAATTTTTAGTAGTATATGTGACGCTGTGTTTATGTACATCATATGCAGACCATAAGAGGGATTTAGATTCTCCAGAGTCTGACACCCTCTTCTGGAGTGTCTGAAGACATCTACAATGTACTTATATCGAATAAATACATAAATAAATATATAAATAAACATTTTTTTAAAAAGGATAAGAAAGAAAGAAAGACCAGGCAGGCCTGACATCCTTATCACTGTCTGTATGTCTGTCTGTCTGATCCCCTGGAACTGGAGATGGGCCACCATATAGTTGCTGTTAGTTGATCCCAGGTACTCTGGAAGAGGAGACAATGCTGTTAATTGTTGAGCTTTTAGAGTAGCCCCACCCTTCTTTAAATTTTTAGAAGTATATGTGAGGCTGTGTTTATGTACATCATATGCAGACCATAAGAGGGATTTAGATTCTCCAGAATATGACACCCTCTTCTGGAGTGTCTTAACAGCTACAGTGTACTTATATCTACTAAATACATAAATAAATGAATAAATAAATAAATAATTAAATAAATAAATAAATAAATAAACATTTTTTAAAAAGGATAAGAAAGAAAGAAAGACCAGGCAGGCCTGCCATCCATATCTCTGTCTGTCTGTCTGTCTGTCTATCTGATCCCTGGAAACTGGAGATGGGCCACGAATAGTTGCTGGTAGTTGATCCCAGGTTCTCTGGAAGAGGAGACAATGCTGTTAATTGTTGAGCCCTTTCAGTGGCGCCACCCATCTTTAAATATTTAGAAGTATATGTGAGGCTGTGTTTATGTACATCATATGCAGACCATAAGAGGGATTTAGATTCTCCAGAATCTGACACCCTCTTCTGGAGTGTCTGAAGACAGCTACAGTGTACTTATATCTAATAAATAAATAGATAAATAAATAAATATGTAAATAAACATTTTTTAAAAAGGATAAGAAAGAAAGAAAGACCAGGCAGGCCTGCCATCCATATCTCTGTCTGTCTGTCTGCCTGTCTATCTGATCCCCGGGAACTGGTGATGGGCCACCATATAGTTGCTGGTAGTTGATCCAAGGTTCTCTGCAAGAGGAGACAATGCTGTTAATTGTTGAGCCCTTTCAGTGGCCCAACACTTCTTTAAATATTTAGAAGTATATGTGAGGCTGTGTTTATGTACATCATATTCAGATTATAAGAGGATTTAGATTCTCCAGAATCTGACACCCTATACTGGAGTGTCTGAAGACAGCTACAGTGTACTTATAATAAATAAATAAATAAATAAATAAATAAATAAATAAATAAATAAATAAACATTTTTGAAAAAGGATAAGAAAAAAGTAAGACCAGGCAGGCCTGCCATCCTTATCTCTGTCTGTCTGTCTGTCTGTCTGTCTGAACCCCTGGAACCGGAGATGGGCTACGATAAAGTTGCTGGTAGTTGATCCCAGGTTCTCTGGAAGAGGAGACAATGCTGTTAATTGTTGAGCCCTATCAGTGGCCCTACCCATCTTTAAATATTTAGAAGTATATGTGAGGCTGTGTTTATGTACATCATATGCAGACCATAAGAGGGATTTAGATTCTCCAGAATCTGACACCCTCTTCTGGAGTGTCTGAAGACAGCAACAGTGTACTTATATTAAATAAATAAATAAATAAATAAATAAATAAATAAATAAATAAATGAATAAATAAACATTTTTTAAAAAGGATAAGAAAGAAAGTAAGACCAGGCAGGCCTGCCATCCTTTTCTCTGTCTATCTGTCTGTCTGTCTGTCTGTCTGATCCCCTGGAACTGGAGATGGGCCACCATATAGTTGCTGGTAGTTGATCCCAGGTTCTCTGGAAGAGGAGACAATGCTATTAATTGTTGAGCCCTATCAGTGTCCCTACCCATCTTTAAATATTTAGAAGTATATGTGAGGCTGTGTTTATGTACATCATATGCAGACCATAAGAGGGATTTAGATTCTCCAGAATCTGACACCCTCTTCTGGAGTGTCTGAAGACAGCTACAGTGTACTTATATCTAATAAATACATAAATAAATATATAAATAACCATTTTTTTAAAAAGGAAAAGAAAGAAAGAAAAACCAGGCAGGCCTACCATCCATATCTCTGTCTGTCTGTCTGTCTGTCTATCTGATCCCCGGGAACTGGAGATGGGCCACCATATAGTTGCTGGTAGTTGATCCAAGGTTCTCTGGAAGAGGAGACAATGCTGTTAATTGTTGAGCCCTTTCAGTGGCCCCACACTTCTTTAAATATTTAGAAGTATATGTGAGGCTGTGTTTATGTACATCATATTCAGATTATAAGAGGATTTAGATTCTCCAGAATCTGACACCCTATACTGGAGTGTCTGAAGACAGCTACAGTGTACTTTAAATAAATAAATAAATAAATAAATAAATAAATAAATAAATAAATAAATAAACATTTTTTAAAAAGGATAAGTAAGAAAGTAAGACCAGGCAGGCCTGCCATCCTTATCTCTGTCTGTCTGTCTGTCTGTCTGTCTGATCCCCTGGAACCGGAGATGGGCTACGATAAAGTTGCTGGTAGTTGATCCCAGGTTCTCTGGAAGAGGAGACAATGCTGTTAATTGTTGAGCCCTATCAGTGGCCCTACCCATCTTTAAATATTTAGAAGTATATGTGAGGCTGTGTTTATGTACATCATATGCAGACCATAAGAGGGATTTAGATTCTCCAGAATCTGTCACCCTCTTCTGGAGTGTCTGAAGACAGCTACAGTGTACTTATATGTAATAAATACATAAAAAAATATATAAATAAACATTTTTTTAAAAGGATAAGAAAGAAAGAAAGACCAGGCAGGCCTGCCATCCTTATCACTGTCTGTATGTCTGTCTGTCTGTTCCCCTGGAACTGGAGATGGGCCACCATATAGTTGCTGGTAGTTGATCCCAGGTACTCTGGAAGAGGAGACAATGCTGTTAATTGTTGAGCCCTCCCAGTGGCCCCACCCTTCTTTAAATTTTTAGAAGTATATGTGAGGCTGTGTTTATGTACATCATATGCAGACCATAAGAGGGATTTAGATTCTCCAGAATCTGAAACCCTCTTCTGCAGTGTGTGAACAGCTACAGTGTACTTATATCAAATAAATAAATAAATAAATAAATAAATAAATAAATAAATAAACAAACATTTTTTTAAAAAAAGGATAAGAAAGAAAGAAAGACCAGGCAGGCCTGCCACCCATATCACTGTCTGTGTGTCTGTCTGTCTGATCCCCTGGAACTGGAGATGGACCACCCTATAGTTACTAGTAGTTGATCCCAGGTTCTCTATAAGAGGAGACAATGCTGTTAATTTTTGAGCCCTTTCAGTGGCCCCACACATCTTTTAATTTTTAGAAGTGTATGTTAGGCTGTGTTTATGTACATCATATGCAGACCATAAGAGGGATTTAGATTCTCCAGAATCTGACACCCTCTTCTGGAGTGTCTGAAGACAGCTACAGTGTACTTATATCTAATAAATAAATAGATAAATAAATAAATAAGTAAATAAACATTTTTTAAAAAGGATAAGAAAGAAAGAAAGACCAGGCAGGCCTGCCATCCATATCTCTGTCTGTCTGTCTGCCTGTCTATCTGATCCCCGGGAACTGGAGATGGGCCACCATATAGTTGCTGGTAGTTGATCCAAGGTTTTCTGGAAGAGGAGACAATGCTGTTAATTGTTGAGCCCTTTCAGTGGCCCCAACTTCCTTAAATATTTAGAAGTATATGTGAGGCTGTGTTTATGTATATCATATTCAGATTATAAGAGGATTTAGATTCTCCAGAATCTGACACCCTATATTGGAGTGTCTGAAGACAGCTACAGTGAACTTATATATAATAAATACATAAATAAATAAATAAATAAATAAATAAATAAATAAATAAATAAATAAACATTTTTTAAAAAGGATAAGAAAGAAAGTAAGACCAGGCAGGCCTGCCATTCTTATCTCTGTATGTCTGTCTGTCTGTCTGATCCCCTGGACCTGGAGATGTGCCACCATATAGTTGCTGGTAGTTGATCCAAGGTTCTCTGGAAGAGGAGACAATGCTGTTAATTGTTGAGCCCTATCAGTGGCCCTACCCATCTTTAAATATTTAGAAGTATATGTGAGGCTGTGTTTATGTACATCATATGCAGACCATAAGAGGGATTTAGATTCTCCAGAATCTGACACCCTCTTCTGGAGTGTCTGAAGACAGCTACAGTGTACTTATATCTAATAAGTAAATAAATAAATAAATAAATAAATAAATAAATAAATAAATAAACATTATTTAAACATGATAAGAAAGGAAGAAAGACCAGGCAGGCTTGCCATCGTTATCTCTGTCTGTCTGTCTGTCTGTCGTTGTGATCCTCTGGAACTAGAGATGGGCCACCATATAGGTGCTGGTAGTTGATCCCAGGTTATCTGGAAGAGGAGACAATGCTGTTAATTGTTGAGCGCTTTCAGTGGCCCCACCCATCGTTAAATTTTTAGTAGTATATGTGAGGCTGTGTTTATGTACATCATATGCAGACCATAAGAGGAATTTAGATTCTCCAGAGTCTGACACCCTCTTCTGGAGTGTCTGAAGACAGCTACAATGTACTTATATCGAATAAATACATAAATAAATATATAAATAAACATTTTTTTAAAAAGGATAAGAAAGAAAGAAAGACCAGGCAGGCCTGACATCCTTATCACTGTCTGTATGTCTGTCTGTCTGATCCCCTGGAACTGGAGATGGGCCACCATATAGTTGCTGTTAGTTGATCCCAGGTACTCTGGAAGAGGAGACAATGCTGTTAATTGTTGAGCTTTTAGAGTAGCCCCACCCTTCTTTAAATTTTTAGAAGTATATGTGAGGCTGTGTTTATGTACATCATATGCAGACCATAAGAGGGATTTAGATTCTCCAGAATATGACACCCTCTTCTGGAGTGTCTTAACAGCTACAGTGTACTTATATCTACTAAATACATAAATAAATGAATAAATAAATAAATAATTAAATAAATAAATAAATAAATAAACATTTTTTAAAAAGGATAAGAAAGAAAGAAAGACCAGGCAGGCCTGCCATCCATATCTCTGTCTGTCTGTCTGTCTGTCTATCTGATCCCTGGAAACTGGAGATGGGCCACGAATAGTTGCTGGTAGTTGATCCCAGGTTCTCTGGAAGAGGAGACAATGCTGTTAATTGTTGAGCCCTTTCAGTGGCGCCACCCATCTTTAAATATTTAGAAGTATATGTGAGGCTGTGTTTATGTACATCATATGCAGACCATAAGAGGGATTTAGATTCTCCAGAATCTGACACCCTCTTCTGGAGTGTCTGAAGACAGCTACAGTGTACTTATATCTAATAAATAAATAGATAAATAAATAAATATGTAAATAAACATTTTTTAAAAAGGATAAGAAAGAAAGAAAGACCAGGCAGGCCTGCCATCCATATCTCTGTCTGTCTGTCTGCCTGTCTATCTGATCCCCGGGAACTGGTGATGGGCCACCATATAGTTGCTGGTAGTTGATCCAAGGTTCTCTGCAAGAGGAGACAATGCTGTTAATTGTTGAGCCCTTTCAGTGGCCCAACACTTCTTTAAATATTTAGAAGTATATGTGAGGCTGTGTTTATGTACATCATATTCAGATTATAAGAGGATTTAGATTCTCCAGAATCTGACACCCTATACTGGAGTGTCTGAAGACAGCTACAGTGTACTAATAAATAAATAAATAAATAAATAAATAAATAAATAAATAAATAAATAAATAAATAAATAAATAAATAAACATTTTTGAAAAAGGATAAGAAAAAAGTAAGACCAGGCAGGCCTGCCATCCTTATCTCTGTCTGTCTGTCTGTCTGTCTGTCTGATCCCCTGGAACCGGAGATGGGCTACGATAAAGTTGCTGGTAGTTGATCCCAGGTTCTCTGGAAGAGGAGACAATGCTGTTAATTGTTGAGCCCTATCAGTGGCCCTACCCATCTTTAAATATTTAGAAGTATATGTGAGGCTGTGTTTATGTACATCATATGCAGACCATAAGAGGGATTTAGATTCTCCAGAATCTGACACCCTCTTCTGGAGTGTCTGAAGACAGCAACAGTGTACTTATATTAAATAAATAAATAAATAAATAAATAAATAAATAAATAAATGAATAAATAAACATTTTTTAAAAAGGATAAGAAAGAAAGTAAGACCAGGCAGGCCTGCCATCCTTTTCTCTGTCTATCTGTCTGTCTGTCTGTCTGTCTGATCCCCTGGAACTGGAGATGGGCCACCATATAGTTGCTGGTAGTTGATCCCAGGTTCTCTGGAAGAGGAGACAATGCTGTTAATTGTTGAGCCCTATCAGTGTCCCTACCCATCTTTAAATATTTAGAAGTATATGTGAGGCTGTGTTTATGTACATCATATGCAGACCATAAGAGGGATTTAGATTCTCCAGAATCTGACACCCTCTTCTGGAGTGTCTGAAGACAGCTACAGTGTACTTATATCTAATAAATACATAAATAAATATATAAATAACCATTTTTTTAAAAAGGAAAAGAAAGAAAGAAAAACCAGGCAGGCCTACCATCCATATCTCTGTCTGTCTGTCTGTCTGTCTATCTGATCCCCGGGAACTGGAGATGGGCCACCATATAGTTGCTGGTAGTTGATCCAAGGTTCTCTGGAAGAGGAGACAATGCTGTTAATTGTTGAGCACTTTCAGTGGCCCCACACTTCTTTAAATATTTAGAAGTATATGTGAGGCTGTGTTTATGTACATCATATTCAGATTATAAGAGGATTTAGATTCTCCAGAATCTGACACCCTATACTGGAGTGTCTGAAGACAGCTACAGTGTACTTTAAATAAATAAATAAATAAATAAATAAATAAATAAATAAATAAATAAATAAACATTTTTTAAAAAGGATAAGAAAGAAAGTAAGACCAGGCAGGCCTGCCATCCTTATCTCTGTCTGTCTGTCTGTCTGTCTGTCTGATCCCCTGGAACCGGAGATGGGCTACGATAAAGTTGCTGGTAGTTGATCCCAGGTTCTCTGGAAGAGGAGACAATGCTGTTAATTGTTGAGCCCTATCAGTGGCCCTACCCATCTTTAAATATTTAGAAGTATACGTGAGGCTGTGTTTATGTACATCATATGCAGACCATAAGAGGGATTTAGATTCTCCAGAATCTGTCACCCTCTTCTGGAGTGTCTGAAGACAGCTACAGTGTACTTATATCTAATAAATACATAAAAAAATATATAAATAAACATTTTTTTAAAAGGATAAGAAAGAAAGAAAGACCAGGCAGGCCTGCCATCCTTATCACTGTCTGTATGTCTGTCTGTCTGTATCCCTGGAACTGGAGATGGGCCACCATATAGTTGCTGGTAGTTGATCCCAGGTACTCTGGAAGAGGAGACAATGCTGTTAATTGTTGAGCCCTCCCAGTGGCCCCACCCTTCTTTAAATTTTTAGAAGTATATGTGAGGCTGTGTTTATGTACATCATATGCAGACCATAAGAGGGATTTAGATTCTCCAGAATCTGAAACCCTCTTCTGCAGTGTGTGAACAGCTACAGTGTACTTATATCTAATAAATAAATAAATAAATAAATAAATAAATAAATAAATAAATAAACAAACATTTTTTTAAAAAAAGGATAAGAAAAAAGAAAGACCAGGCAGGCCTGCCACCCATATCACTGTCTGTGTGTCTGTCTGTCTGATCCCCTGGAACTGGAGATGGACCACCATATAGTTACTAGTAGTTGATCCCAGGTTCTCTATAAGAGGAAACAATGCTGTTAATTTTTGAGCCCTTTCAGTGGCCCCACACATCTTTTAATTTTTAGAAGTGTATGTTAGGCTGTGTTTATGTACATCATATGCAGACCATAAGAGGGATTTAGATTCTCCAGAATCTGACACCCTCTTCTGGAGTGTCTGAAGACAGCTACAGTGTACTTATATCTAATAAATACATAAATAAATATATAAATAAACATTTTTTTAAAAAGGAAAAGAAAGAAAGAAAGACCAGGCAGGCCTGCCATCCATATCTCTTTCTGTCTGTCTGTCTGTCTGTCTATCTGATCCCCGGGAACTGGAGATGGGCCACCATATAGTTTCTGGTAGTTGATCCAAGGTTCTCTGGAAGAGGAGACAATGCTGTTAATTGTTGAGCCCTTTCAGTGGCCCAACACTTCTTTAAATATTTAGAAGTATATGTGAGGCTGTGTTTATGTACATCATATTCAGATTATAAGAAAATTTAGATTCTCCAGAATCTGACACCCTATACTGGAGTGTCTGAAGACAGCTACAGTGTACTTATAATAAATAAATAAATAAATAAATAAATAAATAAATAAATAAATAAACATTTTTGAAAAAGGATAAGAAAGAAAGTAAGACCAGGCAGCCCTGCCATCCTTATCTCTGTCTGTCTGTCTGTCTGTCTGTCTGATCCCCTGGAACTGGAGATGGGCTACGATAAAGTTGCTGGTAGTTGATCCCAGGTTCTCTGGAAGAGGAGACAATGCTGTTAATTGTTGAGCCCTATCAGTGGCCCTACCCATCTTTAAATATTTAGAAGTATATGTGAGGCTGTGTTTATGTACATCATATGCAGACCATAAGAGGGATTTAGATTCTCCAGAATCTGACACCCTCTTCTGGAGTGTCTGAAGACAGCTACAGTGTACTTATAATAAATAAATAAATAAATAAATAAATAAATAAATAAATAAATAAATAAATAAACATTTTTTAAAAAGGATAAGAAAGAAAGTAAGACCAGGCAGGCCTGCCATCCTTTTCTCTGTCTGTCTGTCTGTCTGTCTGTCTGTCTTATCCCCTGGAACTGGAGATGGGCCACCATATAGTTGCTGGTAGTTGATCCCATGTTCTCTGGAAAGGAGACAATGCTGTTAATTGTTGAACCCTTTCAGTGGCCCCACCCATTTTTAATTTTTAGAAGTATATGTGATTTTGTGTTTATGTACATCATATGCAGACCATAAGAGGGATTTAGATTCTCCAGAATCTGAAACCCTCTTCTGCAGTGTGTGAACAGCTACAGTGTACTTATATCTAATAAATAAATAAATAAATAAATAAATAAATAAATAAATAAATAAATAAATAAACATTTTTTTAAAAAAAGGATAAGAAAGAAAGAAAGACCAGGCAGGCCTGCCACCCTTATCACTGTCTGTGTGTCTGTCTGTCTGATCCCCTGGAACTGGAGATGGACCACCTTATAGTTGCTGGTAGTTGATCCCAGGTTCTCTATAAGAGGAGACAATGCCTTTAATTTTTGAGCCCTTTCAGTGGCCCCACACATCTTTTAATTTTTAGAAGTATATGTTAGGCTGTGTTTATGTACATCATATGCAGACCATAAGAGGGATTTAGATTCTCCAGAATCTGACACCCTCTTCTGGAGTGTCTGAAGACAGCTACAGTGTACTTATATCTAATAAATACATAAATAAATATATAAATAACCATTTTTTTAAAAAGGAAAAGAAAGAAAGAAAGACCAGGCAGGCCTACCATCCATATCTCTGTCTGTCTGTCTGTCTGTCTATCTGATTCCCGGGAACTGGAGCTGGGCCACCATATAGTTGATGGTAGTTGATCCAAGGTTCTCTGGAAGAGGAGACAATGCTGTTAATTGTTGAGCCCTTTCAGTGGCCCCACACTTCTTTCAATATTTAGAAGTATATGTGAGGCTGTGTTTATGTACATCATATCCAGATTATAAGAGGATTTAGATTCTCCAGAATCTGACACCCTCTTCTGGAGTGTCTGAAGACAGCTACAGTGTACTTATATCTAATAAATACATAAATAAATATATAAATAACCATTTTTTTAAAAAGGAAAAGAAAGAAAGAAAAACCAGGCAGGCCTACCATCCATATCTCTGTCTGTCTGTCTGTCTGTCTATCTGATCCCCGGGAACTGGAGATGGGCCACCATATAGTTGCTGGTAGTTGATCCAAGGTTCTCTGGAAGAGGAGACAATGCTGTTAATTGTTGAGCACTTTCAGTGGCCCCACACTTCTTTAAATATTTAGAAGTATATGTGAGGCTGTGTTTATGTACATCATATTCAGATTATAAGAGGATTTAGATTCTCCAGAATCTGACACCCTATACTGGAGTGTCTGAAGACAGCTACAGTGTACTTTAAATAAATAAATAAATAAATAAATAAATAAATAAATAAATAAATAAACATTTTTTAAAAAGGATAAGAAAGAAAGTAAGACCAGGCAGGCCTGCCATCCTTATCTCTGTCTGTCTGTCTGTCTGTCTGTCTGATCCCCTGGAACCGGAGATGGGCTACGATAAAGTTGCTGGTAGTTGATCCCAGGTTCTCTGGAAGAGGAGACAATGCTGTTAATTGTTGAGCCCTATCAGTGGCCCTACCCATCTTTAAATATTTAGAAGTATATGTGAGGCTGTGTTTATGTACATCATATGCAGACCATAAGAGGGATTTAGATTCTCCAGAATCTGTCACCCTCTTCTGGAGTGTCTGAAGACAGCTACAGTGTACTTATATCTAATAAATACATAAAAAAATATATAAATAAACATTTTTTTAAAAGGATAAGAAAGAAAGAAAGACCAGGCAGGCCTGCCATCCTTATCACTGTCTGTATGTCTGCCTGTCTGTTCCCCTGGAACTGGAGATGGGCCACCATATAGTTGCTGGTAGTTGATCCCAGGTACTCTGGAAGAGGAGACAATGCTGTTAATTGTTGAGCCCTCCCAGTGGCCCCACCCTTCTTTAAATTTTTAGAAGTATATGTGAGGCTGTGTTTATGTACATCATATGCAGACCATAAGAGGGATTTAGATTCTCCAGAATCTGAAACCCTCTTCTGCAGTGTGTGAACAGCTACAGTGTACTTATATCTAATAAATAAATAAATAAATAAATAAATAAATAAATAAATAAATAAATAAATAAACAAACATTTTTTTAAAAAAAGGATAAGAAAGAAAGAAAGACCAGGCAGGCCTGCCACCCATATCACTGTCTGTGTGTCTGTCTGTCTGATCCCCTGGAACTGGAGATGGACCACCATATAGTTACTAGTAGTTGATCCCAGGTTCTCTATAAGAGGAGACAATGCTGTTAATTTTTGAGCCCTTTCAGTGGCCCCACACATCTTTTAATTTTTAGAAGTGTATGTTAGGCTGTGTTTATGTACATCATATGCAGACCATAAGAGGGATTTAGATTCTCCAGAATCTGACACCCTCTTCTGGAGTGTCTGAAGACAGCTACAGTGTACTTATATCTAATAAATACATAAATAAATATATAAATAAACATTTTTTTAAAAAGGAAAAGAAAGAAAGAAAGACCAGGCAGGCCTGCCATCCATATCTCTTTCTGTCTGTCTGTCTGTCTGTCTATCTGATCCCCGGGAACTGGAGATGGGCCACCATATAGTTTCTGGTAGTTGATCCAAGGTTCTCTGGAAGAGGAGACAATGCTGTTAATTGTTGAGCCCTTTCAGTGGCCCAACACTTCTTTAAATATTTAGAAGTATATGTGAGGCTGTGTTTATGTACATCATATTCAGATTATAAGAAAATTTAGATTCTCCAGAATCTGACACCCTATACTGGAGTGTCTGAAGACAGCTACAGTGTACTTATAATAAATAAATAAATAAATAAATAAATAAATAAATAAATAAATAAATAAATAAACATTTTTGAAAAAGGATAAGAAAGAAAGTAAGACCAGGCAGCCCTGCCATCCTTATCTCTGTCTGTCTGTCTGTCTGTCTGTCTGATCCCCTGGAACTGGAGATGGGCTACGATAAAGTTGCTGGTAGTTGATCCCAGGTTCTCTGGAAGAGGAGACAATGCTGTTAATTGTTGAGCCCTATCAGTGGCCCTACCCATCTTTAAATATTTAGAAGTATATGTGAGGCTGTGTTTATGTACATCATATGCAGACCATAAGAGGGATTTAGATTCTCCAGAATCTGACACCCTCTTCTGGAGTGTCTGAAGACAGCTACAGTGTACTTATAATAAATAAATAAATAAATAAATAAATAAATAAATAAATAAATGAATAAATAAACATTTTTTAAAAAGGATAAGAAAGAAAGTAAGACCAGGCAGGCCTGCCATCCTTTTCTCTGTCTGTCTGTCTGTCTGTCTGTCTGATCCCCTGGAACTGGAGATGGGCCACCATATAGTTGCTGGTAGTTGATCCCATGTTCTCTGGAAGAGGAGACAATGCTGTTAATTGTTGAACCCTTTCAGTGGCCCCACCCATTTTTAATTTTTAGAAGTATATGTGATTTTGTGTTTATGTACATCATATGCAGACCATAAGAGGGATTTAGATTCTCCAGAATCTGAAACCCTCTTCTGCAGTGTGTGAACAGCTACAGTGTACTTATATCTAATAAATAAATAAATAAATAAATAAATAAATAAATAAATAAATAAACATTTTTTTTAAAAAAAGGATAAGAAAGAAAGAAAGACCAGGCAGGCCTGCCACCCTTATCACTGTCTGTGTGTCTGTCTGTCTGATCCCCTGGAACTGGAGATGGACCACCTTATAGTTGCTGGTAGTTGATCCCAGGTTCTCTATAAGAGGAGACAATGCTGTTAATTTTTGAGCCCTTTCAGTGGCCCCACACATCTTTTAATTTTTAGAAGTATATGTTAGGCTGTGTTTATGTGCATCATATGCAGACCATAAGAGGGATTTAGATTCTCCAGAATCTGACACCCTCTTCTGGAGTGTCTGAAGACAGCTACAGTGTACTTATATCTAATAAATACATAAATAAATATATAAATAACCATTTTTTTAAAAAGGAAAAGAAAGAAAGAAAGACCAGGCAGGCCTACCATCCATATCTCTGTCTGTCTGTCTGTCTGTCTATCTGATTCCCGGGAACTGGAGCTGGGCCACCATATAGTTGATGGTAGTTGATCCAAGGTTCTCTGGAAGAGGAGACAATGCTGTTAATTGTTGAGCCCTTTCAGTGGCCCCACACTTCTTTCAATATTTAGAAGTATATGTGAGGCTGTGTTTATGTACATCATATCCAGATTATAAGAGGATTTAGATTCTCCAGAATCTGACACCCTATACTGGAGTGTCTGAAGACAGCTACAGTGTACTTATAATAAATAAATAAATAAATAAATAAATAAATAAATAAATAAATAAATAAACATTTTTGAAAAAGGATAAGAAAGAAAGTAAGACCAGGCAGGCCTGCCATCCTTTTCTCTGTCTGTCTGTCTGTCTGTCTGTCTGATCCCCTGGAACTGGAGATGGGCCACCATATAGTTGCTGGTAGTTGATCCCATGTTCTCTGGAAGAGGAGACAATGCTGTTAATTGTTGAACCCTTTCAGTGGCCCCACCCATTTTTAATTTTTAGAAGTATATGTGATTTTGTGTTTATGTACATCATATTCAGTCCATAAGAGGGATTTAGATTCTCTAGTATCTGTCACCCTCTTCTGGAGTGTCTGAAGACGGGTACAGTGTACTTATATCTAATAAATAAATAAATAAATAAATAAATAAATAAATAATCATTTTTTAAAAAGTATAAGAAATAAAGAAAGACCAGGCAGGCCTGCCATACTTATCTCTGTCTCTCTGTCTGTCTGTCTGTCTGATCCACTGGAACTGGAGATGGGCCACCATAAGGTGCTGATATTTTATCCCAGGTTCTCTGAAAGAGGAGACAATGCTGTTAATTTTTGAGCCCTCTCAGTGGCCCCACACATCTTTAAATTTTTAGAAGTATATGTGAGGCTGTGTTTATGTACATCATATGCAGACCATAAGAGGGATTTAGATTCCAGAATTTGACACCCTCTTCTGGAGTGTCTGAAGACAGCTACAGTGTACTTATATCTAATAAATCCATAAATAAATATATAAATAAATATTTTTTTAAAAAGGATAAGAAAGAAAGAAAGACCAGGCAGGCCTGCCATCCTTATCACTGTCTGTATGTCTGTCTGTATGATCCCCTGGAACTGGAGAGGGGCCACCATATAGTTGCTGGTAGTTGATCCCAGGTACTCTGGAAGAGGAGACAATGCTGTTAATTGTTGAGCTTTTAGAGTGGCCCCACCCTTCTTTAAATTTTTAGAAGTATATGTGAGGCTGTGTTTATGTACATCATATGCAGACCATAAGAGGGATTTAGATTCTCCAGAATCTGACACCCTCTTCTGGAGTGTCTGAACAGCTACAGTGTACATATATCTAATAAATAAATAAATAAATAAATAAATAAATAAATAAACAAACATTTTTTTAAAAAAAGGATAAGAAAGAAAGAAAGACCAGGCAGGACTGCCATCCTTATCACTGTCTGTCTGTCTGTCTGTCTGATCCCCTGGAACTGGAGATGGGCCACAATATAGTTGCTGGTAGTTGATCCCAGGTCCTCTGGAAGAGGAGACAATGCTGTTAATTGTTTAGCCCTTTCAGTGGCCCCACCCATCTTTAAATTTTTAGAAGTATATGTGAGTCTGTGTTTATGTACTTCATATGCAGACCATAAGAGGGATATAGATTCCCCAGAATCTGACACCCTCTTCTGGAGAGCCTGAAAACAGCTAGAGTGTACTTATATCTAATAAGTACACAAATAAATAAATAAATAAATAAATAAATAAATAAATAAACATTTTTTAAAAGAATAAGAAAGAAAGAAAGAGCAGGCAGGCTTGCCACCTTGTCTGTCTGTCTGTCTGTCTGTCTGTCTGTCTGTCTATCTGTCAGATACCCTGGAACTGGAGATGGGCCACAATATAGTTGCTGGTAGTTGATCCCAGGTTCTCTGGAAGAGGAGACAATGCTGTTAGTTGTTGAGCCCTTTCAGTGGCCCCACCCATCTTTAAATTTTTAGAAGTATATGTGAGGCTGTGTTTATGTACATCATATGCAGACCATAAGAGGGATTTAGTTTCTCGAGAAGATGACAACCTCTTCTAGAGTGTCTGAAGACAGCTACAGTGTACTTATATCTAATAAATACATAAATATATAAATAAATAAATAAATAAATAAATAAATAAATAAATAAATAAACATTTTTTTAAAAGTATAAGATAGAAAGAAAGAGCAGGCAGGCCTCCATCCTTATCTCTGTCAGTCTGTCTGTCTGTCTGTCTGATCCCTTGGAACTGGAGATGGGCCACCATATAGTTGCTGTTAGTTGATCCCAGGTACTCTGGAAGAAGAGACAATGCTGTTAATTGTTGAGCCCTTTCAGTGGCTCCACCTATCTTTAAATTTTTAGAAGTATATGTTAGGCTGTGTTTATGTACATCATATGCAGACCATAAGAGGGATTTAGATTCTCCAGAATCTGACACCCTCTTCTGGAGTGTCTGAAGACAACTACAGTGTACTTATATCTAATAAATACATAAATAAATAAATAAATAAATAAATAAATAAATAAATAAATAAACAAACATTTTTTAAAAAGGATAAGAAAGAAAGAAAGTCCAGGCAGGGCTGCCATCCTTATCTTTGTCTGTCTGTCTGTCTCTCTGTTTGTCTGTCTGTCTGATCTCCTGGAACTGGAGATGGGCCACCATTTTGTTGCTGGAAGTTGATCCCAGGTCTTCTGAAGAGGAGACAATGCTGTTAATTGTTCAGCCCTTTCAGTGGCACCACCCATCTTTATATTTCTAGAAGTAAATGTGATGCTGTGATTATGTACATCATATTTACACCATTAAAGTGGGATTTATATTCTCCAGAATCTGACACCGTCTTTTGGAGTGTTTATGAAGGATACAGTGTACTTATATCTAATAAATACATAAATAAAGAAATAAACATATTTTAAAAACGATAAGAAAGAAAGAAAGACCAGGCAGGCCTGCCATCCTTATCTCTGTCTGTCTGTCTGTCTGTCTGTCTGATCCTCTGGAACTGGAGATGGGCCACCATAGAGTTGCTTGAAGTTGATCCCAGGTTCTCTGGAAGAGGAGACAATGCTGTTAATTTTGCGCCCTTTCAGTGGCCCCACCCATCTTTAAATTTTTAGAAGTATATGCGAGGCTGTGTTTATGTACGCAATATGCAGACCATAAGAGGGATTTAGATTATCCAGAATCTGACACCCTCTTCTGGAGTGTCTGAAGATAGCTATAGTGTACTTATATCTAATAAATAAATAAATAAATAAATAAATAAATAAACATTTTTTTAAAAGGATAAGAAAGAAAGAAAGACCAGGCAGGGCTGCCATCCTTATCTTTGTCTGTCTGTCTGTCTCTCTGTTTGTCTGTCTGTCTGATCTTCTGGAACTGGAGATGGGCCACCATTTTGTTGCTGATAGTTGATCCCAGGTCTTCTGAAGAGGAGACAATGCTGTTAATTGTTCAGCCCTTTCAGTGGCCCCACCCATCTTTAAATTTCTAGAAGTAAATGTGATGCTGTGTTTATGTACATCATATTCAGACCCTTAAAGAGGGATTTATATTCTCCAGAATCTGACACCGTCTTTTGGAGTGTCTATGACGGATATAGTGTACTTATATCTAATAAATATATAAATAAAGAAATAAACATTTTTTAAAAAAGATAAGAAAGAAAGAAAGACCAGGCAGGCCTGCCATCCTTATCTCTGTCTGTCTGTCTGTCTGTCTGATCCTCTGGACCTGGAGATGGGCCACCATAGAGTTGCTTGTAGTTGATCCCATGTTCTCTGGAAGAGGAGACAATGCTGTTAATTGTTGAGCCCTTTCAGTGGCCCCACCCATCTTTAAATTTTTAGAAGTATATGCGAGGCTGTGTTTATGTACCGAATATGCAGACCATAAGAGGGATTTAGATTCTCCAGAATCTGACACCCTCTTCTGGAGTGTCTGAAGACAGCTACAGTGTACTTATATCTAATAAATTCATAAATAAACAAATGAACATTTTTAAAAGAGGATAATAAAGAAAGAGAGACCAGGCAAGCCTGCCATTCTTGTCTGTCTGTCTGTCTGTCTGATCCCCTGGACCTGGAGATGTGCCACCATATAGTTGCTGGTAGTTGATCCAAGGTTCTCTGGAAGAGGAGACAATGCTGTTAATTGTTGAGCCCTATCAGTGGCCCTATCCATCTTTAAATATTTAGAAGTATATGTGAGGCTGTGTTCATGTACATCATATGCAGACCGTAAGAGGGATATAGATTCTCCAGAATCTGACACCCTCTTCGGGAGTGTTTGAAGACAGCTACAGTGTACTGAAATCTAATAAATACATACTTAAATTAATAAACATTTTTTAAAAAGGATAAGAAAGAATGAAAGACCAGGTAGGCCTGCCATCCTTAACTCTATCTGTCTGTATGTCTGTCTGTCTGTCTGATCCCTTGGAACTGGAGATGGGCCACCATATAGTTGCTGGTAGTTGATCCCAGGTTCTCTATAAGAGGAGACAATGCTGTTAATTGTTGATCCCTTTCATTGGCCCCACACATGTTTAAATTTTTAGAAGTATATGTGAGGCTGTGTTTATGTACATCATATGCAGACCATAAGAGGGATTTAGATTCTCCAGAATATGACACCCTCTTCTATAGTGTCTGAAGACAGCTTCAGTGTACTTATATCTAATAAATACATAAATAAATAAATAAACATTTTTTAAAAAGGATAAGAAAGAAAGAAAGACCAGGCAGGCCTGCCACTATGTCTGTCTGTCTGTCTGTCTGTCTATCTGTCAGATACCCTGGAACTGGAGATGAGCCACCATATAGTTGATGGTAGTGATTCCAGGTTCTCTGGAAGAGGAGACAATGCTGTTAATTGTTGAGCCCTTTCAGTGGCCCCACCCATCTATAAATTTTTAGAAGTATATGTGAGGCTGTGTTCATGTACATCATATGCAGACCATAAGAGGGATATAGATTCTCCAGAATCTGACACCCTCTTCGGGAGTGTTTGAAGACAGCTACAGTGTACTTATATCTAATAAATACATACTTAAATTAATAAACATTTTTTAAAAAGGATAAGAAAGAATGAAAGACCAGGTAGGCCTGCCATCCTTAACTCTATCTGTCTGTATATCTGTCTGTCTGTCTGATCCCCTGGAACTGGAGTTGGGCCACCATATAGTTGCTGGTAGTTGATCCCAGGTTCTCTGGTAGAGGAGACAATGCTGTTAATTGTTGAGCCCATTCAGTGGCCCCACCCATCTTTAAATTTTTAGAAGTATATGTGAGGCTGTGTTCATGTACATCATATGCAGATCATAAGAGGTATATTGATTCTACAGAATCTGACACCCTCTTCTGGAGAGTATGAAGACAGCTACAGTGTACTTATATCTAATAAATAAATAAATAAATAAATAAATAAATAAATGAATAAATAAATAAATAAATAAACATTTTTTTAAAAGGATAAGAAAGAAAGAAAAATCAGGCAGGCCTGCCATCCTTATCTCTGTCTGTCTGTCTGTCTGTCTGTCTGTCTTATCCCCTGGAACTTGAGATGGGCCACCATATAGTTGCTTGTAGTTGATCCAAGGATCTCTGTAAGAGGAGACAATGCTGTTAATTGTTGAGCCCTTTCAGTGGGCCCACCCTTCTTTAAATTTTTAGAAGTATATGTGAGGCTGTGTTTATGTACATCATATGCAGACCAGAAGAGGGATTTAGATTACCCAGAAGATGACACCCTCTTCTAGAGTGTCTGAACAGCTACAGTGTACTTATATCTAATAAATAAATGAATAAATAAATAAATAAATAAATAAACAAACATTTTTTTAAAAAAAGGATAAGAAAGAAAGAAAGACCAGGCAGGCCTGCCATCCTTTTCACTGTCTGTCTGTCTGTCTGTCTGTCTGATCCCCTGGACCTGGAGATGTGCCACCATATAGTTGCTGGTAGTTGATCCCAGGTTCTCTATAAGAGGAGACAATGCTGTTAATTGTTGAGCCCTCTCAGTGGCCCCACACATCTTTTAATTTTTAGAAGTATATGTTAGGCTGTGTTTATGTACATCATATGTAGACCATAAGAGGGATTTAGATTCTCCAGGATCTGACACCTTCTTCTGGAGTGTCTGAAGACGGCTACAGTGTACTTATATCTAATAAACATATAAATAAATAAATAAACATTTTTTAAAAAGGATAAGAAAGAAAGAAAGACCAGGCAAACCTGCCATCCTTATCTCTGTCAGTCTGTCTGTCTGTCAGTCTGTCTGATCCCTTGGAACTGGAGATGGGCCACCATATAGTTGCTGTTAGTTGATCCCAGGTTCTCTGGAAGAGGAGACAATGCTGTTAATTGTTGATCCCAATCAGTGGCCCTACCCATCTTTAAATATTTAGAAGTATATGTGAGGCTGTGTTTATGTACATCATATGCAGACCATAAGAGGGATTTAGATTCTCCAGAATCTGACACCCTCTTCTGGAGTGTCTGAAGACAGCTACAGTGTACTTATATCTCATAAATACATAAATACATAAATAAATAAATAAATAAATAAATAAATAAATAAATAAACATTTTTTAAAAAGGATAAGAAAGAAAGTAAGACCAGGCAGGCCTGCCATCCTTATCTCTGTCTTTCTGTGTGTCTCTCTGTCTGTTTGATCCCCTGGAACTGGAGATAGGCCACCATATAGTTGGTGGTAGTTGATCCCAGGTTCTCTGGAAGAGGAGACAATGCTCTTAATTGTTGAGCCCTTTCAGTGGCCCCACCCATTTTTAATATTTAGAAGTATATGTGATGCTGTGTTTATGTACATCATATTCAGACCATAAGAGGGATTTAGATTCTCTAGAATCTGTCACCCTCTTCTGGAGTGTCTGAAGACGGCTACAGTGTACTTATATCTAATAAATAAATAAATAAATAAATAAATAAATAAATAAATAAATAAACTTTTTTAAAAAGAATAAGAAATAAAGAAAGACCAGGCAGGCCTGCCATCCTTATCTCTGTCTCTCTGTCTGTCTGTCTGTCTGATCCACTGGAACTGGAGATGGGCCACAATAGGGTGCTGGTAGTTTATCCCAGGTTCTCTGAAAGAGGAGACAATGCTGTTAATTGTTGAGCCCTCTCAGTGGCCCCACACATCTTTAAATTTTTAGAAGTATATGTGAGGCTGTGTTTATGTACATCATATGCAGACCATAAGAGGGATTTAGATTCTCCAGAATCTGACACCCTCTTCTGGAGTGTCTGAAGACAGCTACAGTGTACTTATATCTAATAAATACATAAATAAATATATAAATAAACATTTTTTTAAAAAGGATAAGAAAGAAAGAAAGACCAGGCAGGCCTGCCATCCTTATCACTGTCTGAATGTCTGTCTCTCTGATCCCCTGGAACTGGAGATGGGCCACCATATAGTTGCTGGTAGTTGATCCCAGGTACTCTGGAAGAGGAGACAATGCTGTTAATTGTTGAGCTTTTAGGGTGGCCCCACCCTTCTTTAAATTTTTAGAAGTATATGTGAGGCTGTGTTTATGTACATCATATGCAGACCATAAGAGTGATTTAGATTCTCCAGAATCTGACACCCTCTTCTGGAGTGTCTGAAGACAGCTACAGTGTACTTATATCTAATAAATAAATAAATAAATAAATAAACAAACATTTTTTTAAAAAAAGGATAAGAAAGAAAGAAAGACCAGGCAGGCCTGCCATCCTTTTCACTGTCTGTCTGTCTGTCTGTCTGTCTGTCTGATCCCCTGGAACTGGAGATGGGCCACCTTGGAGGTGCTGGAGGTTGATCCCAGGTTCTCTGGAAGAGGATACAATGCTGTTAATTGTTGTGTCCTTTCAGTGGCCCCACCCATTTTTAATTTTTAGAAGTATATGTGAGGCTGTGTTTATGTACATCATATGCAGACCATAAGAGGGATTTAGATTCTCTAGAATCTGACACCCTCTTCTGGAGTGTCTGAAGACGGCTACAGTGTACTTATATCTAATAAATACATAAATAAATAAATTAATAAATAAACATTTTTTAAAAAGTATATGAAATAAAGAAAGACCAGGCAGGCCTGCCATCCATATCTCTGTCTGTCTCTCTGTCTGTATATCTGATCCCTGGGAACTGGAGATGGGCCACGAATAGTTGCTGGTAGTTGATCCCAGGTTCTCCGGAGGAAGAGACAATGCTGTTAATTGTTGAGCCCTTTCAGTGGAGCCACCCATCTTTAAATATTTAGAAGTATACGTGAGGCTGTGTTTATGTACATCATATGCAGACCATAAGAGGTATTTAGAATCTCCAGAATCTGACACCCTCTTCTGGAGTGTCTGAGACAGCTACAGTGTACTTATATCTAATAAATAAATAGATAAAAAATAAATAAAAAAATAAACATTTTTTAAAAAGGATAAGTAAGAAAGAAAGACCAGGCAGGCCTGCCATCCATATCTCTGTCTGTCTGTCTGTCTGTCTATCTGATCCCCGAGAACTGGAGATGGGCCACCATATAGTTGCTGGTAGTTGATCCAAGGTTCTCTGGAAGAGGAGACAATGCTGTTAATTGTTGAGGCCTTTCAGTGGCCCCACACTACTTTAAATATTTAGAAGTATATGTGAGGCTGTGTTTATGTACATCATATTCAGATTATAAGAGGATTTAGATTCTCCAGAATCTGACACCCTCTACTGGAGTGACTGAAGACAGCTACAGTGTACTTATATATAATAAATACATAATTAAATAAATAAATAAATAAACATTTTTTAAAAAGGATAAGAAAGAAAGTAAGACCAGGCAGGCCTGCCATCCTTATCTCTGTCTGTCTGTCTGTCTGTCTGATCCCCTGGAACTGGAGATGTGCTACCATATAGTTGCTCGTAGTTGAACCCAGGTTCTCTGGAAGAGGAGACAATGCTGTTAGTTGTTGAGCCCTATCAGTGGCCCTACCCATCTTTAAATTTATAGAAGTGTATGTGAGGCTGTGTTTATGTACATCATATGCAGACCAGAACAGGGATTTAGATTCATCAGAATCTGACACCCTCTTCTGGAGTGTCTGAAGACAGCTACAGTGTACTTATATCTAATAAATACATAAATAAATAAAAATTTTTTAAAAAGGATAAGAAAGAAAGAAAGACCAGGCAGGCCTGCCATCCTTATCCTTGTCTGTCTTCTGTCTGTCTGATCCCCTGGGAGTGGAGATGGGCCACCATATAGTTGCAGGTAGTTGATCCCAGGTTCTCTGTAAGAGGAGACAATGCTGTTAATTGCTGAGCCCTTTCAGTTCCCCCCCCCTTTAAATTTAAGAAGTAAATGTGAGGCTGTGTTTATGTACATCATATGCAGACCATTAGAGGGATTTAGATTCTCCAGAATCTGACACCTTCTTCTGGAGTGTCTGAGCAGCTACAGTGTACTTATATCTAATAAATAAATAAATAAATAAATAAATAAACATTTTTTTAAAAAAAGGATAAGAAAGAAAGAAAGACCAGGCAGGCCTGCCATCCTTTTCACTGTCTGTCTGTCTGTCTGTCTGTCTGATCCCCTGGAACTGGAGATGGACCACCATATAGTTGCTGGTAGTTGATCCCAGGTTCTCTATAAGAGGAGACAATGCTGTTAATTGTTGAGCCCTCTCAGTGGCCCCACACATCTTTTAATTTTTAGAAGTATATGTTAGGCTATGTTTATGTACATCATATGAAGACCATAAGAGGGATTTAGAATCTCCAGAATCTGACACCTTCTTCTGGAGTGTCTGAAGATGGCTACAGTGTCCTTATATCTAATAAACATATAAATAAATAAATAAACATTTTTTAAAAAGGATAAGAAAGAAAGAAAGACCAGGCAAACCTGCCATCCTTATCTCTGTCAGTCTGTCTGTCGGTCAGTCTGTCTGATCCCTTGGAACTGGAGATGGGCCACCATATAGTTGCTGTTAGTTGATCCCAGGTTCTCTGGAAGAGGAGACAATGCTGTTAATTGTTGAGCCCAATCAGTGGCCCTCCCCATCTTTAAATATTTAGAAGTATATGTGAGGCTGTGTTTATGTACATCATATGCAGACCATAAGAGGGATTTAGATTCTCCAGAATCTGACACCCTCTTCGGGAGTGTCTGAAGACAGCTACAGTGTACTTATATATCATAAATACATAAATACATAAATAAATAAATAAATAAACATTTTTTAAAAAGGATAAGAAAGAAAGTAAGACCAGGCAGGCCTGCCATCCTTATCTCTGTCTTTCTGTCTGTCTGTCTGTCTGTCTGATCCCCTGGAACTGGAGATGGGCCACCATATAGTTGGTGGTAGTTGATCCCAGGTTCTCTGGAAAAGGAGACAATGCTCTTAATTGTTGAGCCCTTTCAGTGGTCCCACCCATTTTTAATTTTTAGAAGTATATGTGATGCTATGTTTATGTACATCATATTCAGACCATAAGAGGGATTTAGATTCTCTAGAATCTGTCACCCTCTTCTGGAGTGTCTGAAGACGGCTACAGTGTACTTATATCTAATAAATAAATAAATAAATAAATAAATAAATAAATAAATAAATAAATAAATAAACTTTATTAAAAGAATAAGAAATAAAGAAAGACCAGGCAGTCCTGCCATCCTTATCTCTGTCTCTCTGTCTGTCTGTCTGTCTGATCCACTGGAACTGGAGATGGGCCACCATAAGGTGCTGGTAGTTTATCCCAGGTTCTCTGAAAGAGGAGACAATGCTGTTAATTGTTGAGCCCTCTCAGTGGCCCCACACATCTTTAAATTTTTAGAAGTATATGTGAGGCTGTGTTTATGTACATCATATGCAGACCATAAGAGGGATTTAGATTCTCCAGAATCTGACACCCTCTTCTGGAGTGTCTGAAGACAGCTACAGTGTACTTATATGTAATAAATACATAAATAAATATATAAGTAAACATTTTTTTAAAAAGGATAAGAAAGAAAGAAAGACCAGGCAGGCCTGCCATCCTTATCACTGTCTGTCTGTCTGTCTGTCTGATCCCCTGGAACTGGAGATGGGCCACCATATAGTTGCTGGTAGTTGATCCCAGGTACTCTGGAAGAGGAGACAATGCTGTTAATTGTTGAGCTTTTAGGGTGGCACCACCCTTCTTTAAATTTTTAGAAGTATATGTGAGGCTGTGTTTATGTACATCATATGCAGACCATAGAGGGATTTAGATTCTCCAGAATCTGACACCCTCTTCTGGAGTGTCTGAACAGCTACAGTGTACTTATATCTAATAAATAAATAAATAAATAAATAAATAAATAAATAAATAAATAAATAAACATTTTTTTAAAAAAATGATAAGAAAGAAAGAAAGACCAGGCAGGCCTGCCATCCTTTTCACTGTCTGTCTGTCTGTCTGTCTGTCTGATCCCCTGGAACTGGAGATGGACCACCATATAGTTGCTGGTAGTTGATCCCAGGTTCTCTATAAGAGGAGACAATGCTGTTAATTGTTGAGCCCTCTCAGTGGCCCCACACATCTTTTAATTGTTAGAAGTATATGTTAGGCTGTGTTTATGTACATCATATGAAGACCATAAGAGGGATTTAGATTCTCCAGAATCTGACACCCTCTTCTGGAGTATCTGAACAGCTACAGTGTACTTATATCTAATAAATAAATAAATAAATAAATAAATAAATAAATAAATAAATAAATAAACATTTTTGAAAAAGGATAAGAAAGAAAGTAAGACCAGGAAGGCCTGCCATCCTTATCTCTGTCTGTCTGTCTGTCTGTCTGTCTGACCCCCTGGAACTGGAGATGGGCCACCATATAGTTGCTGGTAGTTGATCCAAGGTTCTCTGGAAGAGGAGACAATGCTCTTAATTGTTGAGCCCTTTCAGTGGCCCTACCCATCTTTATATATTTAGAAGTATATGTGAGGCTGTGTTTATGTACATCATAATCAGATTATAAGAGGATTTAGATTCTCCAGAATCTGACACCCTCTACTGGAGTGACTGAAGACAGCTACAGTGTACCTATATATAATAAATACATAAGTAACTAAATAAATAAATAAACATTTTTTAAAAAGGATAAGAAAGAAAGTAAGACCAGGCAGGCCTGCCATCCTTATCTCTGTCTGTCTGTCTGTCTCTCTGGTCCCCTGGAACTGGAGATGGGCTACCATAAAGTTACTGGTAGTTGATCCCAGGTTCTCTGGAAGAGGAGACAATGCTGTTAATTGTTGAGCCCAATCAGTGGCCCTACCCATCTTTAAATATTTAGAAGTATATGTGACGCTGTGTTTATGTACATCATATGCAGACCATAAGACGGATTTAGATTCTCCAGAATCTGACACCCTCTTCTGGAGTGTCTGAAGACAGCTACAGTGTACAAATATCTAATAAATACATAAATAAATAAATAAATAAATAAATAAATAAATAAATAAACATTTTTTTAAATGTATAAGAAATAAAGAACACCAGGCAGGCCTGCCATCCTTATCTCTGTCTCTCTGTCTGTCTGTCTGTCTGATCCACTGGAACTGGAGATGGGCCACCATAAGGTGCTGGTAGTTTATCCCAGGTTTTCTGAAAGAGGAGACAATGCTGTTAATTGTTGATCCCTCTCAGTGGCCCCACACATCTTTAAATTTTTAGAAGTATATATGAGGCTGTGTTTATGTACATCATATGCAGACCATAAGAGGGATTTAGATTCTCCAGAATCTGAGACCCTCTTCTGTAGTGTCTGAAGACAGCTACAGTGTACTTATATCTAATAAATACATAAATAAATATATAAATAAACATTTTTTTAAAAAGAATAAGAAAGAAAGAAAGACCAGGCAGGCCTGCCATCCTTATCACTGTCTGTATGTCTGTCTGTTTGATCCCCTGGAATTGGAGATGGGCCACCATATAGTTGCTGGTAGTTGATCCCAGGTACTCTGGAAGAGGAGACAATGCTGTTAATTGTTGAGCTTTTAGAGTGGCCCCACCCTTCTTTAAATTTTTAGAAGTATATGTGAGGCTGTGTTTATGTACATCATATGCAGATCATAAGAGGGATTTAGATTCTCCAGAATCTGACACCCTCTTCTGGAGTGTCTGAACCGCTACAGTGTACTTATATCTAATAAATAAATAAATAAATAAATAAATAAATAAATAAATAAATAAACATTTTTTAAAAAGGATAAGACAGAAAGAAAGACCAGGCAGGCCTGCCATCCATATATCTTTCTCTCTGTCTGTCTGTCTATCTGATCCCTGGGAACTGGAGATGGGCCACGAATAGTTGCTGGTAGTTGATCCCAGGTTCTCTAGAAGAGGAGACAATGCTGTTAATTGTTGAGCCCTTTCAGTGGCGCCACCCATCTTTAAATATTTAAAAGTATATATGAGGCTGTGTTTATGTACATCATATGCAGACTATAAGAGGGATTTAGATTCTCCAGAATCTGACACCCTCTTCTGGAGTGTCTGAAGACAGCAACAGTGTACTTATATCTAATAAATAAATAGATAGATAAATAAATAAATAAATAAATAAATAAATAAATAAATAAATAAATAAACAAACATTTTTTTTAAAAAGGATAAGTAAAAAAGAAAGACCAGGCAGGCCTGCCATACTTATCACTGTCTGTCTGTCTGTCTGTCTGATCCCCTGGAACTGGAGATGGACCACCATATAGTTGCTGGTAGTTGATCCCAGGTTCTCTATAAGAGGAGACAATGCTGTTAATTGTTGAGCCCTTTCAGTGGCCCCACACATCTTTTAATTTTTAGAAGTATATGTTAGGCTGTTTTTATGTACATCATATGCAGACCATAAGAGGGATTTAGATTCTCCAGAATCTGACACCCTCTTCTGGAGTGTCTGAACAGCTACAGTGTACTTATATCTAATAAATAAATAAATAAATAAATAAATAAATAAATAAATAAATAAATAAATAAATATTTTTTAAAAAGGATAAGAAAGAAAGAAAGACCAGGCAGGCCTGCCATCCTTATCTATGTCTGTCTGTCTGTCTGTCTGATCCCCTGGAAGTGGAGATGGGCCACCTTGTAGGTGCTGGAGGTTGACCCTAGGTTCTCTGGAAGAGGAGACAATGCTGTTAATTGTTGAGTCCTTTCAGTGGCCCCACCTATTTTTAATTTTTAGAAGTATATGTGAGGCTGTGTTTATGTACATCATATTTAGAACATAAGAGGGATTTAGATGCTCTAGAATCTGACACCCTCTTCTGGAGTGTCTGAAGACGGCTACAGTGTACTTATATCTAATAAATACATAAATAAATAAATAAATAAATACATAAATAAATAAATAAACATTTTTTAAAAGTATAAGAAATAAAGAAAGACCAGGCAGGCCTGCCATCCTTATCTCTGTCTCTCTGTCTGTCTGTCTGTCTGTCTGTCTGATTCACTGGAACTGGAGATGGGCCACCATAAGGTGCTGGTAGTTTATCCCAGGTTCTCTGAAAGAGGAGACAATGCTGTTAATTGTTGAGCCCTCTCAGTGGCCCCACACATCTTTAAATTTTTTGAAGTATATGTGAGGCTGTGTTTATGTACATCATATGCAGACCATAAGAGGGATTTAGATTCTCCAGAATCTGACACCCTCTTCTGGAGTTTCTGAAGACATCTACAGTGTACTTATATCTAATAAATACATAAATAAATATATAAATAAAACTTTTTTTAAAAAGGATAAGAAAGAAAAAAGATTAGGCAGGCCTGCCATCCTTATCACTGTCTTTATGTCTGTCTGTCTGATCCCCTGGAACTGGAGATGGGCCACCATATAGTTGCTGGTAGCTGAACCCAGGTACTCTGGAAGAGGAGACAATGCTGTTAATTGTTGAGCTTTTAGAGTGGCCCCACCCTTCTTTAAATTTTTAGAAGTATATGTGTGGCTGTGTTTATGTACATCATATGCAGACCATAAGAGGGATTTAGATACTCCAGAATCTGACACCCTCTTCTGGAGTGTCTGAAAAGCTACAGTGTATTTATATCTACTAAATACATAAATAAATAAATAAATAAATAAATAAATAAATAAATAAATAAACATTTTTTAAAAAGGATAATACAGAAAGAAAGACCAGGCAGGCCTGCCATCCATATCTCTGTCTGTCTGTCTGTCTATCTGATCCCCGGGAACTGGAGATGGGCCACGAATAGTATCTGGTAGTTGATCCCAGGTTTTCTGGAAGAGGAGACAATGCTGTTAATTGTTGAGCCCTTTCAGTGGCGCCACCCATCTTTAAATATGTAGAAGTATATGTGAGTATATATTTCTCCAGAATCTGACACCCTCTTCTGGAGTGTCTGAAGACAGCTACAGTGTACTTATATATAATAAATACATAAATAAATAAATAAATAAATAAATAAATAAATAAATAAACATTTTTGAAAAAGGATAAGAAAGAAAGTAAGACCAGGCAGGCCTGCCATCCTTATCTCTGTCTGTCTGTCTGTCTGTCTGATCCCCTGGAACAGGAGATGGGCCACCATATAGTTGCTGGTAGTTGATTCAAGGTTCTCTGGAAGAGGAGACAATGCTGTTAATTGTTGTGCCCTTTCAGTGGCCCCACACTTCTTTAAATATTTAGAAGTATATGTGAGGCTGTGTTTATGTACATCATATTCAGATTATAAGAGGATTTAGATTCTCCAGAATCTGACACCCTATATTGGAGTGACTGAAGACAGCTACAGTGTACTTATATATAATAAATACATAAATAAATAAATAAATAAATAAATAAGTAAATAAATAAACATTTTTTAAAAAGGATAAGAAAGAAAGTAAGCCTAGGCAGGCCTGCCATCCTTATCTCTGTCTGTCTGTTTGTCTGTCTGTCTGATCCCCTGGAAGTGGAGTTGGGCTACCATAAAGTTGCTGGTAGTTGATCCCAGGTTCTCTGGAAGAGGAGACAATGCTGTTAATTGTTGAGCCATCTTTAAATATTTAGAAGTATATATGAGGCTGTGTTTATGTACATCATATGCAGACCATAAGAAGGATTTAGATTCTCCAGAATCTGACACCCTCTTCTGGAGTGTCTGAAGACAGTTACAGTGTACTTATATCTAATAAATAAATAGATAAATAAATAAATAAATAAATAAACAAACATTTTTTTAAAGGATAAAAAGAAAGAAAGACCAGGCAGGCCTGCCATCCATATCTCTGCATGTCTGTCTGTCTGTCTATCTGATACCCGGGAACTGGAGATGGGCCACCATATAGTTGCTGGTAGTTGATCCAAGGTTCTCTGGAAGAGGAGACAATGCTGTTAATTGTTGAGCTTTTACGGTGGCCCCACCCTTCTTTAAATATTTAGAAATATATGTGAGGCTGTGTTTATGTACATCATATTCAGATTATAAGAGGATTTAGATTCTCCAGAATCTGACACCCTCTACTGGAGTGTCTGAAGACAGCTATTGTGTACTTATATATAATAAATACATAAATAAATAAATAAACATTTTTTAAAAAATATAAAAAGAAAGTAAGACCAGGCAGGCCTGCCATCCTTATCTCTGTCTGTCTGTCTGTCTGATCCCCTGGAACTGGAGATGGGCCACCATATAGTTGCTGGTAGTTGATCCAAGGTTCTCTGAAAGAGGAGACAATGCTCTTAATTGTTGAGCCCTTTCAGTGCCCCCACACTTCTTTAAATATTTAGAAATATATGTGAGGCTGTGTTTATGTACATCATATTCAGATTATAAGAGGATTTAGATTCTCAAGAATCTGACACCCTCTACTGGAGTGTCTGAAGACAGCTAAAGTGTACTTATATATAATAAATACATAAATAAATAAATAAATAAATAAATAAATAAATAAATAAACATAATTTAAACCGGATAAGAAAAAAGAAAGACCAGGCAGGCCTACCATTCTTATCTCTGTCTGTCTGTCTGTCTGTCTGTCTGTCTGTCGTTCTGATCCCCTGGAACTGGAGATGGGCCACCATATAGGTGCTGGTAGTTGATCCCAGGTTCTTTGGAAGAGGAGACAATGCTGTTAATTGTTGAGCGTTTTCAGTGGCCCCACCCATCATTAAATTTATAGTAGTATATTTGAGGCTGTGTTTATGTACATCATATGCAGACCATAAGAGGGATTTAGATTCTCCAGAATCTGACACCCTCTTCTGGAGTGTCTGAAGACAGCTACAGTGTACATATATCTAATAAATACATAAATAAATAAACATTTTTTAAAAAGGATAAGAAAGAAAGAAAGACCAGGCAGGCCTGCCATCATTATCCTTGTCTGTCTGTCTGTCTGTCTGATCCCCTGGGAGTGGAGATGGGCCACAATATAGTTGCAGGTAGTTGATCCCAGGTTCTCTGGAAGAGGAGACAATTCTGTTAATTGCTAAGCCCTTTCAATGGCACACCCCACCTTTAAATTTTAAGAAATAAATGTGAGGCTGTGTTTATGTACATCATATGCAGACCATAAGAGGGATTTAGATTCTCCAGAATCTGACACCTTCTTTTGGAGTATCTGAAGACAGCTACAGTGTACTTATATCTAATAAACATATAAATAAATAAATAAACATTTTTAAAAAGGATAAGAAAGAAAGAGAGACCAGGCAGGCCTGCCATCCTTATCACTGTCTGTATGTCTGTCTGTCTGATCCCCTGGAACTGGAGATGGGCCACCATATAGTTGCTGGAGGTTGATCCCAGGTACTCTGGAAGAGGAGACAATGCTGTTAATTGTTGAGCTTTTAGAGTGGCCCCACCCTTCTTTAAATTTTTAGAAGTATATGTGAGGCTGTGTTTATGTACATCATATGCAGACCATAAAAGAGATTTAGATTCTCCAGAATCTGACACCCTCTTCTGGAGTGTCTGAAGACAGCTACAGTGTACTTATATCTAATAAATAAATAAATAAATAAATAAATAAATAAATAAATAAATAAATAAACATTTTTTTAAAATTATAAAAAATATAGAAAGACCAGGCAGGCCTGCCATCCTTATATCTGTCTCTCTGTCTGCCTGTCTGTCTGTCAGATCCACTGGAACTGGAGATGGGCCACCATAAGGTGCTGGTAGTTTATCCCATGTTCTCTGAAAGAGGAGACAATGCTGTTAATTGTTGAGCCCTCTCAGTGGCCCCACACATCTTTAAATTTTTAGAAGTATATGTGAGGCTGTGTTTATGTACATCATATGCAGACCATAAGAGGGATTTAGATTCTCCAGAATATGACACCCTCTTCTGAAGTGTTGAAGACAGCTACAGTGTACTTATATCTAATATATATATATATATAAATAAATAAACATTTTTAAAATGTATAAGAAAGAAAGAAAAACCAGGCAGGCCTGCAATCGTTGTCGGTCTGTCTGTATGTATGTCTGTCTGATCCCCTGGAACTGGAGATGTGCCACAATATAGTTGCTGGTAGTTGATCCCAGGTCCTCTGGAAGAGGAGACAATGCTGTTAATTGTTGAGCCCTTTCAGTGGCCCCACCCATCTTTAAATTTTTACAAGTATATGTGAGGCTGTGTTTATGTACATCATATGCAGACCATAAGAGGGATATAGATTCTCCAGAATCTGACACCCTCTTCTGGAGAGTCTGAAGACAGCTACAGTGTACTTATATCTAATAAATACATAAATAAATAAATGAATAAATGAATAAATGAATAAATGAATAAATGAATAAATGAATAAATGAATAAATGAATAAATGAATAAATGAATAAATGAATAAATGAATAAATGAATAAATGAATAAATGAATAAATGAATAAATGAATAAATGAATAAATAAACATTTTTAAAAAGGATAAGAAAGAAAGAAAAATCAGGCAGGCCTGCCATCCTTATCACTGTCTGCCTGTCTGTCTATCTGATCCCCTGCAACTTGAGATGGGCCACCATATAGTTGCTGGTAGTTGATCCCACGTTCTCTGGAAGAGGAGACAATGGTGTTAATTGTTGGGCCATTTCAGTGGGCCCACCCATTTTAAATTTTTAGAAGTATATGTGAGGCTGTGTTTATGTACATCATATGCAGACCATAAGAGGGATTTAGATTCTCCAGAATCTGACACCCTCTTCTTGAGTGTCTGAAGACAACTACAGTGTACTTATATCTAATAAATAAATAAATAAATAAATAAATAAATAAATAAATAAATAAACATTATTTTAAAAGGATAAGAAAGAATGAAAAACCAGGCAGGCCTGCCCTCCTTATCTCTGTCTGTCTGTCTGTCTGTCTGATCCCCTGGAACTGGAGATGGGCCACCATATAGTTGCTTGTAGTTGATCCCAGGTTCTCTGGAAGAAGAGACAATGCTGTTAATTGTTGAGCCCTTTCAGTGGCCCCACCCATCTTAAATTTTTAGAAGTGTATGTGAATCTGTGTTTATGTCCATCATATGCAGACCATAAGAGGGATTTATATTCTCCAGAATCTGACACCCTCTTCTGGAGTGTCTGAAGACAGCTACAGTGTACTTATATCTAATAAATACATAAATAAATAAACATTTTTTAAAAAGAATAAGAAAGAAAGAAAAACCAGGGAGGCCTGCCACCCTTGTCTGTCTGTCTCTTTGTCTGCCTGATCCCTTGGAACTGGAGATGGGCCACCATATAGTTGCTGGTAGTTGATCCCAGGTTCTCTGGTAGAGGAGACAATGCTGTTAATTGTTGAGCCCTTTCAGTGGCCCCACACATCTTTAAATTTTTAGAAGTATATGTGAGGCTGTGTTTATGTACATCATATGCAGACCATAAGAGGGATTTACATTCTCCAGAATCTGACACCCTCTTCTGGAGTGTCTGAAGATAGCTACAATGTACTTATATCTAATAAATACATGAATAAATAAATAAATAAATAAACAAACATTTTTTAAAAAGGATAAGAAAGAAAGAAAGACCAGGCAGGGCTGCCATCCTTATCTTTGTCTGTCTGTCTGTCTTTCTGTTTGTCTGTCTGTCTGATCTCCTGGAACTGGAGATGGGCCACCATTTTGTTGCTGGTAGTTGATTCCAGGTCTTCTGAAGGGGAGACAATACTGTTAATTGTTCAGCCCTTTCAGTGGCCCCACCCATCTTTAAATTTCTAGAAGTAAATGTGATGCTGTGTTTATGTACATCATATTCAGACCATTAAAGAGGGATTTATATTCTCCAGAATCTGACACCGTCTTTTGGAGTGTCTATGACGGATACAGTGTACTTATATCTAATAAATACATAAATAAAGAAATAAACATTTTTTAAAATCAATAAGAAAGAAAGAAAGACTAGGCAGGCCTGCCATCCTTATCTCTGTCTGTCTGTCTGTCTGTCTGATCCTCTGGAACTGGAGATGGGCCACCATAGAGTTGCTTGTAGTTGATCCCAGGTTCTCTGGAAGAGGAGACAATGCTGTTAATTGTTGAGCCCTTTCAGTGGCCCCACCCATTTTTAATTTTTAGAAGTATATGTGATGCTGTGTTTATGTACAGCATATTCAGACCATAAGAGGGATTTAGATTCTCCAGAATCTGACAACCTCTTCTGGAGTGTCTGAAGACAGCTACAGTGTACTTATATCTAATAAATTCATAAATAAACAAATAAACATTGTTTAAAAAGGATAATAAAGAAAGAGAGACCAGGCACGCCTGCCATCCTTGTCTGTCTGTCTGTCTGTCTGTCTGATCCCCTGGAACTGGAGATGGGCCACCATATAATTGCTGGTAGTTGATCCCATGTTCTCTGGAAGAGGAGTCAGTGCTGTTAATTGTTGAGACCTTTCAGTGGCCCCACACATCTTTAAATTTTTAGAAGTATATGTGAGGCTGTGTTCATGTACATCATATGCAGACCATAAGAGGGATATAGATTCTCGAGAATCTGACACCCTCTTCGGGAGTGTTTGAAGACAGCTACAGTGTACTTAAATCTAATAAATACATACTTAAATTAATAAACATTTTTTAAAAAGGATAAGAAAGAATGAAAGACCAGGTAGGCCTGCCATCCTTAACTCTATCTGTCTGTATGTCTGTCTGTCTGTCTGATCCCCTGGAACTGGAGATGGGCCACCATATAGTTGCTGGTAGTTGATCCCAGGTTCTCTATAAGAGGAGACAATGCTGTTAATTGTTGAGCCCTTTCATTGGCCCCACACATGTTTAAATTTTTAGAAGTAAATGTGAGGCTGTGTTTATGTACATCATATGCAGACCATAAGAGGGATATAGATTCTCCAGAATCTGACACCCTCTTCTGGAGTGTCTGAAGACAGCTACAGTGTACTTATATCTAATAAATACATAAATAAATAAATAAATAAATAAATAAATAAACATTTTTTAAAAGGGATAAGAAAGAAAGAAAAACCAGGCAGGCCTGCCATCCTTGTCTGTCTTTCTCTCTGTCTGTCTGTCTTGCCTAGCCCCTTGAGTAGCCTAGCCTAGTCCCTTGCCTTGACTATCCCAGCCCTTTGCCTAGCCTAGCCTAGCCCAGCCCTGCCTTGCCTAGCCCTGCCTATCCCTGTCTTTAACCAGGCTGGCCTCGATCTCAGAAACTGACTGCCTCTTCCTCCAGAGTGCTCTCATTAAGAGCTCGAGCCACCACTGACTGTTGGGTTTTCTAAATCTTACATAGGTATGGTCTGTTTCTCAGCTGTGAAACCCTAATTAACACATGTAGTCTGTCCTAGGTCAGCCATAGCTATAGACTGAGGCCTTTTCTAAAACAAAACAAAAGAAAACAAAAAATAGAAATAATAAAATAAATAAATTAAGCAACCACATGATATCTTTTCTTTCTTTCAATGATACTCAGAGCTTGAAGCAGTTCACCCATGAGACCTCAGCTCCGGACATTGAGGCTCTTTCCCTAACAAGTATTATGGCTGAACCTGAGGGCTTCTACTGCTGATTTGTGTCCCCCACTTTAAAAAAATAGTTGTTTTCAAAGGCTGCAGGTTCTTAGCCCTGTTCCTTGTTACAGTTGAGTCACAGCCCTGAAAGTTCAGTGGTAGTTAAAGGCACTGAGAAGGGCTTCCTATAGACATCAAAGACCAAGTCTTTGTTTTTAAAAAGTTAATCTGGATTCCCCCACCCCCTGGCATCCTTAGAATTCCTAGAAAGGAAGGCAGGGACCTGGGCAGAAGGGTGCAAGGCTACTGGTGTTTGTAAGTGGTAACAGAAAGCTTTCTCTTGTTGGTACCCTACCCCAAGTTACACTGTCACTTCTTTTTCCTAGTTGTTGTTTTGTCGGTTTGTATTCTCAACATAGACCCTTTTCCTTCCTAACCTTGGCTGTCCTGAACCTTACTGTCCTTGAACTCAGTGATTTGCCTGTCTTGCTGGGATGAAACTTTGAGCTACCATCCAGAAGGAAGCACCCTGCTGAGGTTAGATTGGGGTCTCTTCATTTTCCTCTATGAACATGCATATGGCAGGCCTGTTCTTTCTTTTTTACTTTTCCTTTTCTTTTTAAAGATTTATTTATTTATTATATTTAAGTATGCTGTAGCTATCTTCAGACAGTCCAGAAGAGGGTGTCAGATTCTGAAGAATCTAAATCATTCTTATTGTCTGCATATGATGTATATAAACACAGCCTCACATATACTCAAAAAAAAAAAAAAGAAAGATGTGGCTACAGAGAGGGCTCAACAATTAAGAGCATTGTCTCCTCTTCCAGAGAACCTGGGCTCAATTACCAGTATTATATATGGTGGCCCATCTCCAGTTCCAGGGGATCTAATACTCTGTTCTGGAGTCTGTGGGCACAGCATACACATGCAAAACATTCTTACACAATCATTGAGAGAGGAGAGAGAGGGGTTGAGAGAGAGGGGAGGTAATCATAACTCCTGACGAGTTTGAAGACCTGAGCTTCATCACTCACACAAATAAATAAATGCAAAATATTTTTTTATAAATAAACTCTGCCATTGCCCTTTAAAAATTCCTAGAAAACAAGTTTTATAAGCAACAGTTATATTTACTATATCTAAAGGACAGTCATGAGCATATTCAATAAATAGAAAAAGGCCTGTTAGTCTTAGAAATGGAAAAGACAAACCAAGGAAGGTTTGCAATTACATAATGAGGCAGCTCAGCCCAGCTCTAAGGTTGGAAATAAGACTCGAGAATAGGATACACCTGAAGACAGCCAGCCATTGTTTTTTGTTTTGGAGGCTGAAAGGATACACCTGAAGACAGCCAATGCTGTGTGATGGTGATCTGGTATTTTTTTTTTAATTTTTAAAAACTTTAACACTTTTTATAAAACTTTTATAAAAACTATTTATTATAAACTTTTCTTTCTTTCTTTCTTCCTTTCCTCACCCTAGCCCCTACCCTAGCCCTGTCTTTCACCAGGGTGGCCTCAAACTCAGAAACTGACTGCCTCTGCCTACAGAGTGCTCTCATTAAGAGCTTGAGCCACCACTGAATGTAGGGTTTTCTAAGCCTTACCTTGCTCTTGGTGTCTGTTCTCAGCTGTGAAACCCTAATTAACACAAGTAGGCAGTCCTGGGTCAGCCAGAGCTACAGACTGAGGACTTCTCTAAAAACAAATAAAACAAAACAAAACAACAAATAGAAATAATAAAATACATAAATTAAGCAACCACAGCATAGCTTTTCTCTATCTAGGTGGTACTCAGAAATTCCAGCAGTTGGCCTGTGACACCTCAGCTCAGCATATGTGAGGCTGTGTTTATGTACATCATATGCAGACCATAAGAGTGATTTACATTCTCCAGAATCTGACACCCTCCTCTGGAGTGTCTAAAGAAAGCGACAGTGTACTTATATCTAAGAAATACATAAATAAATAAATAAATAAATAAATAAATAAATAAATAAATAAATAAATATTTTTTAAAAAGGATAAGAAAGAAAGAAAGACCAGGCAGGCCTGCCATCCTTATCTGTGTCTGTCTGTCTGTCTGATCCCCTGGAACTGGAGATGGGCCACCTTGTAGGTGCTGGTAGTTGATCCCACCTTCTCTGGAAGAGGAGACAATGCTGTTAATTGTTGAGCCCTTTCAGTGGCCCCACCCATTTTTAATTTTTAGAAGTATATGTGAGGCTGTGTTTATGTACATCATATTCAAACGATAAGAGGGATTGAGATTCTCCAGAATCTGACATCCTCTTCTGGAGTGTCTGAAGACGGCTACAGTGTACTTATATCTAATAAATAAATAAATAAATAAATAAATAAATAAATAAATAAATAAACATTTTTTAAAAAGTATAAGAAATAAAGAAAGACCAGGCAGGCCTGCCATCCTTATCTCTGTCTCTCTGTCTGTCTGTCTGTCTGATCCACTGGAACTGGAGATGGGCCACCATAAGGTGCTGGTAGTTTATCCCAGGTTCTCTGAAAGAGGAGACAATGCTGTTAATTGTTGAGCCCTCTCAGTGGCGCCACACATCTTTAAATTTTTAGAAGTATATGTGAGGCTTTGTTTATGTACATCATATGCAGACCATAAGAGGGATTTAGATTCTCCAGAATCTGACACCCTCTTCTGGAGTGTCTGAAGACAGCTACAGTGTACTTATATCTAATAAATACATAAATAAATATATAAATAAACATTTTTTTAAAAAGGATAAGAAAGAAAGAAAGACCAGGCAGGCCTGCCATCCTTATCACTGTCTGTCTGTCTGTCTGTCTGATCCCCTGGAACTGGAGCTGGGCCACCATATAGTTGCTGGTAGTTGATCCCAGGTAGTCTGGAAGAGGAGAAAATGCTGTTAATTGTTGAGCTTTTAGAGTGGCCCCACCCTTCTTTAAATTTTTAGAAGTATATGTGAGGCTGTGTTTATGTACATCATATGCAGACCATAAGAGGGATTTAGATTCTCCAGAATCTGACACCCTCTTCTGAGTGTGTGAAGACAGCTACAGTGTACTTATATCTAATAAATAAATAGATAAATAAATAAATAAATAAATAAACATTTTTTAAAAAGGATAAGAAAGAAAGAAAGCCCACGCAGGCCTGCCATCCATATCTCTGCCTGTCTGTCTGTCTGTCTATCTGATCCTCGGGAACTGGAGATGGGCCACCATATAGTTGCTGGTAGTTGATCCAAGGTTCTCTGGAAGAGGAGACAATGCTCTTAATTGTTGAGCCCTTTCAATGGCCGCACACTTCTTTAAATATTTAGAAGTATATGTGAGGCAGTGTTTATGTACATCATATTCAGATTATAAGAGGATTTAGATTCTCCAGAATCTGACACCCTCTACTGGAGTGTCTGAAGACAGCTACAGTGTACTTATATGTAATAAATAAATAAATAAATAAATAAATAAATAAACATTTTTTAAAAAGGATAAGAAAGAAAGTAAGACCAGGCAGGCCAGCCATTCTTATCTCTGTCTGTCTGTCTGTCTGTCTGATCCCGTGGAACTGGATATGGGCCACCATATAGTTGCTGGTAGTTGATCCCAGGTACTCTGGAATAGGAGACAATGCTGTTAATTGTTGAGCCCTTTCAGTGGCGCCACCCATCTTTAAATATTTAGAGGTATATGTGAGGCTGTGTTTATGTACATCATATGCAGACCATAAGAGGGATTTAGATTCTCCAGAATCTGACACCCTCTTCTGGAGTGTCTGAAGACAGCTACAGTGTATTTATATCTAATAAATAAATAGATAAATAAATAAATAAATAAACATTTTTTAAAAAGTATAAGAAAGAAAGAAAGACCAGGCAGGCCTGCCATCCATATCTCTGTCTGTCTGTCTGTCTGTCTGTCTATCTGATTCCCGGGAACTGGAGATGGGCCACCATATAGTGCTGGTAGTTGATCCAAGGTTCTCTGGAAGAGGAGACAATTCGGTAAATTGTTGAGCCCTTTCAGTGGCCCCACACTTCTTTAAATATTTAGAAGTTTATGTGAGGCTGTGTTTATGTACATCATATTCAGATTATAAGATGATTTAGATTCTCCAGAATCTGACACCCTCTACTGGATTGACTGAAGACAGCTACAGTGTACTTATAATAAATAAATAAATAAATAAATAAATAAATAAATAAATAAACATTTTTTAAAAAGGATAAGAAAGAAAGAAAGACCAGGCAGGCCTGCCATCCTTATCACTGTCTGTATGTCTGTCTGTCTGATCCCCTGGAACTGGAGATGGGCCACCATATAGTTGCTGGTAGTTGATCCCAGGTACTCTGGAAGAGGAGACAATGCTGTTAATTGTTGAGCTCTTTCAGGTGCGCCACCCATCTTTAAATATTTAGAGGTATATGTGAGGCTGTGTTTATGTACATCATATGCAGACCATAAGAGGGATTTAGATTCTCCAGAATCTGACACCCTCTTCTGGAGTGTCTGAAGACAGCTACAGTGTACTTATATGTAATAAATAAATAGATAAATAAATAAATAAATAAACATTTTTTAAAAAGTATAAGAAAGAAAGAAAGACCAGGCAGGCCTGCCATCCATATCTCTGTCTGTCTGTCTGTCTGTCTGTCTATCTGATCCCCGGGAACTGGAGATGGGCCACCATATAGTGCTGGTAGTTGATCCAAGGTTCTCTGGAAGAGGAGACAATTCGGTTAATTGTTGAGCCCTTTCAGTGGCCCCACACTTCTTTAAATATTTAGAAGTTTATGTGTGGCTGTGTTTATGTACATCATATTCAGATTATAAGAGGATTTAGATTCTCCAGAATCTGACACCCTCTACTGGAGTGACTGAAGACAGCTACAGTGTACTTATATATAATAAATAAATAAATAAATAAATAAATAAATAAATAAACCTTTTTAAAAAGGATAAGAAAGAAAGAAAGACCAGGCAGGCCTGCCATCCTTATCACTCTCTGTATGTCTCTCTGTCTGATCCCCTGGAACTGGAGATGGGCCACCATATAGTTGCTGGTAGTTGATCCCAGGTACTCTGGAAGAGGAGACAATGATGTTAATTGTTGAGCCCTTTCAGTGGCGCAACCCATCTTTAAATATTTAGAGGTATATGTGAGGCTGTGTTTATGTACATATATGCAGACCATAAGAGGGATTTAGATTCTCCAGAATCTGACACCCTCTTCTGAGTGTCTGAAGACAGCTACAGTGTACTTATATCTAATAAATAAATAGATAAATAAATAAATAAATAAATAAATAAACATTTTTTAAAAAGTATAAGAAAGAAAGAAAGACCAGGCAGTCCTGCCATCCATATCTCTGTCTGTCTGTCTGTCTCTCTGTCTATCTGATCCCCGGGAACTGGAGATGGGCCACCATATAGTGCTGGTAGTTGATCCAAGGTTCTCTGGGAGAGTATACAATTCGGTTAATTGTTGAGCCCTTTCAGTGGCCCCACACTTCTTTAAATATTTAGAAGTTTATGTGAGGCTGTGTTTATGTACATCATATTCAGATTATAAGAGGATTTAGATTCTCCAGAATCTGACACCCTCTACTGGAGTGACTGAAGACAGCTACAGTGTACTTATATAAAATAAATAAATAAATAACTAAATAAATAAATAAATAAACATATTTTAAAAGGATAAGAAAGAAAGAAAGACCAGGCAGGCCTGCCATCCTTATCACTGTCTGTATGTCTGTCTGTCTGATCCCCTGGAACTGGAGATGGGCCACCATATAGTTGCTGTTAGTTGATCCCAGGTACTCTGGAAGAGGACACAATGCTGTTAATTGTTGAGCCCTTTCAGTGGCGCCACCCATCTTTAAATATTTAGAGGTATATGTGAGGCTGTGTTTATGTACATATATGCAGACCATAAGAGGGATTTAGATTCTCCAGAATCTGACACCCTCTTCTGAGTGTCTGAAGACAGCTACAGTGTACTTATATCTAATAAATAAATAGATAAATAAATAAATAAATAAATAAATAAACATTTTTTAAAAAGTATAAGAAAGAAAGAAAGACCAGGCAGGCCTGCCATCCATATCTCTGTCTGTCTGTCTGTCTGTCTGTCTATCTGATCCCCGGGAACTGGAGATGGGCCACCATATAGTGCTGGTAGTTGATCCAAGGTTCTCTGGGAGAGGATACAATTCGGTTAATTGTTGAGCCCTTTCAGTGGCCCCACACTTCTTTAAATATTTAGAAGTTTATGTGAGGCTGTGTTTATGTACATCATATTCAGATTATAAGAGGATTTAGATTCTCCAGAATCTGACACCCTCTACTGGAGTGACTGAAGACAGCTACAGTGTACTTATATAAAATAAATAAATAAATAACTAAATAAATAAATAAATAAACATATTTTAAAAGGATAAGAAAGAAAGAAAGACCAGGCAGGCCTGCCATCCTTATCACTGTCTGTATGTCTGTCTGTCTGATCCCCTGGAACTGGAGATGGGCCACCATATAGTTGCTGGTAGTTGATCCCAGGTACTCTGGAAGAGGACACAATGCTGTTAATTGTTGAGCCCTTTCAGTGGCGCCACCCATCTTTAAATATTTAGAGGTATATGTGAGGCTGTGTTTATGTACATCATATGCAGACCATAAGAGGGATTTAGATTCTCCAGAACCTGACACCCTCTTCTGGAGTGTCTGAAGACATCTACAGTGTACTTATATCTAATAAATAAATAGATAAATAAATAAATAAATAAATAAACATTTTTTAAAAAGTATAAGAAAGAAAGAAAGACCAGGCAGGCCTGCCATCCATATCTCTGTCTGTCTGTCTGTCTGTCTGTCTATCTGATCCCCGGGAACTGGAGATGGGCCACCATATAGTGCTGGTAGTTGATCCAAGGTTCTCTGGAAGAGGAGACATTTCGGTTAATTGTTGAGCCCTTTCAGTGGCCCCACACTTCTTTAAATATTTAGAAGTTTATGTGAGGCTGTGTTTATGTACATCATATTCAGATTATAAGAGGATTTAGATTCTCCAGAATCTGACACCCTCTACTGGAGTGACTGAAGACAGATACAGTGTACTTATATATAATAAATAAATAAATAAATAAATAAATAAATAAATAAATAAACATTTTTTTAAAAAGTATAAGAAAGAAAGAAAGACCAGGCAGGCCTGCCATCCTTATCTCTGTCTCTCTGTCTGTCTGTCTGTCTGATCCACTGGAAATGGAGATGGGCCACCATAAGGTGCTGGTAGTTTATCCCAGGTTCTCTGAAAGAGGAGACAATGCTGTTAATTGTTGAGCCCTCTCAGTGGCCCCACACATCTTTAAATTTTTAGAAGTATATTTGAGGCTGTGTTTATGTACATCATATGCAGACCATAAGAGGGATTTAGATTCTCCAGAATCTGACACCCTCTTCTGGAGTGTCTGAAGACAGCTACAGTGTACTTATATCTAATAAATACATAAATAAATATATAAATAAACATTTTTTTAAAAAGGATAAGAAAGAAAGAAAGACCAGGCAGGCCTGCCATCCTTAGCACTGTCTGTATGTCTGTCTGTCTGATCCCCTGGAACTGGAGCTGGGCCACCATATAGTTGCTGGTAGTTGATCCCAGGTAGTCTGGAAGAGGAGAAAATGCTGTTAATTGTTGAGCTTTTAGAGTGGCCCCACCCTTCTTTAAATTTTTAGAAGTATATGTGAGGCTGAGTTTATGTACATCATATGCAGACCATAAGAGGGATTTAGATTCTCCAGAATCTGACACCCTCTTCTGTAGTGTCTGAACAGCTACAGTGTACTTATATCTACTAAATACATAAATAAATAAATGAATAAATAAATAAATAAATAAATAAATAAATAAATAAATAAACATTTTTTAAAAAGGATAAGAAAGAAAGAATGCCCAGGCAGGCCTGCCATCCATATCTCTGCCTGTCTGTCTGTCTGTCTATCTGATCCTCGGGAATTGGAGACGGGCCACCATATAGTTGCTGGTAGTTGATCCAAGGTTCTCTGGAAGAGGAGACAATGCTCTTAATTGTTGAGCCCTTTCAGTGGCCGCACACTTCTTTAAATATTTAGAAGTATATGTGAGGCAGTGTTTATGTACATCATATTCAGATTATAAGAGGATTTAGATTCTCCAGAATCTGACACCCTCTACTGGAGTGTCTGAAGACAGCTAAAGTGTACTTATATGTAATAAATAAATAAATAAATAAATAAATAAATAAATAAATAAACATTTTTTAAAAAGGATAAGAAAGAAAGTAAGACCAGGCAGGCCTTCCATCCTTATCTCTGTCTGTCTGTCTGTCTGTCTGATCCCGTGGAACTGGATATGGGCCACCATATAGTTGCTGGTAGTTGATCCCAGGTACTCTGGAAGAGGAGACAATGCTGTTAATTGTTGAGCCCTTTCAGTGGCGCCACCCATCTTTAAATATTTAGAGGTATATGTGAGGCTGTGTTTATGTACATCATATGCAGACCATAAGAGGGATTTAGATTCTCCAGAATCTGACACCCTCTTCTGGAGTGTCTGAAGACAGCTACAGTGTATTTATATCTAATAAATAAATAGATAAATAAATAAATAAATAAATAAACATTTTTTTTAAAATATAAGAAAGAAAGAAAGACCAGGCAGGCCTGCCATCCATATCTCTGTCTGTCTGTCTGTCTGTCTTTCTATCTGATCCCCAGGAACTGGAGATGGGCCACCATATAGTGCTGGTAGTTGATCCAAGGTTCTCTGGAAGAGGAGACAATTCGGTAAATTGTTGAGCCCTTTCAGTGGCCCCACACTTCTTTAAATATTTAGAAGTTTATGTGAGGCTGTGTTTATGTACATCATATTCAGATTATAAGATGATTTAGATTCTCCAGAATCTGACACCCTCTACTGGATTGACTGAAGACAGCTACAGTGTACTTATAATAAATAAATAAATAAATAAATAAATAAATAAATAAATAAATAAACATTTTTTAAAAAGGATAAGAAAGAAAGAAAGACCAGGCAGGCCTGCCATCCTTATCACTGTCTGTATGTCTGTCTGTCTGATCCCCTGGAACTGGAGATGGGCCACCATATAGTTGCTGGTAGTTGATCCCAGGTACTCTGGAAGAGGAGACAATGCTGTTAATTGTTGAGCTCTTTCAGGTGCGCCACCCATCTTTAAATATTTAGAGGTATATGTGAGGCTGTGTTTATGTACATCATATGCAGACCATAAGAGGGATTTAGATTCTCCAGAATCTGACACCCTCTTCTGGAGTGTCTGAAGACAGCTACAGTGTACTTATATCTAATAAATAAATAGATAAATAAATAAATTAATAAACATTTTTTAAAAAGTATAAGAAAGAAAGAAAGACCAGGCAGGCCTGCCATCCATATCTTTGTCTGTCTGTCTGTCTGTCTGTCTATCTGATCCCCGGGAACTGGAGATGGGCCACCATATAGTGCTGGTAGTTGATCCAAGGTTCTCTGGAAGAGGAGACAATTCGGTTAATTGTTGAGCCCTTTCAGTGGCCCCACACTTCTTTAAATATTTAGAAGTTTATGTGTGGCTGTGTTTATGTACATCATATTCAGATTATAAGAGGATTTAGATTCTCCAGAATCTGACACCCTCTACTGGAGTGACTGAAGACAGCTACAGTGTACTTATATATAATAAATAAATAAATAAATAAATAAACGTTTTTAAAAAGGATAAGAAAGAAAGAAAGACCAGGCAGGCCTGCCATCCTTATCACTCTCTGTATGTCTCTCTGTCTGATCCCCTGGAACTGGAGATGGGCCACCATATAGTTGCTGGTAGTTGATCCCAGGTACTCTGGAAGAGGAGACAATGATGTTAATTGTTGAGCCCTTTCAGTGGCGCAACCCATCTTTAAATATTTAGAGGTATATGTGAGGCTGTGTTTATGTACATATATGCAGACCATAAGAGGGATTTAGATTCTCCAGAATCTGACACCCTCTTCTGAGTGTCTGAAGACAGCTACAGTGTACTTATATCTAATAAATAAATAGATAAATAAATAAATAAATAAATAAACATTTTTTAAAAAGTATAAGAAAGAAAGAAAGACCAGGCAGTCCTGCCATCCATATCTCTGTCTGTCTGTCTGTCTCTCTGTCTATCTGATCCCCGGGAACTGGAGATGGGCCACCATATAGTGCTGGTAGTTGATCCAAGGTTCTCTGGGAGAGTATACAATTCGGTTAATTGTTGAGCCCTTTCAGTGGCCCCACACTTCTTTAAATATTTAGAAGTTTATGTGAGGCTGTGTTTATGTACATCATATTCAGATTATAAGAGGATTTAGATTCTCCAGAATCTGACACCCTCTACTGGAGTGACTGAAGACAGCTACAGTGTACTTATATAAAATAAATAAATAAATAACTAAATAAATAAATAAATAAACATATTTTAAAAGGATAAGAAAGAAAGAAAGACCAGGCAGGCCTGCCATCCTTATCACTGTCTGTATGTCTGTCTGTCTGATCCCCTGGAACTGGAGATGGGCCACCATATAGTTGCTGGTAGTTGATCCCAGGTACTCTGGAAGAGGACACAATGCTGTTAATTGTTGAGCCCTTTCAGTGGCGCCACCCATCTTTAAATATTTAGAGGTATATGTGAGGCTGTGTTTATGTACATATATGCAGACCATAAGAGGGATTTAGATTCTCCAGAATCTGACACCCTCTTCTGAGTGTCTGAAGACAGCTACAGTGTACTTATATCTAATAAATAAATAGATAAATAAATAAATAAATAAATAAATAAACATTTTTTAAAAAGTATAAGAAAGAAAGAAAGACCAGGCAGGCCTGCCATCCATATCTCTGTCTGTCTGTCTGTCTGTCTATCTGATCCCCGTGAACTGGAGATGGGCCACCATATAGTGCTGGTAGTTGATCCAAGGTTCTCTGGAAGAGGAGACATTTCGGTTAATTGTTGAGCCCTTTCAGTGGCCCCACACTTCTTTAAATATTTAGAAGTTTATGTGAGGCTGTGTTTATGTACATCATATTCAGATTATAAGAGGATTTAGATTCTCCAGAATCTGACACCCTCTACTGGAGTGACTGAAGACAGATACAGTGTACTTATATATAATAAATAAATAAATAAATAAATAAATAAATAAATAAATAAACATTTTTTTAAAAAGTATAAGAAAGAAAGAAAGACCAGGCAGGCCTGCCATCCTTATCTCTGTCTCTCTGTCTGTCTGTCTGTCTGATCCACTGGAACTGGAGATGGGCCACCATAAGGTGCTGGTAGTTTATCCCAGGTTCTCTGAAAGAGGAGACAATGCTGTTAATTGTTGAGCCCTCTCAGTGGCCCCACATATCTTTAAATTTTTAGAAGTATATTTGAGGCTGTGTTTATGTACATCATATGCAGACCATAAGAGGGATTTAGATTCTCCAGAATCTGACACCCTCTTCTGGAGTGTCTGAAGACAGCTACAGAGTACTTATATCTAATAAATACATAAATAAATATATAAATAAACATTTTTTTAAAAAGGATAAGAAAGAAAGAAAGACCAGGCAGGCCTGCCATCCTTATCACTGTCTGTATGTCTGTCTGTCTGATCCCCTGGAACTGGAGATGGGCCACCATATAGTTGCTGGTAGTTGATCCCAGGTACTCTGGAAGAGGATACAATGCTGTTAATTGTTGAGCCCTTTCAGTGGCGCCACCCATCTTTAAATATTTAGAGGTATATGTGAGGTTGTGTTTATGTACATCATATGCAGACCATAAGAGGGATTTAGATTCTCCAGAATCTGACACCCTCTTCTGGAGTGTCTGAAGACAGCTACAGTGTACTTATATCTAATAAATAAATAGATAAATAAATAAATAAATAAATAAACATTTTTTAAAAAGTATAAGAAAGAAAGAAAGACCAGGCAGGCCTGTCATCCATATCTCTGTCTTTCTGTCTGTCTGTCTATCTGATCCCCGGGAACTGGAGATGGGCCACCATATAGTGCTGGTAGTTGATCCAAGGTTCTCTGAAAGAGGAGACAATTCGGTTAATTGTTGAGCCCTTTCAGTGGCCCCACACTTCTTTAAATATTTAGAAGTTTATGTGAGGCTGTGTTTATGTACATCATATTCAGATTATAAGAGGATTTAGATTCTCCAGAATCTGACACCCTCTACTGGAGAGACTGAAGACAGCTACGGTGTACTTATATATAATAAATAAATAAATAAATAAATAAATAAACATTTTTAAAAAAGGATAAAAAAGAAAGTAAGACCAGGCAGGCCTGCCATCCTTATCTCTGTCTGTCTGTCTGTCTGTCTATCTGATCCCCGGGAACTGGAGATGGGCCACCATATAGTTGCTGGTAGTTGATCCAAGGTTCTCTGGAAGAGGAGACAATTCGGTAAATTGTTGAGCCCTTTCAGTGGCCCCACACTTCTTTAAATATTTAGAAGTTTATGTGAGGCTGTGTTTATGTACATCATATTCAGATTATAAGATGATTTAGATTCTCCAGAATCTGACACCCTCTACTGGATTGACTGAAGACAGCTACAGTGTACTTATATATAATAAATAAATAAATAAATAAATAAACATTTTTTAAAAAGAATAAGAAAGAAAGTAAGACCAGGCTGGCCTGCCATCCTTATCTCTGTCTGTCTGTCTGTCTGTCTGATTCCCTGGAACTGGAGTTGGGCTACCATAAAGTTGCTGGTAGTTGATCCCAGGTTCTCTGGAAGAGGAGACAATGCTGTTAATTGTTGAGCCCTATCAGTGGCCCTACCCATCTTTAAATATTTAGAAGTATATGTGAGGCTGTGTTTATGTACATTATTTGCAGACCATAAGAGGGATTTAGATTCTCCAGAATCTGACACCCTCTTCTGGAGTGTCTGAAGACAGCTACAGTGTACTTATATCTAATAAATACATAAATAAATAAATAAATAAATAAACATTTTTTAAAAAGTATAAGAAAGAAAGAAAGACCAGGCAGGCCTGCCATCCTTATCTCTGTCTCTCTGTCTGTCTGTCTGTCTGATCCACTGGAACTGGAGATGGGCCACCATAAGGTGCTGGTAGTTTATCCCAGGTTCTCTGAAAGAGGAGACAATGCTGTTAATTGTTGAGCCCTCTCAGTGGCCCCACACATCTTTAAATTTTTAGAAGTATATTTGAGGCTGTGTTTATGTACATCATATGCAGACCATAAGAGGGATTTAGATTCTCCAGAATCTGACACCCTCTTCTGGAGTGTCTGAAGACAGCTACAGTGTACTTATATCTAATAAATACATAAATAAATATATAAATAAACATTTTTTTAAAAAGGATAAGAAAGAAAGAAAGACCAGGCAGGCCTGCCATCCTTATCACTGTCTGTATGTCTGTCTGTCTGATCCCCTGGAACTGGAGATGGGCCACCATATAGTTGCTGGTAGTTGATCCCAGGTACTCTGGAAGAGGAGACAATGCTGTTAATTGTTGAGCCCTTTCAGTGGCGCCACCCATCTTTAAATATTTAGAGGTATATGTGAGGTTGTGTTTATGTACATCATATGCAGACCATAAGAGGGATTTAGATTCTCCAGAATCTGACACCCTCTTCTGGAGTGTCTGAAGACAGCTACAGTGTACTTATATCTAATAAATAAATAGATAAATAAATAAATAAATAAATAAACATTTTTTAAAAAGTATAAGAAAGAAAGAAAGACCAGGCAGGCCTGCCATCCATATCTCTGTCTGTCTGTCTGTCTGTCTATCTGATCCCCGGGAACTGGAGATGGGCCACCATATAGTGCTGGTAGTTGATCCAGGGTTCTCTGGAAGAGGAGACAATTCGGTTAATCGTGGAGCCCTTTCAGTGGCCCCACACTTCTTTAAATATTTAGAAGTATATGTGAGGCTGTGTTTATGTACATCATATGCAGACCATAAGAGGTATTTAGATTCTCCAGAATCTGACACCCTCTTCTGGAGTGTCTGAAGACAGCTACAGTGTAGTTATATCTAATAAATACATAAATAAATATATAAATAAACATTTTTTTAAAAAGGATAAGAAAGAGAAAGACCAGGCAGGCCTGCCATCCTCATCACTGTCTGTATGTCTGTCTGTCTGATCCCCTGGAACTGGAGATGGGCCACCATATAGTTGCTGGTAGTTGATCCCAGGTACTCTGTAAGAGGAGACAATGCTGTTAATTGTTGAGCCCTTTCAGTGGAGCCACCCATCTTTAAATATTTAGAGGTATATGTGAGGCTGTGTTTATGTACATCATATGCAGACCATAAGAGGGATTTAGATTCTCCAGAATCTGACACCCTCTTCTGGAGTGTCTGAAGACAGCTACAGTGTACTTATATCTAATAAATAAATAGATAAATAAATAAATAAATAAATAAACATTTTTTAAAAAGTATAAGAAAGAAAGAAAGTCCAGGCAGGCCTGCCATCCATATCTCTGTCTTTCTGTCTGTCTGTCTATCTGATCCCCGGGAACTGGAGATGGGCCACCATATAGTGCTGGTAGTTGATCCAAGGTACTCTGGAAGAGGAGACAATTCGGTTAATTGTTGAGCCCTTTCATTGGCCCCACACTTCTTTAAATATTTAGAAATTTATGTGAGGCTGTGTTTATGTACATCATATTCAGATTATAAGAGGATTTAGATTCTCCAGAATCTGACACCCTCTACTGGAGAGACTGAAGACAGCTACGGTGTACTTATATAATAAATAAATAAATAAATAAATAAATAAATAAATAAATAAACATTTTTTAAAAAGGATAAAAAAGAAAGTAAGACCAGGCAGGCCTGACATCCTTATCTCTGTCTGTCTGTCTGTCTGTCTGTCTATCTGATCCCCGGGAACTGGAGATGGGCCACCATATAGTTGCTGGTAGTTGATCCAAGGTTCTCTGGAAGAGGAGACAATGCTCTTAATTGTTGAGCCCTATCAGTGGCCCTACCCATCTTTAAATTTTTAGAAGTATATGTGAGTCTGTGTTTATGTACATCATATGCAGACCATAAGAGGGATTTAGATTCTCCAGAATCTGACACCATCTTCTGGAGTGTCTGAAGACGGCTACAGTGTACTTATATCTAATAAATACATACATAAATAAATAAATGAATAAATAAACATTTTTTAAACAGTATAAGAAATAAAGAAAGACCAGTCAGGCCTGCCATCCATATCTCTGTCTCTCTGTCTGTCTGTCTGTCTGATCCACAGGAACATGGAGATGGGCCACCATAAGGTGCTGGTAGTTTATCCCAGGTTCTCTGAAAGAGGAGACAATGCTGTTAATTGTTGAGCCCTCTCAGTGGCCCCACACATCTTTAAATTTTTAGAAGTATATGTGAGGCTGTGTTTATGTACATCATATGCAGACCATAAGAGGGATTTAGATTCTCCAGAATCTGACACCCTCTTCTGGAGTGTCTGAACAGCTACAGTGTACTTATATCTAATAATAAATAAATAAATAAATAAATAAATAAATAAATAAATAAATAAATAAATAAACATTTTTAAAAAGTATAAGAAATAAAGAAAGACCAGGCAGGCCTGCCATCCATATCTCTGTCTCTCTGTCTGTCTGTCTGTCTGATCCCCTGGAACTGGAGATGGGCCACCATAAGGTGCTGGTAGTTTATCCCAGGTTCTCTGAAAGAGGAGACAATGCTGTTAATTGTTGAGCCCTCTCAGTGGCCCCACCCATCTTTAAATTTTTAGAAGTATATGCAAGGCTGTGTTTATGTACCGAATATGCAGACCATAAGAGGGATTTAGATTCTCCAGAATCTGACACCCTCTTCTGGAGTGTCTGAAGACAGCTACAGTGTACATATATCTAATAAATACATAAATAAATATATAAATAAACATTTTTTAAAAAAGGATAATAAAGAAAGAAAGACCAGGCAGGCCTGCCATCCTTATCACTGTCTGTATGTCTGTCTGTCTGATCCCCTGGAACTGGAGATGGGCCACCATATAGTTGCTGGTAGTTGATCCCAGGTACTCTGGAAGAGATGACAATGCTGTTAATTGTTGAGCTTTTAGAGTGTCCCCACCCTTCTTTAAATTTTTAGAAGTATATGTGAGGCTGGGTTTATGTACCTCATATGAAGACCATAAGAGGGATTTAGATTCTCCAGAATCTGACACCCTATTCTGGAGTGTCTGAACAGCTACAGTGTACTTATATCTAATAATAAATAAATAAATAAATAAATAAATAAATAAATAAATAAATAAATAAATAAACAAACATTTTTTTTTAAAAAAGGATAAGAAAGAAAGAAAGACCAGGCAGGCCTGCCATCCTTATCACTGTCTGTCTGTCTGTCTGTCTGATCCCCTGGAACTGGAGATGGGCCACCTTTTAGGTGATGGTAGTTGATCCCAGGTTCTCTGGAAGAGGAGACAATGCTGTTAATAGTTGAGTCCTTTCAGTGGCCCCACCTATGTATAATTTTTAGAAGTATATGTGAGGCTGTGTTTATGTACATCATATTCAGACCATAAGAGTGATTTAGATTCTCTAGAATCTGACACCCTCTTCTGGAGTGTCTGAAGACGGCTACAGTGTACTTATATCTAATAAATACATAAATAAATAAATAAATAAATAAATAAATAAATAAATAAATAAATAAACATTTTTTAAAAAGTATAAGAAATAAAGAAAGACCAGGCAGGCCTGCCATCCTTATTTCTGTCTCTCTGTCTGTCTGTCTGTCTGATCCACTGGAACTGGAGATGGGCCACCATAATGTGCTGGTAGTTGATCCCAGGTACTCTGGAAGAGGAGACAATGCTCTTAATTGTTGAGCCCTATCAGTGGCCCTACCCATCTTTAAATTTTTAGAATTATATGTGAGTCTGTGTTTATGTACATCATATGCAGACCATAAGAGGGATTTAGATTCTCCAGAATCTGACACCCTCTTCTGGAGTGTCTGAAGACAGCTACAGTGTACTTATATCTAATAAATACATAAATAAATAAATAAATAAATAAATAAATAAATAAATAAATAAATAAATAAACATTATTTAAACCGGATAAGAAAAAAAGAAAGACCAGGCAGGCCTACCATCCTTATCTCTGTCTGTCTGTCTATCAGTCATTCTGATCCCCTGGAACTGGAGATGGGCCACCATATAGGTGCTGGTAGTTGATCCCAGGTTCTCTGGAAGAGGAGACAATGCTGTTAATTGTTGAGTGCTTTCAGAGGCCCCACCCATCGTTAAATTTTTAGTAGTATATGTGAGGCTGTGTTTATGTACATCATATGCAGACCATAAGAGGGATTTAGATTCTCCAGAATCTGACACCCTCTTCTGGAGTGTCTGAAGACAGCTACAGTGTACTTATATCTAATAAATACATAAATAAATAAACAGTTTTTAAAAAGGATAATAAAGAAAGAAAGACCAGGCAGGCCTGCCATCCTAATCTCTGTCAGTCTGTCTGTCTGTCAGACTGTCTGATCCCTTGGAACTGGAGATGGGCCACCATATAGTTGCTGTTAGTTGATCCCAGGTTCTCTGGAAGAGGAGACAATGCTATTAATTGTTGAGCCCTTTCAGTGGCTCCACCTATCTTTAAATTTTTAGAAGTATATGTTAGGCTGTGTTTATGTACATCATATGCAGACCATAAGAGGGATTTAGTTTCTCCAGAATCTGACACCCTCTTCTGGAGTGTCTGAAGACAACTACAGTGTACTTATATCTAATAAATACATAAATAAATAAATAAATAAATAAATAAACATTATTTTAAAACGATAAGAAAGATAGAAAGACCAGGCAGGCCTGCCATACTTATCTCTGTCTGTCTGTCTGTCTGTCTGATCCCCTGGAACTGGAGATGGGCCACCTTGTAGGTGCTGGTAGTTGATCCCAGGTTCTCTGGAAGAGGAGACAATGCTGTTAATTGTTGAGCCCTTTCAGTGGCCCCACCCATTTTTAATTTTTACAAGTATATGAGAGGCTGTGTTTATGTACATCATATTCAGACCATAAGAGGGATTTAGATTCTCCAGAATCTGACACCATCTTCTGGAGTGTCTGAAGACGGCTACAGTGTACTTATATCTAATAAATACATAAATAAATAAATAAATGAATAAATAAACATTTTTTAAAAAGTATAAGAAATAAAGAAAGACCAGTCAGGCCTGCCATCCATATCTCAGTCTCTCTGTCTGTCTGTCTGTCTGATCCACTGGAACTGGAGATGGGCCACCATAAGGTGCTGGTAGTTTATCCCAGGTTCTCTGAAAGAGGAGACAATGCTGTTAATTGTTGAGCCCTCTCATGGCCCCACACATCTTTAAATTTTTAGAAGTATATGTGAGGCTGTGTTTATGTACATCATATGCAGACCATAAGAGGGATTTAGATTCTCCAGAATCTGACACCCTCTTCTGGAGTGTCTGAACAGCTACAGTGTACTTATATCTAATAATAAATAAATAAATAAATAAATAAATAAATAAATAAACATTTTTAAAAAGTATAAGAAATAAAGAAAGACCAGGCAGGCCTGCCATCCATATCTCTGTCTCTCTGTCTGTTTGTCTGTCTGATCCCCTGGAACTGGAGATGGGCCACCATAAGGTGCTGGTAGTTTATCCCAGGTTCTCTGAAAGAGGAGACAATGCTGTTAATTGTTGAGCCCTCTCAGTGGCCCCACCCATCTTTAAATTTTTAGAAGTATATGCAAGGCTGTGTTTATGTACCGAATATGCAGACCATAAGAGGGATTTAGATTCTCCAGAATCTGACACCCTCTTCTGGAGTGTCTGAAGACAGCTACAGTGTACATATATCTAATAAATACATAAATAAATATATAAATAAACATTTTTTAAAAAAGGATAATAAAGAAAGAAAGACCAGGCAGGGCTGCCATCCTTATCACTGTCTGTATGTCTGTCTGTCTGATCCCCTGGAACTGGAGATGGGCCACCATATAGTTGCTGGTAGTTGATCCCAGGTACTCTGGAAGAGGAGACAATGCTGTTAATTGTTGAGCTTTTAGAGTGTCCCCACCCTTCTTTAAATTTTTAGAAGTATATGTGAGGCTGGGTTTATGTACCTCATATGCAGACCATAAGAGGGATTTAGATTCTCCAGAATCTGACACCCTATTCTGGAGTGTCTGAACAGCTACAGTGTACTTATATCTAATAATAAATGAATAAATAAATAAATAAATAAATAAATAAACAAACATTTTTTTTTAAAAAAGGATAAGAAAGAAAGAAAGACCAGGCAGGCCTGCCATCCTTATCACTGTCTGTCTGTCTGTCTGTCTGATCCCCTGGAACTGGAGATGGGCCACCTTTTAGGTGATGGTAGTTGATCCCAGGTTCTCTGGAAGAGGAGACAATGCTGTTAATAGTTGAGTCCTTTCAGTGGCCCCACCTATGTATAATTTTTAGAAGTATATGTGAGGCTGTGTTTATGTACATCATATTCAGACCATAAGAGTGATTTAGATTTTCTAGAATCTGACACCCTCTTCTGGAGTGTCTGAAGACGGCTACAGTGTACTTATATCTAATAAATAAATAAATAAATAAATAAATAAATAAATAAATAAACATTTTTTAAAAAGTATATGAAATAAAGAAAGACCAGGCAGGCCTGCCATCCTTATCTCTGTCTCTCTGTCTGTCTGTCTGTCTGATCCACTGGAACTGGAGATGGGCCACCATAATGTGCTGGTAGTTGATCCCAGGTACTCTGAAAGAGGAGACAATGCTCTTAATTGTTGAGCCCTATCAGTGGCCCTACCCATCTTTAAATTTTTAGAATTATATGTGAGTCTGTGTTTATGTACATCATATGCAGACCATAAGAGGGATTTAGATTCTCCAGAATCTGACACCCTCTTCTGGAGTGTCTGAAGACAGCTACAGTGTACTTATATCTAATAAATACATAAATAAATAAATAAATAAATAAATAAATAAATAAATAAATAAACATTATTTAAACCGGATAAGAAAAAAAGAAAGACCAGGCAGGCCTACCATCCTTATCTCTGTCTGTCTGTCTATCAGTCATTCTGATCCCCTGGAACTGGAGATGGGCCACCATATAGGTGCTGGTAGTTGATCCCAGGTTCTCTGGAAGAGGAGACAATGCTGTTAATTGTTGAGTGCTTTCAGAGGCCCCACCCATCGTTAAATTTTTAGTAGTATATGTGAGGCTGTGTTTATGTACATCATATGCAGACCATAAGAGGGATTTAGATTCTCCAGAATCTGACACCCTCTTCTGGAGTGTCTGAAGACAGCTACAGTGTACTTATATCTAATAAATACATAAATAAATAAACAGTTTTTAAAAAGGATAATAAAGAAAGAAAGACCAGGCAGGCCTGCCATCCTAATCTCTGTCAGTCTGTCTGTCTGTCAGACTGTCTGATCCCTTGGAACTGGAGATGGGCCACCATATAGTTGCTGTTAGTTGATCCCAGGTTCTCTGGAAGAGGAGACAATGCTATTAATTGTTGAGCCCTTTCAGTGGCTCCACCTATCTTTAAATTTTTAGAAGTATATGTTAGGCTGTGTTTATGTACATCATATGCAGACCATAAGAGGGATTTAGTTTCTCCAGAATCTGACACCCTCTTCTGGAGTGTCTGAAGACAACTACAGTGTACTTATATCTAATAAATACATAAATAAATAAATAAATAAATAAATAAACATTATTTTAAAACGATAAGAAAGAAAGAAAGACCAGGCAGGCCTGCCATACTTATCTCTGTCTGTCTGTCTGTCTGTCTGATCCCCTGGGAGTGGAGATGGGCCACCCTGTAGGTGCTGGTAGTTGATCCCAGGTTCTCTGGAAGAGGAGACAATGCTGTTAATTGTTGAGCCCTTTCAGTGGCCCCACCCATTTTTAATTTTTACAAGTATATGAGAGGCTGTGTTTATGTACATCATATTCAGACCATAAGAGGGATTTAGATTCTCCAGAATCTGACACCATCTTCTGGAGTGTCTGAAGACGGCTACAGTGTACTTATATCTAATAAATACATAAATAAATAAATAAATGAATAAATAAACATTTTTTAAAAAGTATAAGAAATAAAGAAAGACCAGTCAGGCCTGCCATCCATATCTCAGTCTCTCTGTCTGTCTGTCTGTCTGATCCACTGGAACTGGAGATGGGCCACCATAAGGTGCTGGTAGTTTATCGCAGGTTCTCTGAAAGAGGAGACAATGCTGTTAATTGTTGAGCCCTCTCAGTGGCCCCACACATCTTTAAATTTTTAGAAGTATATATGAGGCTGTGTTTATGTACATCACATGCAGACCATAAAAGGGATTTAGATTCTCCAGAATGTGACACCCTCTTCTGGAGTGTCTGAAGACAGCTACAGTGTACTTATATCTAATAAATACATAAATAAATATATAAATACACATTTTTTAAAAAAGGATAAGAAAGAAAGAAAGACCAGGCAGGACTGCCATCCTTATCACTGTCTGTATGTCTGTCTGTCTGATCCCCTGGAACTGGAGATGGGCCACCATATAGTTGCTGGTAGTTGATCCCAGGTACTCTGGAAGAGGAGACAATGCTGTTAATTGTTGAGCTTTTAGAGTGGCCCCACCCTTCTTTAAATTTTTAGAAGTATATGTGAGGCTGTGTTTATGTACATCATATGCAGACCATAAGAGGGATTTAGATTCTCCAGAATCTGACACCCTCTTCTGGAGTGTCTGAACAGCTACAGTGTACTTATATCTAATAATAAATAAATAAATAAATAAATAAATAAATAAATAAATAAATAAATAAATAAATAAACATTTTTTTAAAAAAAGTATAAGAAAGAAAGAAAGACCAGGCAGGCCTGCCATCCTTATCACTGTCTGTCTGTCTGTCTGTCTGATCCCCTGGAACTGGAGATGGGCCACCTTTTAGGTGCTGGTAGTTGATCCCAGGTTCTCTGGAAGAGGAGACAATGCTGTTAATTGTTGAGTCCTTTCAGTGGCCCCAACTATTTATAATTTTTAGAAGTATATGTGAGGCTGTGTTTATGTACTTCATATTCAGAATATAAGAGCGATTTAGATTCTCTAGAATCTGACACCCTCTTCTGGAGTGTCTGAAGACGGCTACAATGTACTTATATCTAATAAATACATAAATAAATAAATAAATAAATAAATAAATAAATAAATAAACATTTTTTAAAAAGTATAAGAAATAAAGAAAGACCAGGCAGGCCTGCCATCCTTATCTCTGTCTCTCTGTCTGTCTGTCTGTCTGTCTGATCCACTGGAACTGGAGATGGGCCACCATAATGTGCTGGTAGTTGATCCCAGGTACTCTAGAAGAGGAGACAATGCTCTTAATTGTTGAGCCCTATCAGTGGCCCTACCCATCTTTAAATTTTTAGAAGTATATGTGAGTCTGTGTTTATGTACATCATATGCAGACCATAAGAGGGATTTAGATTCTCCAGAATCTGACACCCTCTTCTGGAGTGTCTGAAGACAGCTACAGTGTACTTATATCTAATAAATACATAAATAAATAAATAAATAAATAAATAAATAAATAAATAAACATTATTTAAACCGGATAAGAAAAAAAGAAAGACCAGGCAGGCCTACCATCCTTATCTCTGTCTGTCTGTCTATCAGTCATTCTGATCCCCTGGAACTGGAGATGGGCCACCATATAGGTGCTGGTAGTTGATCTCAGGTTCTCTGGAAGAGGAGACAATGCTGTTAATTGTTGAGTGCTTTCAGAGGCCCCACCCATCGTTAAATTTTTAGTAGTATATGTGAGGCTGTGTTTATGTACATCATATGCAGACCATAAGAGGGATTTAGATTCTCCAGAATCTGACACCCTCTTCTGGAGTGTCTGAAGACAGCTACAGTATACTTATATCTAATAAATACATAAATAAATAAACAGTTTTTAAAAAGGATAATAAAGAAAGAAAGACCAGGCAGGCCTGCCATCCTAATCTCTGTCAGTCTGTCTGTCTGTCAGACTGTCTGATCCCTTGGAACTGGAGATGGGCCACCATATAGTTGCTGTTAGTTGATCCCAGGTTCTCTGGAAGAGGAGACAATGCTATTAATTGTTGAGCCCTTTCAGTGGCTCCACCTATCTTTAAATTTTTAGAAGTATATGTTAGGCTGTGTTTATGTACATCATATGCAGACCATAAGAGGGATTTAGTTTCTCCAGAATCTGACACCCTCTTCTGGAGTGTCTGAAGACAACTACAGTGTACTTATATCTAATAAATACATACATATATAAATAAATAAATAAACATTATTTTAAAACGATAAGAAAGAAAGAAAGACCAGGCAGGCCTGCCATACTTATCTCTGTCTGTCTGTCTGTCTGTCTGATCCCCTGGAACTGGAGATGGGCCACCTTGTAGGTGCTGGTAGTTGATCCCAGGTTCTCTGGAAGAGGAGACAATGCTGTTAATTGTTGAGCCCTTTCAGTGGCCCCACCCATTTTTAATTTTTACAAGTATATGTGAGGCTGTGTTTATGTACATCATATTCAGACCATAAGAGGGATTTAGATTCTCCAGAATCTGACACCATCTTCTGGAGTGTCTGAAGACGGCTACAGTGTACTTATATCCAATAAATACATAAATAAATAAATAAATGAATAAATAAACATTTTTTAAAAAGTATAAGAAATAAAGAAAGACCAGTCAGGCCTGCCATCCATATCTCAGTCTGTCTGTCTGTCTGTCTGTCTGATCCACTGGAACTGGAGATGGGCCACCATAAGGTGCTGGTAGTTTATCCCAGGTTCTCTGAAAGAGGAGACAATGCTGTTAATTGTTTAGCCCTCTCAGTGGCCCCACACATCTTTAAATTTTTAGAAGTATATGTGAGGCTGTGTTTATGTACATCACATGCAGACCATAAAAGGGATTTAGATTCTCCAGAATCTGACACCCTCTTCTGGAGTGTCTGAAGACAGCTACAGTGTACTTATATCTAATAAATACATAAATAAATATATAAATACACATTTTTTAAAAAAGGATAAGAAAGAAAGAAAGACCAGGCAGGACTGCCATCCTTATCACTGTCTGTATGTCTGTCTGTCTGATCCCCTGGAACTGGAGATGGGCCACCATATAGTTGCTGGTAGTTGATCCCAGGTACTCTGGAAGAGGAGACAATGCTGTTAATTGTTGAGCTTTTAGAGTGGCCCCACCCTTCTTTAAATTTTTAGAAGTATATGTGAGGCTGTGTTTATGTACATCATATGCAGACCATAAGAGGGATTTAGATTCTCCAGAATCTGACACCCTCTTCTGGAGTGTCTGAACAGCTACAGTGTACTTATATCTAATAATAAATAAATAAATAAATAAATAAATAAATAAATAAATAAATAAATAAATAAACATTTTTTTAAAAAAAGTATAAGAAAGAAAGAAAGACCAGGCAGGCCTGCCATCCTTATCACTGTCTGTCTGTCTGTCTGTCTGATCCCCTGGAACTGGAGATGGGCCACCTTTTAGGTGCTGGTAGTTGATCCCAGGTTCTCTGGAAGAGGAGACAATGCTGTTAATTGTTGAGTCCTTTCAGTGGCCCCAACTATTTATAATTTTTAGAAGTATATGTGAGGCTGTGTTTATGTACATCATATTCAGACCATAAGAGCGATTTAGATTCTCTAGAATCTGACACCCTCTTCTGGAGTGTCTGAAGACGGCTACAGTGTACTTATATCTAATAAATACATAAATAAATAAATAAATAAATAAATAAATAAATAAATAAATAAACATTTTTTTAAAAGTATAAGAAATAAAGAAAGACCAGGCAGGCCTGCCATCCTTATCTCTGTCTCTCTGTCTGTCTGTCTGTCTGTCTGATCCACTGGAACTGGAGATGGGCCACCATAATGTGCTGGTAGTTGATCCCAGGTACTCTGGAAGAGGAGACAATGCTCTTAATTGTTGAGCCCTATCAGTGGCCCTACCCATCTTTAAATTTTTAGAAGTATATGTGAGTCTGTGTTTATGTACATCATATGCAGACCATAAGAGGGATTTAGATTCTCCAGAATCTGACACCCTCTTCTGGAGTGTCTGAAGACAGCTACAGTGTACTTATATCTAATAAATACATAAATAAATAAATAAATAAATAAATAAATAAATAAATAAACATTATTTAAACCGGATAAGAAAAAAAGAAAGACCAGGCAGGCCTACCATCCTTATCTCTGTCTGTCTGTCTATCAGTCATTCTGATCCCCTGGAACTGGAGATGGGCCAGATATAGGTGCTGGTAGTTGATCCCAGGTTCTCTGGAAGAGGAGACAATGCTGTTAATTGTTGAGTGCTTTCAGAGGCCCCACCCATCGTTAAATTTTTAGTAGTATATGTGAGGCTGTGTTTATGTACATCATATGCAGACCATAAGAGGGATTTAGATTCTCCAGAATCTGACACCCTCTTCTGGAGTGTCTGAAGACAGCTACAGTGTACTTATATTTAATAAATTCATAAATAAATAAACAGTTTTTAAAAAGGATAATAAAGAAAGAAAGACCAGGCAGGCCTGCCATCCTAATCTCTGTCAGTCTGTCTGTCTGTCAGACTGTCTGATCCCTTGGAACTGGAGATGGGCCACCATATAGTTGCTGTTAGTTGATCCCAGGTTCTCTGGAAGAGGAGACAATGCTATTAATTGTTGAGCCCTTTCAGTGGCTCCACCTATCTTTAAATTTTTAGAAGTATATGTTAGGCTGTGTTTATGTACATCATATGCAGACCATAAGAGGGATTTAGTTTCTCCAGAATCTGACACCCTCTTCTGGAGTGTCTGAAGACAACTACAGTGTACTTATATCTAATAAATACATACATATATAAATAAATAAATAAATAAACATTATTTTAAAACGATAAGAAAGAAAGAAAGACCAGGCAGGTCTGCCATCCATATCTCAGTCTCTCTGTCTGTCTGTCTGTCTGATCCACTGGAACTGGAGATGGGCCACCATAAGGTGCTGGTAGTTTATCCCAGGTTCTCTGAAAGAGGAGACAATGCTGTTAATTGTTGAGCCCTCTCAGTGGCCCCACACATCTTTAAATTTTTAGAAGTATATGTGAGGCTGTGTTTATGTACATCACATGCAGACCATAAAAGGGATTTAGATTCTCCAGAATCTGACACCCTCTTCTGGAGTGTCTGAAGACAGCTACAGTGTACTTATATCTAATAAATACATAAATAAATATATAAATACACATTTTTTAAAAAAGGATAAGAAAGAAAGAAAGACCAGGCAGGACTGCCATCCTTATTACTGTCTGTATGTCTGTCTGTCTGATCCCCTGGAACTGGAGATGGGCCACCATATAGTTGCTGGTAGTTGATCCCAGGTACTCTGGAAGAGGAGACAATGCTGTTAATTGTTGAGTTTTTAGAGTGGCCCCACCCTTCTTTAAATTTTTAGAAGTATATGTGAGGCTGTGTTTATGTACATCATATGCAGACCATAAGAGGGATTTAGATTCTCCAGAATCTGACACCCTCTTCTGGAGTGTCTGAACAGCTACAGTGTACTTATATCTAATAATAAATAAATAAATAAATAAATAAATAAATAAATAAATAAATAAATAAATAAACATTTTTTTAAAAAAAGTATAAGAAAGAAAGAAAGACCAGGCAGGCCTGCCATCCTTATCACTGTCTGTCTGTCTGTCTGTCTGATCCCCTGGAAGTGGAGATGGGCCACCTTTTAGGTGCTGGTAGTTGATCCCAGGTTCTCTGGAAGAGGAGACAATGCTGTTAATTGTTGAGTCCTTTCAGTGGCCCCACCTATTTATAATTTTTAGAAGTATATGTGAGGCTGTGTTTATGTACATCATATTCAGACCATAAGAGCGATTTAGATTCTCTAGAATCTGACACCCTCTTCTGGAGTGTCCTAAGACGGCTACAGTGTACTTATATCTAATAAATAAATAAATAAATAAATAAATAAATAAATAAACATTTTTTAAAAAGTATAAGAAATAAAGAAAGACCAGGCAGGCCTGCCATCCATATCTCTGTCTCTCTGTCTGTCTGTCTGTCTGATCCCCTGGAACTGGAGATGGGCCACCATAAGGTGCTGGTAGTTTATCCCAGGTTCTGTGAAAGAGGAGACAATGCTGTTAATTGTTGTACCCTCTCAGTGGCCCCACCCATCTTTAAATTTTTAGAAGTATATGCAAGGCTGTGTTTATGTACCGAATATGCAGACCATAAGAGGGATTTAGATTCTCCAGAATCTGTCACCCTCTTCTGGAGTGTCTGAAGACAGCTACAGTGTACATATATCTAATAAATACATAAATAAATATATAAATAAACATTTTTTTAAAATGGATAATAAAGAAAGAAAGACCAGGCAGGCCTGCCATCCTTATCACTGTCTGTATGTCTGTCTGTCTGATCCCCTGGAACTGGAGATGGGCCATTATATAGTTGCTGGTAGTTGATCCAAGGTACTCTGGAAGAGGAGACAATGCTGTTAATTGTTGAGCTTTTAGAGTGGCACCACCCTTCTTTAAATTTTTAGAAGTATATGTGAGGCTGTGTTTATGTACATCATATGCAGACCATAAGAGGGATTTAGATTCTCCAGAATCTGACACCCTCTTCTGGAGTGTCTGAACAGCTACAGTGTACTTATATCTAATAATAAATAAATAAATAAATAAATAAACAAACATTTTTTTAAAAAAAGGATAAGAAAGAAAGAAAGACCAGGCAGGCATGCCATCCTTATCACTGTCTGTCTGTCTGTCTGTCTGATCCCCTGGAACTGGAGATGGGCCACCTTTTAGGTGATGGTAGTTGATCCCAGGTTCTCTGGAAGAGGAAACAATGCTGTTAATTGTTGAGTCCTTTCAGTGGCCCCACCTATTTATAATTTTTAGAAGTATATGTGAGGCTGTGTTTATGTACATCATATTCAGACCATAAGAGGGATTTAGATACTCTAGAATCTGACACCCTCTTCTGGAGTGTCTGAAGACGGCTACAGTGTACTTATACCTAATAAATAAATAAATAAATAAATAAATAAATAAATAAATAAATAAATAAACATTTTTTAAAAAGTATAAGAAATAAAGAAAGACCAGGCAGGCCTGCCATCCATATCTCTGTCTCTCTGTCTGTCTGTCTTTCTGATCCCCTGGAACTGGAGATGGGCCACCATAAGGTGCTGGTAGTTTATCCCAGGTTCTCTGAAAGAGGAGACAATGCTGTTAATTGTTGAGCCCTCTCAGTGGCCCCACCCATCTTTAAATTTTTAGAAGTATATGCAAGGCTGTGTTTATGTACCGAATATGCAGACCATAAGAGGGATTTAGATTCTCCAGAATCTGACACCCTCTTCTGGAGTGTCTGAAGACAGCTACAGTGTACATATATCTAATAAATACATAAATAAATATATAAATAAACATTTTTTTTAAAGGATAAGAAAGAAAGAAAGACCAGGCAGGCCTGCCATCCTTAGCACTGTCTGTATGTCTGTCTGTCTGATCCCCTGGAACTGGAGATGGGCCACCATATAGTTGCTGGTAGTTGATCCCAGGTACTCTGGAAGAGGAGACAATGCTGTTAATTGTTGAGCTTTTAGAGTGGCCCCACCCTTCTTTAAATTTTTAGAAGTATATGTGAGGCTGTGTTTATGTACATCATATGCAGACCATAAGAGGGATTTAGATTCTCCAGAATCTGACACCCTCTTCTGGAGTGTCTGAACAGCTACAGTGTACTTATATCTAATAATAAATAAATAAATAAATAAATAAATAAATAAATAAATAAATATATAAATAAACGAACATTTTTTTTTAAAAAAGGATAAGAAAGAAAGAAAGACCAGGCAGGCCTGCCATCCTTATCACTGTCTGTCTGTCTGTCTGTCTGATCCCCTGGAACTGGAGATGGGCCACCTTTTAGGTGCTGGTAGTTGATCCCAGGTTCTCTGGAAGAGGAGTCAATGCTGTTAATTGTTGAGTCCTTTCAGTGGCCCCACCTATTTATAATTTTTAGAAGTATATGTGAGGCTGTGTTTATGTACATCATATTCAGACCATAAGAGGGATTTAGATTCTCTAGAATCTGACACCCTCTTCTGGAGTGTCTGAAGATGGCTACAGTGTACTTATATCTAATAAATACATAAATAATTAAATAAATAAATAAACATTTTTTAAAAAGTAGAAGAAATAAAGAAAGACCAGGCAGGCCTGCCATCCTTATCTCTGTCTCTCTGTCTGTCTGTCTGTCTGTCTGATCCACTGGAACTGGAGATGGGCCACCATAATGTGCTGGTAGTTTATCCCAGGTTCTCTGAAAGAGGAGACAATGCTGTTAATTGTTGAGCCCTCTCAGTGGCCGCACATATCTTTAAATTTTTAGAAGTATATGCGAGGCTGTGTTTATGTACATCATATGCAGACCATAAGAGGGATTTAGATTCTCCAGAATCTGACACCCTCTTCAGGAGTGTCTAAAGCAGCTACAGTGTACATATATCTATTAAATACATAAATAAATATATAAATACACATTTTTTTAAAAAGGATAAGAAAGAAAGAAAGACCAGGCAGGCCTGCCATCCTTATCACTGTCTGTAGGTCTGTCTGTCTGATCCCCTGGAACTGGAGATGGGCCACCATATAGTTGCTGGTAGTTGATCCCAGGTACTCTGGAAGAGGAGACAATGCTGTTAATTGTTGAGCTTTTAGAGTGGCCCCACCCATCTTTAAATTTTTAGAAGTATATGCGAGGCTGTGTTTATGTACATCATATGCAGACCATAAGAGGGATTTAGATTCTCCAGAATCTGACACCCTCTTCTGGAGTGTCTGAAAGCAGCTACAGTGTACATATATCTAATAAATACATAAATAAATATATAAATAAACATTTTTTTAAAAAGGATAAGAAAGAAAGAAAGACCAGGCAGGCCTGCCATCCTTATCACTGTCTGTATGTCTGTCTGTCTGATCCCCTGGAACTGGAGATGGGCCACCACATAGTTGCTGGTAGTTGATCCCAGGTGATCTGGAAGAGGAGACAATGCTGTTAATTGTTGAGCTTTTACAGTGGCCCAACCCTTCTTTAATATTTTAGAAGTATATGTGAGGCTGTGTTTATGTACATCATATGCAGACCATAAGAGGGATTTAGATTCTCCAGAATCTGACACCCTCTTCTGGAGTGTCTGAACAGCTACAGTGTACTTATATCTAATAATAAATAAATAAATAAATAAATAAATAAATAAATAAATAAATAAATAAATAAATATATAAATAAATAAATAAATAAAATTTTTTTTAAAAAAAGGATAAGAAAGAGAGAAAGACCAGGCAGGTCTGCCATCCTTATCACTGTCTGTCTGTCTGTCTGATCCCTTGGAACTGGAGATGGGCCACCTTTTAGGTGCTGGTAGTTGATCCCAGGTTCTCTGGAAGAGGAGACAATGCTGTTAATTGTTGAGTCCTTTCAGTGGCCCCACCTATTTATAATTTTTAGAAGTATATGTGAGGCTGTGTATATGTACATCATATGCAGACCATAAGAGGGATTTAGATTCTCCAGAATCTGACACCATCTTCTGGAGTGTCTGAAGACGGCTACAGTGTACTTATATCTAATAAATACATAAATAAATAAATAAATAAATAAATAAATAAATAAATAAATAAATAAACATTTTTTAAAAAGTATAAGAAATAAAGAAAGACCAGGCAGGCCTGCCATCGATATCTCTGTCTCTCTGTCTGTCTGTCTGTCTGATCCCCTGGAACTGGAGATGGGCCACAATAAGGTGATGGTAGTTTATCCCAGGTTCTCTGAAAGAGGAGACAATGCTGTTAATTGTTGAGCCCTCTCAGTGGCCCCACCCATCTTTAAATTTTTAGAAGTATATGCAAGGCTGTGTTTATGTACCGAATATGCAGACCATAAGAGGGATTTAGATTCTCCAGAATCTGTCACCCTCTTCTGGAGTGTCTGAAGACAGCTACAGTGTACATATATCTAATAAATACATAAATAAATATATAAATAAACATTTTTTTTAAAAGGATAAGAAAGAAAGAAAGACCAGGCAGGCCTGCCATCCTTAGCACTGTCTGTATGTCTGTCTGTCTGATCCCCTTTAACTGGAGATGGGCCACCATATAGTTGCTGGTAGTTGATCCCAGGTACTCTGGAAGAGGAGACAATGCTGTTAATTGTTGAGCTTTTAGAGTGGCCCCACCCTTCTTTAAATTTTTAGAAGTATATGTGAGGCTGTGTTTATGTACATCATATGCAGACCATAAGAGTGATTTAGATTCTCCAGAATCTGACACCCTCTTCTGGAGTGTCTGAGGAGCTACAGTGTACTTATATCTAATAATAAATAAATAAATAAATAAATAAATAAATAAATAAATAAATAAACATTTTTTTAAAAAAAGGATAAGAAAGAAAGAAAGACCAGGCAGGCGTGCCATCCTTATCACTGTCTGTCTGTCTGTCTGTCTGATCCTCTGGAACTTGAGATGGGCCACCTTTTAGGTGCTGGTAGTTGATCCCAGGTTCTCTGGAAGAGGAGACAATGCTGTTAATTGTTGAGTCCTTTCAGTGGCCCCTACTATTTATAATTTTTAGAAGTATATGTGAGGCTGTGTTTATGTACATAATATTCAGACCATAAGAGCGATTTAGATTCTCTAGAATCTGACACCCTCTTCTGGAGTGTCTGAAGACGGCTACAGTGTACTTATATCTAATAAATACATAAATAAATAAATAAATAAATAAATAAATAAATAAATAAATAAACATTTTTTAAAAAGTATAAGAAATAAAGAAAGACCAGGCAGGCCTGCCATCCATATCTCTGTCTCTCTGTCTGTCTGTCTGTCTGATCCCCTGGAACTGGAGATGGGCCACCATAAGGTGCTGGTAGTTTATCCCAGGTTCTCTGAAAGAGGAGACAATGCTGTTAATTGTTGAGCCCTCTCAGTGGCTGCACACATCTTTAAATTTTTAGAAGTATATGCGAGGCTGTGTTTATGTACATCATATGCAGACCATAAGAGGGATTTAGATTCTCCAGAATCTGACACCCTCTTCAGGAGTGTCTAAAGCAGCTACAGTGTACATATATCTAATAAATACATAAATAAATATATAAATAAACAATTTTTTAAAAAGGATAAGAAAGAAAGAAAGACCAGGCAGGCCTGCCATCCTTATCACTGTCTGTATGTCTGTCTGTCTGATCCCCTGGAACTGGAGATGGGCCACCATATAGTTGCTGGTAGTTGATCCCAGGTACTCTGGAAGAGGAGAGAATGCTGTTAATTGTTGAGCTTTTAGAGTGGCCCCGCCCATCTTTAAATTTTTAGAAGTATATGCGAGGCTGTGTTTATGTACATCATATGCAGACCATAAGAGGGATTTAGATTCTCCAGAATCTGACACCCTCTTCTGGAGTGTCTGAAAGCAGCTACAGTGTACATATATCTAATAAATACATAAATAAATATATAAATAAACATTTTTTTAAAAAGGATAAGAAAGAAAGAAAGACCAGGCAGGCCTGCCATCCAAATCACTGTCTGTATGTCTGTCTGTCTGATCCCCTGGAACTGGAGATGGGCCACCACATAGTTGCTGGTAGTTGAACCCAGGTGATCTGGAAGAGGAGACAATGCTGTTAATTGTTGAGCTTTTACAGTGGCCCAACCCTTCTTTAATATTTTAGAAGTATATGTGAGGCTGTGTTTATGTACATCATATGCAGACCATAAGAGGGATTTAGATTCTCCAGAATCTGACACCCTCTTCTGGAGTGTCTGAACAGCTACAGTGTACTTATATCTAATAATAAATAAATAAATAAATAAATAAATAAATAAATAAATATATAAATAAATAAATAAATAAATAAATAAATAAATAAATAAATAAATAAATTTTTTTTTAAAAAAAGGATAAGAAAGAGAGAAAGACCAGGCAGGTCTGCCATCCTTATCACTGTCTGTCTGTCTGTCTGATCCCTTGGAACTGGAGATGGGCCACCTTTTAGGTGCTGGTAATTGATCCCAGGTTCTCTGGAAGAGGAGACAATGCTGTTAATTGTTGAGCCCTCTCAGTGGCCCCACACATCTTTAAATTTTTGGAAGTAAATGTGAGTCTGTGTTTATGTACATCATATGCAGACCATAAGAGGGATTTAGATTCTCCAGAATCTGACACCCTCTTCTGGAGTGTCTGAAGACAGCTACAGTGTACTTATATCTAATAAATACATAAATAAATATATAAATGAACATTTTTTAAAAAGGATAAGAAAGAAAGAAAGACCAGGCAGGCCTGCCATCCTTATCACTGTCTGTATGTCTGTCTGTCTGATCCTCTAGAACTGGAGATGGGCCACCATATAGTTGCTGGTAGTTGATCCCAGGTACTCTGGAAGAGGAGACAATGCTGTTAATTGTTGAGCGTTTAGAGTGGCCCCACCCTTCTTTAAATTTTTAGAAGTATATGTGAGGCTGTGTTTATGTACATAATATGCAGTCCATAAGAGGGATTTAGATTCTCCAGAATATGACACCCTCTTCTGAAGTGTCTGAAGTCAGGTACAATGTACTTATATCTAATAAATATATATATAAATAAATAAACATTTTTAAAATGTATAAGAAGAAAGAAAAACCAGGCAGGCCTGCAATTCTGGTCTGTCTGTCTGTATGTATGTATGTCTGATCCCCTGGAACTGGAGATGGGCCACAATATAGTTGCTGGTAGTTGATCCCAGGTCCTCTGGAAGAGGAGACAATGCTTTTAATTGTTGAGCTTTTTCAGTGGCCCCAACCATCTTTAAATTTTTAGAAGTATATGTGAGGCTGTGTTTATGTACATCATATGCAGACCATAAGAGGGATATAGATTCTCCAGAATCTGACACCCTCTTCTGGAGAGTCTGTAGACAGCTACAGTGTACTTATATCTAATAATAAATAAATAAATAAATAAATAAATAAATAAATTAATTAATTAATTAATAAATAAATAAACATTTTTAAAAAAGATAAGAAAGAAAGATAAATCAGGCAGGCCTGCCATCCTTATCTCTGTCTGTCTGTCAGTCTGTCTTATGCCCCGCAACTTGAGATGGGCCACCACATAGTTGCTGGTAGTTGATCCCACGTTCTCTGGAAGAGGAGACAATGGTGTTAATTGTTGAGCCCTTTCAGTGGGCCCACCCATCTTTAAATTTTTAGAAGTAAATGTGAGGCTGTGTTTATGTACATCATATGCAGACCATAAGAGGGATTTAGATTCTCCAGAAGATGACACCCTCTTCTAGAGTGTCTGAAGACAGCTACAGTGTACTTATATCTAATAAATACGTAAATAAATAAATAAATAAATAAATAAATAAATAAATAAATAAACATTTTTTTAAAAGTATAAGAAATAAAGAAAGACCAGGCAGGAATCCATCCTTACCTCTGTCAGTCTGTCTGTCTGTCTGTCTGATTTCTTGGAACTGGAGATGGGCCACCATATAGTTGCTGTTATATGATCCCAGGTTCTCTGGAAGAAGAGACAATGCTGTTAATTGTTGAGCCCTTTCAGTGGCTCCACCTATCTTTAAATTTTTAGAAGTATATGTTAGGCTGTGTTTATGTACATCATATGCAGACCATAAGAGGGATTTAGATTCTCCAGAATCTGACACCCTCTTCTGGAGTGTCTAAGGACAACTACAGTGTACTTATATCTAATAAATACATAAATAAATAAATAAATAAATAAATAAATAAATAAATAAATAAATAAATAAACATTATTTTAAAAGGATAAGAAAGAAAGAAAAACCAGGCAGGCCTGCCCTTTTTATCTCTGTCTGTCTGTCTGTCTGATCCCCTGGAACTGGAGATGGGCCACCATATAGTTGCTGGTAGTTGATCCCAGGTTCTCTGGAAGAAGAGACAATGCTGTTAATTGTTGAGCCCTTTCAGTGGGCCCAACCATCTTAAATTTTTAGAAGTGTATGTGAATCTGTGTTTATGTCCAACATATGCAGACCATAAGAGGGATTTATATTCTCCAGAATCTGACACCCTCTTCTGGAGTGTCTGAAGACAGCTACGGTGTACTTATATCTAATAAATACATAAATAAATAAATAAACATTTTTTAAAAAGGATAAGAAAGAAAGAAAAACCAGGGAGGCCTGCCACCCTTGTCTGTCTGTCTCTTTGTCTGCCTGATTCCCTGGAACTGGAGATGGGCCACCATATAGTTGCTCGTAGTTGATCCCAGGTTCTCTGGTAGAGGAGACAATGCTGTTAATTGTTGAGCCCTTTCAGTGGCCCCACACATCTTTAAATTTTTAGAAGTATATGCGAGGCTGTGTTTATGTACCGAATATGCAGACCATAAGAGGGATTTAGATTCTCCAGAATCTGACACCCTCTTCTGGAGTGTCTGAAGACAGCTACAGTGTACTTATATCTAATAAATTCATAAATAAACAAATAAACATTTTTAAAAAAGGATAATAAAGAAAGAGAGACCAGGCAGGCCTGCCATCCTTGTCTGTCTGTCTGTCTGTCTGATCCCCTGGAACTGGAGATGGGCCACCATATAATTGCTGGTAGTTGATCCCAGGTTCTCTGGAAGAGGAGTCAGTGCTGTTAATTGTTGAGCCCTTTCAGTGGCCCCACCCATCTTTAAATTTTTAGAAGTATATGTGAGGCTGTGTTCATGTACATCATATGCAGACCATAAGAGGGATATAGATTCTCCAGAATCTGACACCCTCTTCGGGAGTGTTTGAAGACAGCTACAGTGTACTTATATCTAATAAATACAAACTTAAATTAATAAACATTTTTTTAAAAGGATAAGAAAGAAGGAAAGACAAGGTAGGCCTGCCTTCATTAACTCTATCTGTCTGTATGTCTGTCTCTCTGTCTGATCCCCTGGAACTGGAGATGGGCCACCATATAGTTGCTGGTAGTTGATCCCAGGTTCTCTATAAGAGGAGACAATGCTGTTAATTGTTGATCCCTTTCATTGGACCCACACATCTTTATATTTTTAGATGTAAATGTGAGGCTGTGTGTATGTACATCATATGCAGACCATAAGAGGGATATAGATTCTCCAGAATCTGACACCCTCTTCTGGAGTGTCTGAAGACAGCTACAGTGTACGTATATCTAATAAATACATACATACATACATACATAAATAAATAAATAAATAAATAAATAAATAAATAAACAAACATTTTTTAAAAGGGATAAGAAAGAAAGAAAAACCAGGCAGGCCTGCCATCCTTGTCTGTCTTTCTCTCTGTCTGTCTGTCTTGCCTAGCCCCTTGAGTATCCTAGCCTAGTCCCTTGCCTTGACTAGCCCAGCCCCTTGCCTAGCCTAGCCTAGCCCAGCCCTGCCTTGCCTAGCCCTGCCTATCCCTGTCTTTAACCAGGCTGGCCTCGAACTCAGAAACTGACTGCCTCTGCCTCCAGAGTGCTCTCATTAAGAGCTCGAGCCACCACTGACTGTTGGGTTTTCTAAGTCTTACATAGGTATGGTCTGTTTCTCAGCTGTGAAACCCTAATTAACACATGTAGTCTGTCCTAGGTCAGCCATAGCTACAGACTGAGGCCTTTTCTAAAACAAAACAAAAGAAAACAAAAAATAGAAATAATAAAATAAATAAATTAAGCAACCACATGATATCTTTTCTTTCTTTCAATGATACTCAGAGCTTGAAGCAGTTCACCCATGAGACCTCAGCTCCGGACATTGAGGCTCTTTCCCTAACAAGTATTATGGCTGAACCTGAGGGCTTCTACTGCTGATTTGTGTCCCCCACTTTAAAAAAATAGTTGTTTTCAAAGGCTGCAGGTTCTTAGCCCTGTTCCTTGTTACAGTTGAGTCACAGCCCTGAAAGTTCAGTGGTAGTTAAAGGCACTGAGAAGGGCTTCCTATAGACATCAAAGACCAAGTCTTTGTTTTTAAAAAGTTAATCTGGATTCCCCCACCCCCTGGCATCCTTAGAATTCCTAGAAAGGAAGGCAGGGACCTGGGCAGAAGGGTGCAAGGCTACTGGTGTTTGTAAGTGGTAACAGAAAGCTTTCTCTTGTTGGTACCCTACCCCAAGTTACACTGTCACTTCTTTTTCCTAGTTGTTGTTTTGTCGGTTTGTATTCTCAACATAGACCCTTTTCCTTCCTAACCTTGGCTGTCCTGAACCTTACTGTCCTTGAACTCAGTGATTTGCCTGTCTTGCTGGGATGAAACTGTGAGCTACCATCCAGAAGGAAGCACCCTGCTGAGGTTAGATTGGGGTCTCTCCCATTTTCCTCTATGAACATGCATATGGCAGGCCTGTTCTTTCTTTTTTACTTTTCCTTTTCTTTTTAAGATTTATTTATTTATTATATTTAAGTATGCTGTAGCTATCTTCAGACAGTCCAGAAGAGGGTGTCAGATTCTGAAGAATCTAAATCATTCTTATTGTCTGCATATGATGTATATAAACACAGCCTCACATATACTCAAAAAAAAAGAAAGATGTGGCTACAGAGAGGGCTCAACAATTAAGAGCATTGTCTCCTCTTCCAGAGAACCTGGGCTCAATTACCAGTATTATATATGGTGGCCCATCTCCAGTTCCAGGGGATCTAATACTCTGTTCTGGAGTCTGTGGGCACAGCATACACATGCAAAACATTCTTACACAATCATTGAGAGAGGAGAGAGAGGGGTTGAGAGAGAGGGGAGGTAATCATACCTCCTGACGAGTTTGAAGACCTGAGCTTCATCACTCACACAAATAAATAAATGCAAAATATTTTTTTATAAATAAACTCTGCCATTGCCCTTTAAAAATTCCTAGAAAACAAGTTTTATAAGCAACAGTTATATTTACTATATCTAAAGGACAGTCATGAGCATATTCAATAAATAGAAAAAGGCCTGTTAGTCTTAGAAATGGAAAAGACAAACCAAGGAAGGTTTGCAATTACATAATGAGGCAGCTCAGCCCAGCTCTAAGGTTGGAAATAAGACTCGAGAATAGGATACACCTGAAGACAGCCAGCCATTGTTTTTTGTTTTGGAGGCTGAAAGGATACACCTGAAGACAGCCAATGCTGTGTGATGGTGATCTGGTATTTTTTTTTTAATTTTTAAAAACTTTAACACTTTTTATAAAACTTTTATATAAACTTTTCTTTCTCTCTTTCTCTCTTTCTCCCTTTCTCCCTTTCTCTCTCTCTCTCTCTCTCTCTCTCTCTCTCTCTTTCTCCCTCTCTCTCTCTCTCTCTCTCTCTCTTTCTCTCTCTCTCTCTCTTTCTCTCTCTCTCTCTTTCTCTCTCTCTCTCTCTTTCTCTCTCTCTCTCTTTCTCTCTCTCTCTCTTTCTCTCTCTCTCTCTCTCTCTTTCTCTCTTTCTCTCTTTCTTTCCTCACCCTAGCCCCTACCCTAGCCCTGTCTTTCACCAGGGTGGCCTCGAACTCAGAAACTGACTGCCTCTCCCTACAGAGTGCTCTCATTAAGAGCTTGAGCCACCACTGAATGTAGGGTTTTCTAAGCCTTACCTTGCTCTTGGTGTCTGATCTCAGCTGTGAAACCCTAATTAACACAAGTAGGCAGTCCTGGGTCAGCCAGAGCTACAGACAGAGGACTTCTCTAAAAACAAATAAAACAAAACAAAACAACAAATAGAAATAATAAAATACATAAATTAAGCAACCACAGCATAGCTTTTCTCTATCTAGGTGGTACTCAGAAATTCCAGCAGTTGGCCTGTGACACCTCAGCTCAGTATATGTGAGGCTGTGTTTATGTACATCATATGCAGACCATAAGAGGGATTTACATTCTCCAGAATCTGACACCCTCCTCTGGAGTGTCTAAAGAAAGCTACAGTGTACTTATATCTAAGAAATACATAAATAAATAAATAAATAAATAAATAAATAAATAAATAAATAAATAAATAAATATTTTTTAAAAAGGATAAGAAAGAAAGAAAGACCAGGCAGTCCTGCCATCTTTATCTCTGTCGGTCTGTCTGTCTGTCTGATCCCCTGGAACTGGAGATGGGCCACATTGTAGGTGCTGGTAGTTGATCCCAGGTTCTCTGGAAGAGGAGACAATGCTGTTAATTGTTGAGCCCTTTCAGTGGACCCACCCATTTTAAATTTTTGGAAGTATATGTGAGGCTGTGTTTATGTACATCATATTCAGACCATAAGTGGGATTTAGATTCTCCAGAATCTGACACCCTCTTCTGGAGTGTCTGAAGACAGCTACAGTGTACTTATATCTAATAAATACATAAATAAATATATAAATAAACATTTTTTTTAAAAAGGATAAGAAAGAAAGAAAGACCAGGCAGGCCTGCCATCCTTATCACTGTCTGTATGTCTGTCTGTCTAATCCCCTGGAACTGGAGATGGGCCACCATATAGTTGCTGGTAGTTGATCCCAGGTACTCTGGAAGAGGAGACAATGCTGTTAATTGTTGAGCCCTTTCAGTGGCCCCACACTTCTTTAAATATTTAGAAGTATAAGTGAGGCTGTGTTTATGTACATCATATTCAGATTATAAGAGGATTTAGATTCTCCAGAATCTGACACCCTCTACTGGAGTGACTGAAGACAGCTACAGTGTACTTATATATAATAAATACATAAGTGAATAAATAAATAAATAAACATTTTTTAAAAAGGATAAGAAAGAAAGTAAGACCAGGCAGGCCTGCCATCCTTCTCTCTGTCTGTCTGTCTGTCTGTCTGTCTGATCCCCTGGAACTGGAGATGGGCCACCATATAGTTGCTGGTAGTTGATCCCAGGTTCTCTGTAAGAGGAGACAATGCTGTTAATTGTGGAGCCCTTTCAGTGGCCCCACCCATTTTTAATTTTTAGAAGTATATGTGATGCTGTGTTTATGTACATCATATTCAGACCATAAGAGGGATTTAGATACTCTAGAATCTGTCACCCTCTTCTGGAGTATCTGAAGACGGCTACAGTGTACTTATATCTAATACATAAATAAATAAATAAATAAATAAATAAATAAATAAATAAATAAATAAATAAACATTTTTTAAAAAGTATAAGAAATAAAGAAAGACCAGGCAGGCCTGCCATCCTTATCTCTGTCTCTCTGTCTGTCTGTCTGTCTGATCCACTGGAACTGGAGATGGGCCACCATAAGATGCTGGTAGTTTATCCCAGGTTCTCTGAAAGAGGAGACAATGCTGTTAATTGTTGAGCCCTCTCAGTGGCCCCACACATCTTTAAATTTTTAGAAGTATATGTGAGGCTGTGTTTATGTACATCATATGCAGACCATAAGAGGGATTTAGATTCTCCAGAATCTGACACCCTCTTCTGGAGTGTCTGAAGACAGCTACAGTGTACTTATATCTAATAAATACATAAATAAATATATAAATAAACATTTTTAAAAAAGGATAAGAAAGAAAGAAAGACCAGGCAGGCCTGCCATTTTTATCACTGTCTGTATGTCTGTCTGTCTGATCCCCTGGAACTGGAGATGGGCCACCATATAGTTGCTGGTAGTTGATCCCAGGTACTCTGGAAGAGGAGACAATGCTGTTAATTGTTGAGCTTTTAGAGTGGCCACACCCTTCTTTAAATTTTTAGAAGTATATGTGAGGCTGTGTGGGGCCACTGAAAGTCACATAGAGAGACAGAGAGAGACAGAGAGAGACAGAGAGAGACAAAGAAAGACAGAGAGAGACATAGAGAGACAGAGAGATACATTGAGAGAGACAGAGAGACAGAGAGAGACACAGAGAGAGACACAGAGAGACACAGAGAGAGACACACAGAGAGACAGAGACAGACAGAGAGAGACAGAGAGAGACAGAGAGAGACAGAGATAGAGACAGAGAGAGACAGAGAGAGACAGAGAGACAGAGAGAGAGACAGAGAGACAGAGAGAGACAGAGAAAGACAGAGTGAGACAGAGAGACACAGAGAGAGACAGAGATACACAGAGTGAGAAAGAGAGAGAGACAGAGAGAGACAGAGAGAGAGACAGAGAGAGAGACAAAGAGAGACAGAGAGAGACAGAGTGAGACAGAGAGAGACAGAGAGAGAGACAGAGAGAGAGACAGAGAGAGACAAAGAAAAACACAGAGAGACAGAGAGAGACAGAGAGAGACAGAGAGAGACAGAGAGAGACAGAGAGAGACAAAGAAAAACACAGAGAGAGACAGAGAGAGACAGAGAGATACAGAGAGAGTCAGAGAGACAGAGAGAGACAGAGTTAGAGACAGAGAGAGACAGAGAGAGAAACAGAGAGAGACAGAGACACACAGAGAGAGACACAGAGAGAGACAGAGAGAGAGACACAGAGAGACAGAGACAGACAGAGAGAGACAGAGAGAGACAGAGATAGAGACAGAGAGAGACAGAGAGAGATAGAGAGAGACACAAAGAGACAGAGAGAGACAGAGAGAGACAAAGAAAGACAGAGAGAGACAGAGAGATACAGAGAGAGAGACAGAGAGAGACAGAAAGATACAGAAGGACAGAGAGAGACAGAGAGAGACAGAGAGACAGAGATAGAGACAGAGAAAGACAGAGAGAGACACAGAGAGAGACTGAGGGAGACAGAGAGAGAGACACAGCGAGACATAGAAGAGACAAAGAAAGTCACAAGAGAGACAGAAAGAGTCAGACATAGAGACAAAGAAAGACAGAGGGAGATACTGAGAGAGAGAGACAGAGAGAGACAGAGAGATACAGACAGAGAGACAAAGAGAGACAGAGAGAGACAGAGAGAAAGAGAGAGACAGAGAGAGTCAGAGAGAGACAGAGATAGAGACAGAGAGAGACAGAGAGAGGGACAGAGAGAGACAGACACAGAGTGAGAAATACAGAGAGAGACAGAGATAGAGAGAGAGACAGAGAGAGACAGAGAGAGAGACAGAGACAGAGACAGAGAGAGAGACAGAGAGAGACAGAGTGAGACACAGAAAGAGAGAGACAGAGAGAGACAAAGAAAGACACAGAGAGAGACATAGAGAGACAGAGAGATACATTGAGAGAGACATAGAGAGACAGAGAGAGACAGAGATAGAGACAGAGAGAGACAGAGAGAGACACAGAGAGAGACAGAGAGACACAGAGAGACACAGAGAGAGACACAGAGAGACACAGAGAGAGACAGAGATAGACATAGACAGACAGAGACAGACAGAGAGAGACAGAGAGAGACAAAAAAGACACAGAGAGAGACAGAGAGCGATATAGATAGAGAAAAAGAAAGACAGAGAGAGACACAGAGAGAGAGACAGAGAGAGACAGAGAGAGACAGAGAGATACAGAGAGAGAGACAAAGAGAGACAGAGAGAGAGACAGAGTGAGACAGAGAGAGAGAGAGACACAGAGAGACACAGAGAGACACAGAGAGAGACACACAGAGAGACACAGAGAGACACAGAGAGACACAGAGAGAGACAGAGAGAGAGACAGAGAGAGACAGAGAGAGACAGAGACAGACAGAGACAGACAGAGAGAGACAGAGAGAGAGACAGAGACAGACAGAGAGACAGAGAGAGAGACAGAGAGAGACAGAGAGAGACAGAGTGAGACAGAGAGAGACACAGAGTGAGACAGAGATACACAGAGTGAGAAAGAGAGAGAGACATAGAGAGAGAAAGAGAGAGAGACAGAGAGAGAGACAGAGAGAGACAGAGAGAGACAGAGTGAGACAGAGAGAGAAACAGAGAGAGACAGAGAGAGACAGAGAGATACAGAGAGAGAGACAGAGAGAGACATAAAGAGTCAGAAGGACAGAGAGAGACAGAGAGAGACAGAGATAGAGACAGAGAAAGACAGAGAGAGACACAGAGAGAGACAGAGAAAGACAGAGAGAGACAGAGAGTGAGACAGAGAGAGACAGAGAGAGACAAAGAAAGACACAGAGAGAGACAGAGCGAGACAGAGATAGAGACAGAGAAAGAAAGAGATAGACACAGAGAGAGAGAGACAGAGAGATACAGAGAGAGAGACAGAGAGAGACAGAGAGAGACAGAGAGAAAGAGAGAGACAGAGAGAGTCAGAGAGAGACAGAGATAGAGACAGATTGAGACAGAGACAGAGTGAGAAAGACAGAGAGAGACAGAGATAGAGAGAGAGAGACAGAGAAAGACACAGAGAGTGACAGAGAGAGACAGAGAGAGACAAAGAAAGACAGAGAGAGACATAGAGAGACAGAGAGATACATTGAGAGAGACAGAGAGACACAGAGAGACACAGAGAGAGACACAGAGAGACACACAGAGAGACACACAGAGAGACAAAGACAGACAGAGAGAGACAGAGAGAGACAGAGAGAGACAGAGATAGAGACAGAGAGAGACAGAGAGAGACAGAGAGAGACAGAGTGAGACAGAGAGAGACACAGAGTGAGACAGAGATACACAGAGTGAGAAAGAGAGAGAGACATAGAGAGAGACAGAGAGAGAGACAGAGAGAGAGACAGAGAGAGACAGAGAGAGACAGAGTGAGACAGAGAGAGAAACAGAGAGAGACAGAGAGAGACAAGAAAAACACAGAGAGACAGAGAGAGACAGAGAGAGACAGAGAGAGAGACAGAGAGAGACAAAGAAAAACACAGAGAGACAGAGAGAGAGAGACAGAGAGAGAGACACAGGGAGACAGAGAGAGACAGAGAGAGACAGAGAGAGACAGAGAGAGACAGAGATAGAGAAAGAGAGAGACAGAGAGAGACAGACAGAGAGACACAGAGAGACAGAGAGAGACAGAGAGAGACAAACAAAGACACAGAGAGACAGAGAGAGACAGAGAGAAACAGAGAGAGAGACAGAGAGAGACAGAAAGATACAGAAGGACAGAGAGAGACAGAGAGAGACAGAGAGACAGAGATAGAGACAGAGAAAGGCAGAGAGAGACACAGAGAAAGACTGAGGGAGACAGAGAGAGAGACAGAGAGAGACATAGAAGAGACAAAGAAAGACACAGAGAGAGACAGAGAGAGTCAGACATAGAGACAAAGAAAGACAGAGAGAGACACTGAGAGAGAGAGACAGAGAGAGACAGAGAGATACAGAGAGAGAGACAAAGAGAGACAGAGAGAGACAGAGAGAAAGAGAGAGACAGAGAGAGTCAGAGAGAGACAGAGATAGAGACAGAGAGAGACAGAGAGAGGGACAGAGAGAGACAGAGACAGAGTGAGAAATACAGAGAGAGACAGATTTAGAGAGAGAGACAGAGAGAGACAGAGAGAGAGACAGAGACAGAGAGAGAGACAGAGACAGAGAGAGACAGAGTGAGACACAGAGAGAGAGAGAGACAGAGAGAGACAAAGAAAGACACAGAGAGAGACATACAGAGACAGAGAGATACATTAAGAGAGACATAGAGAGACAGAGAGAGACAGAGAGAGACAGAGATAGAGACAGAGAGAGACAGAGAGAGACAGAGAGAGACAGAGAGATAGACAGAGAGAGACAGAGAGAGACAATGAAAGACATAGAGAGAGACACAGAGACACAGAGAGACACAGAGAGAGAGACAGAGAGAGACAGAAAGAGTCAGAAGGACAGAGAGAGACAGAGAGAGATAGAGATAGAGACAGAGAAAGACAGAGAGAGACACAGAGACAGAGACAGAGAGAGAGACAGAGAGAGACAGAGTGAGACACAGAAAGAGAGAGACAGAGAGAGACAAAGAAAGACACAGAGAGAGACATAGAGAGACAGAGAGATACATTGAGAGAGACATAGAGAGACAGAGAGAGACAGAGATAGAGACAGAGAGAGACAGAGAGAGAAACAGAGAGACAGAGAGACACAGAGAGACACAGAGAGAGACACAGAGAGACACAGAGAGAGACAGAGATAGACATAGACAGACAGAGACAGACAGAGAGAGACAGAGAGAGACAGAGATAGAGACAGAGAGAGACAGAGAGTGAGACAGAGAGAGACAGAGAGAGAGACACCGAAAGACAGAGAGAGACAGAGAGAGACAATGAAAGACACAGAGAGAGACTAAGAGAGACAGAGAGAGACAGAGAGAGACAGAGAGAGACAGAGAGAGACAAAAAAAGACACAGAGAGAGACAGAGAGCGATATAGATAGAGAAAAAGAAAGACAGAGAGAGACACAGAGAGAGAGACAGAGAGAGACAGAGATACAGAGAGAGAGACAAAGAGAGACAGAGAGACAGAGTGAGACAGAGAGAGAGAGAGACTGAGAGAGACAAAGAAAGACACAGAGAGAGACATAGAGAGACAGAGAGATACATTGAGAGAGACAGAGAGAGACAGAGATAGACAGAGAGAGACAGAGAGAGACACAGAGAGAGACAGAGAGACACAGAGAGACACAGAGAGAGACACAGAGAGACACAGAGAGACACAGAGAGAGACACAGAGAGACACAGAGAGACACAGAGAGATACAGAGAGAGAGACAAAGAGAGACAGAGAGAGACAGAGAGAAAGAGAGAGACAGAGAGAGTCAGAGAGAGACAGAGATAGAGACAGAGAGAGACAGAGAGAGGGACAGAGAGAGACAGAGACAGAGTGAGAAATACAGAGAGAGACAGATTTAGAGAGAGAGACAGAGAGAGACAGAGAGAGAGACAGAGACAGAGACAGAGAGTGAGACAGAGAGAGACAGAGTGAGACACAGAGAGAGAGACAGAGAGAGACAAAGAAAGACACAGAGAGAGACATAGAGAGACAGAGAGATACATTAAGAGAGACATAGAGAGACAGAGAGAGACAGAGAGAGACAGAGATAGAGACAGAGAGAGACAGAGAGAGACAGAGAGATAGACAGAGAGAGACAGAGAGAGACAATGAAAGACATAGAGAGAGACAGAGAGACACAGAGAGACACAGAGAGAGAGACAGAGAGAGACAGAAAGAGTCAGAAGGACAGAGAGAGACAGAGAGAGATAGAGATAGAGACAGAGAAAGACAGAGAGAGACACAGAGAGAGAGAGACAGAGAGAGACAGAGAGAGACAGAGAGATAAAGAGAGAGAGACAGAGAGAGACAGAGAGAAAGAGAGAGACACAGAGAGAGACAGAAAGAGACAGAGAGAGACAAAGAAAGACACAGAGAGAGACATAGTGAGACAGAGAGATACATTGAGAGAGACAGAGAGAGACAGAGAGAGACAGAGACACAGAGAGAGACAGAGAGAGACAGAGAGAGAGACAGAGAGATACAGAGATAGAGACAGAAGGGACAGAGAGAGACAGAGAGAGACAGAGAGAGAGACAGAGAGAGACAGAGAGAGGGAAAGAGAGAGACAGAGAGAGACAGAGAGAGACAGAGAGAGAGACAGATAGAGACAGAGAAACAGAGAGAGACAGAGATAGAGAAAGAGAGAGACAAAGAGAGACATAGAGAGAGAGACAGAGAGAGACAGAGAGAGACAGAGCGAGACAAAGAAAGACACAGAGAAAGACAGAGATAGAGAGATACAGAGAGAGAGACAGAGAGTGACAGATAGACAGAGAGAGACAGAGAGAGACAGAGAGAGACAGAGTGACAGAGAGAGACAGAGAGAGACAGAGATAGAGACAGAGAGAGACAGAGAGAGGGAAAGAGAGAGACAGAGAGAGAGAAGGAGAGAGACAGAGAGAGGGACAGAGAGAGACAGAGACAGAGTGAGAAAGACAGAGAGAGACAGAGATAGAGAGAGAGAGACAGAGAGAGACACAGAGAGAGACAGAAAGAGACAGAGAGAGACAAAGAAAGACACAGAGAGAGACATAGTGAGACAGAGAGATACATTGAGAGAGACAGAGAGAGACAGAAAGAGACAGAGACACAGAGAGAGACAGAGAGTGACAGAGAGAGAGACAGAGAGATACAGAGATAGAGACAGAAGGGACAGAGAGAGACAGAGAGAGACAGACAGAGTGACAGATGGAGACAGAGAGAGACAGAGACAGATAGAGTTAGACAGAGAGAGACACAGAGAGAGAGAGATAGAGAGAGAGACAGAGAGAGACAGAGAGGGACAGAGTGACAGAGAGAGACAGAGAGAGACAGAGATAGAGACAGAGAGATACAGAGTGAGGGACAGAGAGAGACAGAGAGAGACAGATAGAGACAGAGAGAGAGACAGATAGAGACAGAGAGAAACAGAGAGAGACAGAGTGACAGAGAGAGACAGAGAGAGACAGAGACAGAGAAAGAGAGAGAGACAGAGAGAGACAGAGAGAGTCAGATAGACAGAGAGAGACAGAGAGAGACAGTGAGAGACAGAGAGAGACAGAGTGACAGAGAGAGACAGAGAGAGACAGAGATAGAGACAGAGAGAGACAGAGAGAGGGAAAGAGAGAGACAGAGAGAGACAGAGAGAGACAGAGAGAGAGACAGATAGAGACAGAGAAACAGAGAGAGACAGAGATAGAGAAAGAGAGAGACAAAGAGAGACATAGAGAGAGAGACAGAGAGAGACAGAGAGAGACAGAGCGAGACAAAGAAAAACACAGAGAAAGACAGAGATAGAGAGATACAGAGAGAGAGACAGAGAGTGACAGATAGACAGAGAGAGACAGAGAGAGACAGAGAGAGACAGAGTGACAGAGAGAGACAGAGAGAGACAGAGATAGAGACAGAGAGAGACAGAGAGAGGGAAAGAGAGAGACAGAGAGAGAGAAGGAGAGAGACAGAGAGAGGGACAGAGAGAGACAGAGACAGAGTGAGAAAGACAGAGAGAGACAGAGATAGAGAGAGAGAGACAGAGAGAGACACAGAGAGAGACAGAAAGAGACAGAGAGAGACAAAGAAAGACACAGAGAGAGACATAGTGAGACAGAGAGATACATTGAGAGAGACAGAGAGAGACAGAGAGAGACAGAGACACAGAGAGAGACAGAGAGAGACAGAGAGAGAGACAGAGAGATACAGAGATAGAGACAGAAGGGACAGAGAGAGACAGAGAGAGACAGACAGAGTGACAGATGGAGACAGAGAGAGACAGAGACAGATAGAGTTAGACAGAGAGAGACAGAGAGAGAGAGAGATAGAGAGAGAGACAGAGAGAGACAGAGAGGGACAGAGTGACAGAGAGAGACAGAGAGAGACAGAGATAGAGACAGAGAGATACAGAGTGAGGGACAGAGAGAGACAGAGAGAGACAGATAGAGACAGAGAGAGAGACAGAGAGAAACAGAGAGAGACAGAGTGACAGAGAGAGACAGAGAGAGACAGAGACAGAGAAAGAGAGAGAGACAGAGAGAGACAGAGAGAGTCAGATAGACAGAGAGAGACAGAGAGAGACAGTGAGAGACAGAGAGAGACAGAGTGACAGAGAGAGACAGAGAGAGACAGAGATAGAGACAGAGAGAGACAGAGAGAGGGAAAGAGAGAGACAGAGAGAGACAGAGAGAGACAGAGAGAGAGACAGATAGAGACAGAGAAACAGAGAGAGACAGAGATAGAGAAAGAGAGAGACAAAGAGAGACATAGAGAGAGAGACAGAGAGAGACAGAGAGAGACAGAGCGAGACAAAGAAAGACACAGAGAAAGACAGAGATAGAGAGATACAGAGAGAGAGACAGAGAGTGACAGATAGACAGAGAGAGACAGAGAGAGACAGAGTGACAGAGAGAGACAGAGAGAGACAGAGATAGAGACAGAGAGAGACAGAGAGAGGGAAAGAGAGAGACAGAGAGAGAGAAGGAGAGAGACAGAGAGAGACAGAGAGAGAGACAGAGAGAGACAGAAAGAGTCAGAAGGACAGAGAGAGACAGAGATAGAGACAGAGAGAGACAGAGAGAGGGAAAGAGAGAGACAGAGAGAAAGAGAGAGACAGAGAGAGACAGAGAGAAAGAGAGAGACAGAGAGAGTCAGAGAGAGACAGAGACAGAGTGAGAAAGACAGAGAGAGAAAGAGATAGAGAGAGAGACAGAGAGAGACACACAGAGAGACAGAGAGAGACAGAGAGAGACAGAGAGAGACAAAGAAAGACACAGAGAGAGACATAGAGAGACAGAGAGATACATTGAGAGAGACAGAGAGAGACAGAGAGAGACAGAGAGAGACAGAGAGAGACAGATAGACAGAGAGAGACAGAGAGAGACAGAGAGAGACAGAGTGACAGAGAGAGACAGAGAGAGAGATAGAGACAGAGAGAGGGAAAGAAAGAGACACACAGAGAGATAGAGACAGAGAGAAACAGAGAGAGACAGAGATAGAGAAAGAGAGAGACAGAGATAGACATAGAGAGAGTGACAGAGAGAGACAAAGAGAGACAGAGAGAGACAAAGAAAGACACAGAGAGAGACAGAGAGAGACAGAGAGAGAGACAGAGAGAGACAGAGAGAGACAGATAGACAGAGAGAGACAGAGAGAGACAGAGAGAGACAGAGAGAGACAGAGTGACAGAGAGAGACAGAGAGAGAAAGAGATAGAGACAGAGAGAGGGAAAGAAAGAGACACACAGAGAGATAGAGACAGAGAGAAACAGAGAGAGACAGAGATAGAGAAAGAGAGAGACAGAGATAGACATAGAGAGAGTGACACAGAGAGACAAAGAAAGACACAGAGAGAGACAGAGAGAGACAGAGAGATACAGAGAGAGAGAAAGAGAGAGACAGAGAGAGACATAAAGAGAGAGACAGAGAGAGACAGGGAGAGACAGAGAGATACAAAGAAAGACACAGAGAGAGACAGAGAGGGACAGAGAGAGACAGAGAGAGACAGAGTGACAGAGAGAGACAGAGAGAGACAGAGATAGAGACAGAGAGAGACAGAGAGAGGGAAAGAGAGAGACAGAGAGAGAGAGAGACAGAGAGAGACAGAGAGAGACAGATAGAGACAGAGAGAAATAGAGAGAGACAGAGATAGAGAAAGAGAGAGACAGAGAGAGACATAGAGAGAGAGACAGAGAGAGACTTTCCACTTTTTCAGGTTTTCTTGCCATATTCCGGTTCCTTCAGTGTGAGTTTTTAATTTTCTAATTCTTTCAGGGTTTTTTGCCATATTCTGGGTCCTACAGCGTGTATTTTTAATTTTCCAAGTTTTTCAGGGTTACTCAGCATATTTTGGGTCCTACAGTGTGATTTTTTTCATTTTCCACCTTTTGCAGGTTTTCTTGCCAATTTCGGGGTACTTCAGTGTGAGTTTTTAATATTCCACTTTTTACAGGGTTAATCGCCATATTCTGCGTCCTACAGTGTGATTTTTAAATTTTCCACGATTCTCAGGGTTTCTCGCCATATTCAGGTACTACAGTTTGATTTTTTAATTTTAAACGTTTTTAAGTTTTTTTCGTCATGTTCTGGGTCCTACAGTTTGATATTCTCATTATCCAACTTTTTCAAATTTTCTCAGCATATTCTGGGTCCTACATTGTGAATTTTTAATTTTCCACGTTTTTCAAGGTTTCTTGCCATATTCTGGTCCTATAGTGTGATTTTCTCATTTTCCTCCTTTTTCAGTGTTTCTCGCCATATTCTCGGTCCTACAGTGTGAATATTTAATTTTCCATGTTTTTCATGTTTTCTCGCCATATTCTGGGTCCTTCAGTTTGTGTTTTTAATTTTCCTCGTTTTTCAGGTTTTCTCACCATATTCCCGGACCTTCAGTGTGAATTTTAAATTTTCCATGTTTTTCAGGTTTTTTCGTCATATTCTGGGTCCTAGAGTGTGATTTTCTCATTTCCACGTTTTTTAGGATTTCTCCCCATATTCGGGGTCCTTCAGTGTGAGTTTTTGATTTCCTACTTTTTCAGGGTTTCTCAATATATTCTGGTTCCTACAGCGTGTATTTTATTTTTCCAAGTTTTTCAAGGGTTTCTAGGCATATTCTGGGTCCTACAGTGTGAACATTTAATTTTCCATGATTATCAGGGTTTCTCAGCATATTTTGGGTCCTGCAGTGTGATTTTCTCATTTTTCAACTTTTTCAAGTTTTTTCGCTATTCTGGGTTCTACATGTGATTTTCTCATTTTCCACCTTTTTCAGGTTTTCTAGCTATATTCCGGGTCCTTCAGTGTGAATTTTTAATTTTCCACGTTTTTCAGGGTTTCTCGGCATATTCTGTTTCCTGCAGTGTGATTTTCTCATTTTCCAAGTTTTTCAGGTTTTTTCGTAATTCTGGGTCTTACAGTGCGATTTTCTCATTTTTCACCTTTTGCAGGGTTTCTTGCCATATTCTGGGTCCAACAGAGTGTATTTTTAATTTTCCACGTTTTTCCGGTTTCTCACCATATTCTGGGTCCAACAGCGCGTATTTTTAATTTTCCACGTTTTTCAGGGTTTCTCGGCATATTCTGGGTCCTAAAGTGTGATTTTCTCATTTTCGAAGTTTTTCAAGTTTTTTCGCAATTCTGGGTCCTACAGTCATTTATTCTCATTTTCCACCTTTTTCAGGTTTTCTCGCCATATTCGGGGTCTTTCAGTGTGAATTTTTAGTTTTTTACTTTTTTCAGGTTTTCTTGCCATATTCTGGGTCATTCAGTGTGAGTTTTTAATTTTCCACGTTTTTCAGGTTTTTTCGTCATATTCTGGGTACTACAGAGTGATTTTTCTCATTTTCTCGTTTTTCAGGTTTTCTTGCCATATTCCAGGTCCTTCAGGGTGAATTTTTAATTTTCCACGTTTTTCAGTATTTCTTGCCATATTCTGGGTAATACAGTGTGAATTTTTAATTTTCCACTTTTTTCATGGTTTCTCGCCATATTCTGTGTCCGACAGTGTGAATTTTTAATTTTCATGTTTTTCAGGGTTACTCAGCATATTCTAGGTCCTGCAGTGTGATTTTCTCATTTTCCACGTTTTATAAATTTTTTCGTAATTCTGGGTCCTACAGTGTGATTTTCTCATTTTCTACGTTTTTCATGTTTTTTCGCAATTCTGTGTCCTACAGTGTGATTATTCTCTATTTCCACCTTTTTCAGGTATTCTTGCCATATTCAGGGTCCTTCCGTGTAAGTTTTTAATTTTCTACTTTTTTCAGTGTTTCCTGTCATAATCTGGCTCCTTCAAAGCATATTTTTATTTTTCCTCGTTTTTCTGGGTTTCTCAGCATATTCTGGGTCCTACAGTGTATTTTTCTCATTTTTAAACATTTTCAGATTTTCTCACCATATTCGGGGTCCTACAGTGTGAATTTTTAATTTTAATCGTTTTTAAGTTTTTTTCATCATATTCTGGGTCCTACAGTTGATTTTGTCATTAACCACCTTTTTCATGTTTTCTCACCATATTCGTGGTCCTTCAGTGTGAGTTTTTAGTTTTTTAGTTTTTTCATGGTTTGTTGCCATATTCTGGGTCCTACAGCGTGTATGTTTAATTTTGCACATTTTTCAGGGTTTCTCGGCATATTCTGGGTCCTACAGTGTGATTTTCTCATTTTCGACGTTTTTCAATTTTTTTCGCAATTCTGGGTCCTATAGTGTGATTTTCTCATTTTCCACCTTTTTCAGGTTTTCTCGACATATTCAGGGTCCTTCAGTGTGAGATTTAAATTTTTTACTTTTTTCAGTGTTTCTCGCCATATTCTGCATCCTACAGTGTGAATTTTAAATTTTTCACGTTTTTCAGGTTTTCTTGCCATGTTCTGTGTCCTACAGTATGAATTTTTAATTTTAAACCTTTTTCAGGTTTTCTCGACATATTCAGGGTCCTTCAGTGTGAGATTTAAATTTTTTACTTTTTTCAGTGTTTCTCGCCATATTCTGCATCCTACAGTGTGAATTTTAAATTTTTCACGTTTTTCAGGTTTTCTTGCCATGTTCTGTGTCCTACAGTATGAATTTTTAATTTTAAACCTTTTTAAGTTTTTTTCGTCATATTCTGGGTCCTTCAGTGTGATTTTCTCATTTTCCAACTTTTTCAGGTCTTCTCGGCATATTCTGAGTCCTACAGTGTGAATTTTCGATTTTCCACGTTTTTCAAGTTTTCTTGCCATATTCTGTTCCTAGAGTGTGAATTTTTAATTTTCCACTTTTTTCAGTGTTTCTCTCCCTATCCTGGGTTCTACTTTGTGAATATTTAATTTTCCATGTTTTTCAGGTTTTCTCGCCATATTCTGGGTCCTTCAGTGTGAGTTTTTAATTTTCCTCGTTTTTCAGGTTTTCTAGCCATATTCAAGGTCATACAGTGTGATTTTCTCATTTCCACGTTTTTCTTATTTTCTTGCCATATTCCAGGTTCTTCAGTGTGAATTTTTAATTTTCCACGTTTTTCAAGGTTTCTTGCCATATTCTGGTCCTTTAGAGTGAATTTTTAATTTTCAAGATTTTACAGAGTTTCTCAAAATATTCTGTGTCCTCCAGTGTGAATATTTAATTTTCTAGGTTTTACAGGTTTTCTCGCTATATTCTGGGTCCTTCAGTGTGAGATTTTAATTTTCCTCGTTTTTCAGTTTTGCTCGCTATATCCGGGTCCTTGAGTGTGAATTTTTATTTTTCCACATTTTTCAGGTTTATTCGTCATAATCTGGTTCTACAGTGTGATTTTTTCATTTCCATGTTTTTCAGGTTTTCTCGCCATATTTGGGGTCCTTCAGTGTGAGTTTTTTAATTTTTAGTTTTTAAGGTTTTCTTGCCATATTCTGGGTACTACAGTGTGAATTTTAAATTTTCCACGTTTTTAAGTTATTTCGTCATATTCTGATTATTACAGTGTGATTTTCTCGTTTTTTTCCTTTTTCAGTGTTTCTCGCCATATTCAGGGTCCTATAGTGTGAATATTTAATTTTCAATGTTTTTCAGGTTTTCTCAGCATATTCTGGCTCCTGCAATGTTATTTTCTCGTTTTCAACCTTTTTCAGGTTTTCTCACAATTCTGGGTCCTACATGTGATTTTCTCATTTTCCACCTTTTTCAGGTTATCTCGCCATAATCTAGGTCCTACAGTGTGAGTTTTTAATTTTCCTCGTATTTTTCAGGTTTTCTCGCCATATTCTGATTCCTTCAGTGTGAATTTTTAATTTTCCACGTTTTTCAGGTTTTTTCATCATATTCTGGGTCCTACAGTGTGATATTCTCGTTTCCAAGTTTTTCAGGATTTCTTGCCATATTCCAGGTCCTGCAGTGTGAATTTTTAATTTTCCACGTTTTTCAGTATTTCTCCCCATATTTTGGGTAATACAGTGTGAATTTTTAATTTTCCTCGTTTTTCAGGTTTTCTCGCCAAATTCCGGGTCCTTCAGTGTGAATTTTTAATTTTCCACGATTTTCAGGGATTCTCAGCATATTCTGGGTCCTGCAGTGTGATTTTCTCATTTTCCACCTTTTTCATGTTTTCTAGCCATATCCTCATCCATCAGTGTGAGTTTATAGTTATCTACTTTTTTCAGGGTTGCTGGCCGTATTCTGGGTAATACAGTGTGAATTTTTATTGTCCAATTTTTTTCAAGGTTTCTCGCCATAATGTGGGTCTGACAGTGTGAATTTTTAATTTTCACGTTTTTCACGGTTTCTTGGCATATTTTGGGTCCTGAAGAGTGATTTTCTCATTTTCCACGTTTTTAAAGTTTTTTCGTAATTCTGGGTCCTACAGTGTGATTTTCTCATTTTCCACCTTTTTCAGGTTTTCTCGCCATATTTGGGGTCCTTCGGTGTGAGTTTGTAATTTTCTACTTTTTTCAGGGTTTCTCGCCATATTCTGGGTCCTACAGCATGTATTTTTAATTTTCCACGTTTTTCAGGGTTACTCGGCATATTCTGGGTCCTACAGTGTGATTTTCTCATTTTTGATATTTTTCAAGTTTTTTGTTTTGCAATTCTGGTCCTACAGTGTGATTTTCTCATTTTCCACCTTTTTCAGGTTTTCTCGCCATATTCCGGGTCCTTCAGTGTGAGTTTTTAATTTTCTAATTCTTTCAGGGTTTCTTGCCATATTCTGGGTCCTACAGCGTGTATTTTTAATTGTCCACGTTTTTCAGGGTTACTCGGCCTATTCTGGGTCCTACAGTGTGATTTTCTCATTTTTGACATTTTTCAAGTTTTTTGTTTCGCAATTCTGGATCCTACAGTGTGATTTTCTCATTTTCCACCTTTTTCAGGTTTTCTTGCCATTTTCGGGGTACTTCAGTGTGAGTTTTTAATATTCTACTTTTTACAGGGTTAATCGCCATATTCTGTGTCCTACAGTGTGATTTTTAAATTTTCCACGTTTCTCTGGGTTTCTCGCCATATTCTGGTCCTACAGTGTGAATTTTTAATTTTAAACGTTTTTAAGTTTTTTTTCGTCATGTTCTGTGTCCTACACTGTGAAATGCTCATTATCCAACTTTTTCAGGTTTTCTCAGCATATTCTGGGTCCTTCAGTGTGAATATTTAATTTTCCATGTTTTTCATGTTTTCTCGCCATATTCCGGGTCCTTCAGTTTGTGTTTTTAATTTTCCTCGTTTTTCAGGTTTTCTTGCCATATTCCCGGTCCTTCAGTGTGAATTTTTAATTTTCCTCGTTTTTCAGATTTTTTCGTCATATTCTTGGTCCTAGAGTGTGATTTTCTCATTTCCACGTTTTTCAGGATTTCTCCCCGTATTTGGGGTCCTTCAGTGTGAGTTTTTGATTTTCTACTTTTTCAGGGTTTCTCAATATATGCTGGTTCCTACAGCGTGTATTTTATTTTTCCACGTTTTTCAAGGGTTTCTCCGCATATTCTGGGTCCTACAGTGTGATTTTTTTTTTATTTTCGACGGTTTTCAAGTTTTTTCGCAATTCTGGGTCCTACAGTGTGATTTTCTCATTTTCCACCTTTTTTCAGGTTTTCTCGCCATATTCGGGGTCCTTCAGTGTGAGTTTCTAATTTCCTAGTTTTTCAAGTTTTTTCGTAATTCTAGGTCCTACAGTGTGGTTTTCTCATTTTCCACCTTTTTCAGGTTTTTTTCGCCATATTTGGGGTCCTTCAGTGTGAGCTTTTAATTTTCTACTTTTTTCAGGGTTTTTCGCCATATTCTGGGTCCTTCAGTTTGAATTTTTAATGTTCCTTGTTTTTCTGGTTTTCTTGCCATATTCCAGGTCCTTCAGTGTGAATTTTTACTTTTCCACGTTTTTTAGTATTTCTTGCCATATTCTGGGAAATACAGTGTGAATTTTTAATTTTCATGTATTCAGTGTTTCTAGGCATATTCTGGGTCCTCCACTGTGATTTTCTCATTTTCGATGTTTTTCAAGTTTTTTCGTTAATCACTGTGATTTCTCATTTTCCACCTTTCAGGGTTCCTCGCCATATTTTGGGTCCTTCAGTGTGAGTTTTTAATTTTCTAATTTTTTCAGGTTTTCTCACCATATTCTGGGTCCTATTGTGTATATTTTTAATTTTCCACGTTTTTCAGGGTTTCGTGGCATATTCTTGGTTCTACACTGTGATTATCTCATTTTCCACCTTTTTCAGGTTTTCTCTCCATATTCGGGGTCCTTCAGTGTGAGTTTTTAATTTTCTACTTTTTTCAGGGTTTCTCGCCATATTCTGGGTCCTACAGTGTGATTTTCTCATTTAGGACTTTTTACAAATTTTTTCGCAATTCTGGGTCCTACAGTGTGATTATTATCATTTTTAAACTTTTTCAGGTTTTCTCGCCATATTCGGGATCCTTCAGTGTGAGGTTTTAATTTTCCTCGTTTTTCACGTTTTCTCGACATATTCTGGGTCCTTCAGTGTGAATTTTTAATTTTCACATTTTTCAGGGTTTCTCTACATATTCCGGGTCCTTCAGTGTGAATTTTTTATTTTCCACGTTTTTCAGGTTTTTTCGTTATATTCTGGGTCTTACAGTGTGATTTTCTCATTTCCATGTTTTTCAGGTTTTCTAGCCATATTCCACGTCCTTCAGTGTGAATTTTTAATTTTCCAGGTTTTTCAGTATTTCTTGCCATATTCTGGGTAATACAGTGTGATTTTCTCATTTTCCACTTTTTTCAGGTTTAATCGCAATATTTGGGGTCCTTCAGTGTGAGTTTTTAATTTTGTACTTTTTCAGGGTTTCTGGCCATATTCTGGGTCCTATAGTGTGTGTTTTTAATTTTCCACGTTTTTCATGGTTTCTTGGCATATTCTGGGTCCTACAGTGTGATTTTCTCATTTTCGATATTTTTCATGTTTTTTCGCAATTCTGGGTCCTACAGTGTGATTATTCTCATTTTCCACCTTTCAGGTTTTCTCGCCATATTCGGGGCCTTTCAATGTGAATTTTAAATTTTCTACTTTTTTCAGGTTATCTCGCCATATTCTGGGTCCTTCAGTGTGAGTTTTTATTTTTTCTGGTTTTGTAGCCATATTCCGGGTCCTTCAGTGTGAATTTTTAATTTTCCATGTTTTTCAGGTGTTTTCATCATATTCTGGGTCCTACAGTGTGATTTTCTCATTTCCAAGTTTTTCAGGTTTTTGTGCCATATTCCAGGTCCTTCAGTGTAAATTTTTAATTTTCCACATTTTTCAGTGTTTCTCCCCATATTCTGGGTAGCACAGTGTGAATTTTTTATTTTCCACTTTTTTCATGGTTTCTCTTCATGTTCTAGGTCTGACCTTGTGAATTTTTACTTTTCACGTTTTTCAGGGTTTTCTCGCATATTCTGGGTCTTACAGTATGTTTTTCTCATTTTCCCCCCTTTTCAAGTTATTTTCGCAATTTTGTGTCCTACAGTGGGAATTTCTGTTTTTCCACCTTTTTCAGGGTTTCTTGCCATATTCTATGTCCTTAAGTGGGAATTTTTAATTTTCCACTTTTTTCAGGGTTTTTCATCATATTCCAAGTCCTTCAGTGTGAGTTTTTAATTTTCCACGTTTTTCAGGGTTTCTCAACATATTTTGGGTCCTACAGTGTGAATTTTTAATTTTCTACCTTTTTCAAGATTTCTCGCCATATTCTATGTCCTTCCACGTTTTTCAGGTTTTCTGGCCATATTCCAGGTCTTTCTGAGTGAGTTGATAATTTTCCACATTTTTAAGGTTTTCTCCCTATATTCCAAATCCTTGAGTGTGAGTTATTAATTTTCCATGTTTTTCTGGTTTGTCGCCATATTCCAGGTCTTTCAGTGTGAGTTTTTAATTATCTACTTTTACAGGGTTTCTTGCCTTATTCTGGGTCCTACAGCGTTTATATTTAATTTTGCATGTTTTTCGGGGTTTCTCACCATATTCTGGGACCTACAGTGTGATTTTCTCATTTTACAAGTTTTTCAAGTTTTTTCCCAATTCTGGGTCCTACAGTGTGATTTTCTCATTTCCACGTTTTTCAGGGTTTCTCAGCATTATCTCTGTTCTGCAGTGTGATTTTCTCATTTTCCACGTTTTTCACGTTTTTTTTTTTTTAATTCTGGGTGCTACAGTGTGATTTTCTCATTTTCCACCTTTATCAGGTTTTCTACCAAATTTGGAGTCCTTCAGTGTGAGTATGTAATTTTCTACTTTTCTCAGGTTTTCTCGCCATATTCTGGGTTCTACAGCGTGTATTTTTAATTTTCCACGTTTTCAGGGTTTCTCCGCATATTCTCTGTCCTACAGTGTGATTTTCACATTTTCCCACGTTTTTCAAGTTTTTTCATAATTCTGGGTCCTACAGTGTGATTTTCTCATTTTCCACCTTTTTCAGGTTTAATCGCCATATTTGGGGTCCTTCAGTGTGAGGTTTTAATTTCTTCTTTTTTCAGGGTTTCTCACCATATTCTGTGTCCTACAGCGTGTATTTTTTAATTTTCCACGTTTTCAGGGTTTCTCGACATATTCTGGGTCCTACAGTGTGATTTTCTCATTTCCACGTTTTCAGGTTTTGTTGACATATTCCAGGTCCTTCGGTGTGAATTTTTAATTTTCCATGTTTTTCAGTATTTCTCGCCATATTCTGTGTCCGAGAGTGTGAATTTTTAATTTTCATGTTTTTCAGGGTTTCTCGACATATTCTGGGTCCTACAGAGTTATTTTCTCATTTCGACGTTTTTCAATTTTTTTTTCCAAATCTGGGTCCTACAGTGTGATTATTCTCATTTTCCACCATTTTCAGGTTTTTCCGTCATATTCTGGGTCCTACAGTGTGATTTTCTCATTTCCACGATTTTCAGTATTTCTCGCCATATTCTGTGTCCAAGAGTGTGAATTTTTAATTTTTACGTTTTTCAGAGTTTCTCGGCATATTCTGGGTCCTGCAGTGTGATTTTCTCATTTTCCAACTTTTCAGGTTTTCTAGCCATATTTGGGGTCTTTCAGTGTGAATTTGTAATTTTCCTACTTTTTTCAGGGTTTCTCGCCATATTCTGGGTCCTACAGCGTGTATTTTTAATTTTCCACGTTTTCAGGGTTTCTCGGCATATTCTTGGTCCTACAGTGTGATTTTCTCATTTTCCACGTTTTTCAAGTTTTTTCGCAATTCTGGGTCCTTCAGTGTGAATTTTTAATTTTCTACTTTTTTCAGGTTCTCTCGCCATATTTGGGGTCCCTAAGTGTGAGGATTTAATTTTCTAATTTTTCAGGGTTTCTCGACATATTCTGTGTCCTACATCGTGTATTTTCAATTTTCCACGTTTTTCAAGTTTTTTCTTCATATTCTGCGTCCTACAGTGTGATTTTCTCATTTTCCACCTTTTTCAGGTTTTCTCGCCATATTCTGGTTCCTACAGTGTGTGTTTTGAATTTTCCTCGTTTTTCAGGTTTTCCTTCAGTGTGAATTTTTAATTTTCCCACGTTTTTCAGTTTTTCTCGCCATATTATGGTTCCTACAGTGTGAATTTTTAATTTTCCACATTTTTCATGGTTTCTGGGCATATTCTGGGTCCTGCAGTGTGATTTTCTCATTTTCCACCTTTTTCAGGTTTTCTTGCCATATTCGGGGTCCTTCAGTGTGAATATTCAATTTTCTAGTTTTTTCAGGTTTTCTCTCCATATTCTGGGTCCTTCATTGTGATTTTTAAATTTTCCTTGTTTTTCAGGTTTTCTCACCATATTGTAGGTCCTACTGTGTGAATTTTTAATTTTCCACGTTTTTCAGGTTTTTTTCGTCATATTCTGGGTCCTACACTGAGATTTTCTCATTTCCACGTTTTTCAGGTTTCCCTGCCATATTCTGGGACCTTCAGTGTGAATTTTTAATTATCCACGTTTTTCAGGGTTTCTTGGCATTATCTGTGTTCTGCAGTGTGATTTTCTCATTTCCACGTTTTCAGGTTTCCTTGCCATATTCCGGGACCTTCAGTGTGAATTTTTAATTTTCCACGTGTTTCAGTATTTCTCGCCATATTCTGGGTAATACAGTGTGAACTTTTAATTTTCAAATTTTTTCATGGTTTCTCGCCATATCCTGTGTCCGACAGTGTGAATTTTTAATTTTCACGATTTTCAGGGTTTCTTGGCATATTCTGGGTCCTGCAGAGTGATTTTCTCTTTTTCCACGTTTTTCGAGTTTTTTTTCATAATTCTGAGTCCTACAGTGGGATTTTCTCATTTTACAACTTTTTAAGGTTTTCTCGCCATATTTAGGGTCCTTCAGTGTGATTTTTTATCTTTCTAATTTTTCAGTGTTTCTCGCCATATTCTGTGTCCTTCAGTGTGAGTTTTTAATTATCTACTTTTTTCAGGGTTTCTTGCCATATTCTGGGTCCTACAGCGTGTATTTTTAATTTTCGATGTTTTTCAGGGTTTCTGGTCATATTCTGGGTCCTACAGTGTGATTTTCTCTTTTTCCCCTTATTTCAAGTTTTTTCACAATTCTGTGTCCTAAGGTGTGATTTTCGCATTTTCCAACTTTTTCAGGTTTTCTCGCCATATTTGGGGTCCTACAGTGTGAATTTTTAATTTTAATCGTTTTTAAGTTTTTTTCGTCATATACTGGGTCCTACAGTGTGATTTTCTCATTTTCAACCTTTTTCAGTTTTTCTCACCATATTCTGGGTCCTTCAGTGTGAGTTTTTAATTTTCTACTTTTTCAGGGTTTGTTGCCATATTCAGGGTCCTACCGCGTGTATGTTTAATTTTGCACGTTTTCAGGGTTTCTCTGCATATGCTGGGTCCTACAGTATGATTTTCTCATTTTCGACGTTTTTCAAGTTTTTTCGCAATTCTGGGTCCTACAGTGTGATTTTCTCATTTTCCACCTTTATCAGATTTTCTCGCCATATTTGGGGTCCTTCTGTGTGAGATTTTAATTTTTTTGCTTTTTTCAGTGTTTCTCAACATATTCTGCATCCTACAGTATGAAATTTAAATTTTTCACGTTTTTCTGGTTTTCCCGCCATATTCTGGGTCCTACAGTGTGATTTTCTCATTTCCACGTTTCTCAGGTTTTCTTGCCATATTCTGGGTCCTTCAGTGTGAGTTTTTAATTTTCCTCGTTTTTCAGGTTTTCTCTCCATATTCAAGGTCCTTCAGTGTGAATTTTTAATTTTCCACGTTTTCCAGGGTTTCTTGGCATATTCTGGGTCCTACAGTGTGATTATTCTCATTTTCCACCTTTTTCAGGTTTTCTTGCCATATTCCAGGTCCTTCTATGTGAATTTTAATTTTCCACGTTTTTCAGTATTTCTCGGCATATTCTGGGTAATACAGTGTGAAATTTTAATTTTCCACTTGTTTTTTGGTTTCTCGCCATAATCTGGGTCCGACAGTTAGAATTTTTAATTTTCATGTTTTTCAGGGTTTCTCGGCATATTCTGTGTCCTGCAGTGTGATTTTCTCTTTTTCCACGTTTTTCAAGTTTTTTCATAATTCTGAGTCCTACAGTGTGATTTTCTCATTTTCCACCTTTTTCAGGTTTTCTCGCCATATTTGGGGTCCTTCACTGTGACTTTTTAATTTTCTACTTTTTTCAGAGTTTCTTGCCATATTCTGGGTCTGACAGTGTAAGTTTTTAATTTTCTACATTTTTCAGGTTTTCTCGCCATATTCGGGGTTCTTCAGTGTGAATTTTTAATTTTCTACACTTTTCAGTTTTTCTTACCATATTTGGGATCCTCCAGTGTGAGTTTTTAATTTTCTACTTTTTTCAGGGTTTCTCGCCATATTCTGGGTCCTACAGCGTGTATTAATAATTTTCCACGTTTTTCAGTGTTTCTCGGCATATTCTTGATCCTACAGTGTGATTTTCTCATTTTTGACTTTTTTGATGTTTTTTCTCAATTCTTGATCCTACAGTGTGATTATTCTTATTTTCCACCTTTTTCAGGTTTTCTCCCCATATTCGGGGTCCTTCAGTGTGAATTTTTAATTTTCTACTTTTTTCAGGTTTTCTCGCCATATACGGGTCCTTCAGTGTGAATTTTTAATTTTCCACGTTTTTCAAGTTTTTTCGTCATATTCTCGGTCCTACAGTGTGATTTTCTCATTTCCACGTTTTTCAGGTTTTTTTCATCATATTCGGGATCCTTCAGTGTGGGTTTTTAATTTTTAATTTTTCAGGGTTTCTCAACATATTCTGGGTCCTAATGCGTGTATTTTTAATTTTTCATGTTTTTCAGTGTTTCTAGGCACATTCTGGGTACTATAGTGTGATTTTCACATTTTCCACTTTTTCCGAGTTTTTCCACATTTCTGGGTCTTACCATGTAATTTTCTCATTTTCCACCTTTTTCAGGGTTTCTTGACATATTCCAGGTCCTTCAGTGAGAGTTTTTATTTTTCTACTTATTTCAGGGTTTCTCGCCATATTCTGGGTCCTACAGTGTGAATTTTTCATTTTCTCCATTTTTCAGTGTTTCTGACCATATTTCCTGGTCTACAGTTTGAGTTTTAAATTTTCCTCGATTTTAGGTTTCATCACCATATTCCGGGTTCTTCAGTGTTAATTTTTACTTTTCCAGGTTTTTCAAGTTTTTTCATAATTCTGGGTCCTACAGTGTGATTTTCTCATTTTCCTTCTTTTTCAGGTTTTCTCGCCATATTTGGGGTTATTCAGTTTGAGTTTGTAATTTTCTACTTTTTTCAGGGTTTCTCGGCATATTCTGGGTCCTAGAGTGTGATTTTCTCATTTTCGAAGATTTTAAAGTTTTTTTTTTAGCATTTCTGGGTCCTAAAGTGTGATTATTCTCATTTTCAACCTTTTTCAGGTTTTCTTGCCATATTCCAGGTCCTTAAGTGTGAATTTTTAATTTTCACGTTTTTCAGTATTTCTTTCCATATTTTGCATAATACAGTGTGAATTTTTAATTTTCCACTTTTTTCATGGTTTCTCGCCATATTCTTTGGCCGACAGTGTGAATCGTTAATTTTCACGTTATTCAGGGTTTCTCGGCATATTCTGTGTCCTACAGCGTGTATTTTTAATTTTCCACCTTTTTCAGGGTTTTTTGTCATATTCTGGGTCCTACAGTGTAATTTTCTCATTTACGACATTTTTCAGGTTTTTTCCCAATTCTGGGTCCTACAGAGTGATTTTCTCATTTTCCACCTTTTTCAGGATTTCTCGCCATATTAGGGGTCTTCAGTGTTAGTTTGTCATTTTCTACTTTTTTTAGGGTTTCTAGCCATATTCTGGGTCCTACAGCTTGTATTTTTAATTTTCCACATTTTTCAGTATTTCTCGACATATTCTGTGTCCAACAGTGTGAATTTTTAATTTTCACGTTTTTCAGGGTTTCTCTGCATATTCTGGGTCCTACCGTGTGATTTTCTCATTTTCCACCTATTTCAGGTTTTCTCGCCATAATTGGGGTCCTTCAGTATGATTTTTTACTTTTCTAATTTTTCAGGGTTTCACTCCATATTCTGGGTCCTACAGCGTGTATTTTTAATTTTCCAATTTTTCAGGTTTTCTAGCCATATTTTGGGTCCTTCAGTGTGAGTTTGTAATTTTCTACATTTTCCAGGGTTTCTCGCCATATTCTGAGTCATAGAGCGTGTATTTTTAATTTTCCATGTTTTCAGGGTTTCTAGGCATATTCTGGGTCCTACAGTGTGATTTTCTCATTTTCGATGTTTTTCAAGTTCTTTCGTAATTCTGGGTCCTTCAGTGTGAATTTTTAATTTTCTACTTTTTTCAGGTTCTCTCTCCATATTTGGGGTCCTTCAGTGTAAGTTTATAATTTTCTAAATTTTCAGGATTTCTCAACATATTCTGTGTCCTAGAGCTTGTATTTTTAATTTTCCACGTTTTTCAAGTTTTTTCGTCATATTCTGGGTCCTGCAGTGTGATTGTCTCATTTTCCACGTTTTTCAAGTTTTTTCGTAATTCTGGGTCCTTCAGTGTGATTTTCTCATTTTTCAACTTTTTCAGGTTTTCTCGCCATATTTGGGGTCCTTCCGTGTGATTTTTTACTTTTCTAATTTTTCAGTGTTTCTCGACATATTCTGGGTCCTACAGCGTATATTTTTAATTTTCCACGTTTTCAGGGTTTCTCGGCATATTCTGGGTCCTACAGTGTGATTTTCTCATTTTCGACGTTTTTCAATTTTTTTTTTTCAAATCTGGGTTCTGTAGTGTGATTATTCTCATTTTCCATCTTTTTCAGGATTTCTCGCCATATTCTGGGTCCTATAGTGTGAGTTTTGAATTTTCCTTGTTTTTCAGGTTTTCTAGCCATATGAGGGGTCCTTCAGTGTGATTTTTTAATTTTCCACGTTTTCAATATTTCTCGCCATATACTGGGTAATACAGTATGAATTTTTAATTTTCCACTTTTTTCATGATTCTTGCCATATTCTGTGTCCGACAGTGTGAATTTTTAATTTTCACGTTTTTCAGGGTTTATCGGCATATTCTGGGTCCAGCAGTGTGATTTTCTCATTTTCCACGATTTTCAAGTTTTTTCGCAATTCTTGGGGTATTTCACTGTGAGTTTTTAATTTTCTACTTTTTTCAGGGTTTCTCGCCATATTCTGGGTCCTACACCGTGTATTTTTAATTTACCACGTTTTCAGGGTTTCTCGGCACATTATGGGTCCTACAGTGTGATTTTCTCATTTTCGACGCTTTTCAAGTTTTTTCGCAATTCTGGGTCCTACAGTGTGATTATTGTCATTTTCCACCTTTTTCAGGTGTTCTGGCCATATTCGGGGTCCTTCAGTTTGAATTTTTAATTTTCTACTTTTTTCAGGTTTTCTCGCCATATTCTGGGTCCCTCAGTGTGAGTTTTTAATTTTCCTCGTTTTTCAGGTTATCTCTACATATTCTGGGTCCTTCAGTGTGAATTTTTAATTTTCTACTTTTTTCAGGTTTTTTCGTCATATTCTGGGACCTACAGTGTGATTTTCTCATTTCCTCGTTTTTCAGGTTTCTTGCCATATTCCAGGTCCTTCAGTGTGAATTTTTAATTTTCACGTTTTTCAGTATTTCTTTCCATATTTTGCGTAATACAGTGTGAATTTTTAATTTTCCACTTTTTTCATGGTTTCTTGCCATATTCTTTGTCCGACAGTGTGAATTGTTAATTTTCACGTTATTCAGGGTTTCTCGATATTCTTTTTACTACAGCGTGTATTTTTAATTTTCCAAGTTTTTCAGGGTTTTTCGTCATATTCTGGGTCCTACAGTGTAATTTTTCTCATTTATGACATTTTTCAGGTTTTTTCCCAATTCTGGGTCCTACAGAGTGATTTTCTCATTTTCCACCTTTTTCAGGATTTCTTGCCATATTAGGGGTCCTTCAGTGTGAGTTTGTAATTTTCTACTTTTTTCAGGTTTTCTAGCCATATTCTGGGTCCTACAGCGTGTATTTTTAATTTTCCACGTTTTTCAGTATTTCTCACCATATTCTGTGTCTGACAGTGTGAATTTTTAATTTTCACGTTTTTCAGGGTTTCTCTGCATATTCTGGGTCCTGCCGTGTGATTTTCTCATTTTCTACGTTTTTCAAGTTTTTGCGTAATTCTGGGTCCTACACAGTGTATTTTTAATTTTCCACGTTTTTCAGGGTTTCTCAGCATATTCTGGGTCCTACAGTGTGATTTTCTCATTTTCAACGTTTTTCAATTTTTTGTTTTCCAAATCTCGGTCCTACAGTGTGATTATTCTCATTTTCCACCTTTTTCAGGTTTTCTCGCCATATTCTGGGTTCTACAGTGTGAGTTTTGAGTTTTCCTCCTTTTTCAGGTTTTCTTGCCATATTCTGGGTCCTACATAGTGAGTTTTGAATTTTCCTCGTTTTTCAGGTTTTATTGCCATGTTCTGGGTCCTTCATTGTGAATTTTTAATTTTCTACATTTTTCAGGTTCTCTCGCCATATTTGGGGTTCTTCAGTGTGAGTTTTTAATTTTCTAATTTTTCAGGGTTTCTCAACATATTCTGTGTCCTACAGCGTGAGTTTTGAGTTTTCCTCTTTTTTCATGTTTTCTCGCCATATGCCTGGCTCTTTAGTGTTAATTTTTAATTTTCCACGATTTTCGGGTTTTTTCCGTCATATTTTGGGTCCTACAGTGTGATTTTTCTCATTTCCACGTTTTTCAGCTTTTCTTGACATATTCCAGGACCTTCAGTGTGAATTTTATATTTTCCACGTTTTTCAGTATTTCTCGCCATATTCTGTGTCCAACAGTGTGATTTTTTAATTTTCACGTTTTTCAGTATTTCTTTCCATATTTTGTGTAATACAGTGTGAATTTTTAATTTTCCACTTTTTTCATGATTTCTCGCCATATTCTTTGTCCAACAGTGTGAATTGTTAATTTTCACGTTATTCAGGGTTTCTCGATATTCTTTTTACTACAGCGTGTATTTTTAATTTTCCAAGTTTTTCAGGGTTTTGCGTCATATTCTAGGTCCTACAGTGTGATTTTTCTCATTTATGACATTTTTCAGGTTTTTTCCCAATTCTGGGTCCTACAGAGTGATTTTCTGATTTTCCACCTTTTTCAGGATTTCTCGCCATATTAGGGGTCCTTCAGTGTGAATTTTTAATTTTCTACTTTTTTCAGGGTTTCACGACATATTCTGTGTCCTACAGCGTGAGTTTTGGGTTTTCCTCGTTTTTCAGGTTTTCTCGACATATGCCTGGCTCTTTAGTGTTAATTTTTAATTTTCCACGATTTTCAGGTTTTTCCGTCATATTCTGGGTCCTACAGTGTGATTTTTCTCATTTCCACGTTTTTCAGCTTTTCTTGACATATTCCAGGACCTTCAGTGTGAATTTTAAATTTTCCACGTTTTTCAGTATTTCTCGCCATATTCTGTGTCCAACAGTGTGAATTTTTAATTTTCACGTTTTTCAGGGTTTATCGGCATTTCTGGGTCCTGTAGTGTGATTTTCTCATTTTCCACGTTTTTCAAGTTTTTTCGTAATTCTGGGTCCTACAGTGTGATTTTCTCATTTTCAACCTTTTTCAGGTTTTCTCGCCATATTTGGGGTCCTTCAGTGTGATTTTTTACTTTTCTGATATTTCAGGGTTTCTCGCCATATTCTGGGTCCTACAGCGTGTATTTTTAATTTTCCACGTTTTTCAGGGTATCTCGGCATATTCTGGGTCCTAGAGTATTATATTCACATTTTCGACGTTTTTCAATTTTTTTTTTTTCAAATCTGGGTCCTACAGTGTGATTATTCTCATTTTCCACCATTTTCAGGTTTTTCCATCATATTCAGGTTCCTACAGTGTGATTTTCTCATTTCCACGTTTTTCAGGTTTTCTTGACATATTCCAGGTCATTCAGTGTGAATTTTTAATTTTCCACGTTTTTCATTATTTCTCGCCATATTCTTTGTCCGACAGTGTGAATTTTTAATTTTCACGTTTTTCAGAGTTTCTCTGCATATTCTGGGTTCTGCAGTGGGATTTTCTCATTTTCCAACTTTTTCAGGTTTTCTAGCCATATTTGGTGTCCTTCAGTGTGAATTTGTAATTTTCTAGTTTTTTTCAGGGTTTCTCTCTGTATTCTGCGTCCTACAGCATGTATTTTTAATTTTCCACGTTTTCAGGGTTTCTTGGCATATTCTGGGTCCTACAGTGTGATTTTCTCATTTTCCACTTTTTTCAAGTTTTTTCGCAATTCTGAGTCCTTCAGTGTGAATTTTTAATTTTCTACTTTTTTCAGGTTCTCTCGCCATTTTTTTTGGTCCTTCAGTGTGAGGTTTTAATTTTCTTATTTTTCAGGGTTTCTCGACATATTCTGTGTCCTACATCGTGTATTTTTAATTTTCCACGCTTTTCAAGTTTTTACTTCATATTCTGGGTCCTACATTGTGATTTTCTATTTTTCCACCTATTTCAGGTTTTCTCGCCATATTCTGGTTCCTACAGTGTGAGTTTTGAATTTTTCTCATTTTTCAGGTTTCCTAGCCATATTCCGGGTCCTTCAGTGTGAATATTTTAATTTTCCACGTTTTTCAGTATTTCTCGCCATATTCTGGGTGAATTTTTAATTTTTACATTTTTCAGGGTTTCTGGCATATTCTGGGTCTTGCAGTGTGATTTTCTCATTTTCCACTTTTTTCGAGTTTTTTCGTAATTCTGCGTCCTACAGTGTGATTTTCTCATTTTACAACTTTTTAAGGTTTTCTCGACATATTTAGGGTCCTTCAATGTGATTTTTTACTTTTCTAATTTTTCAGTGTTTCTCTACATATTCTGTGTCCTCCAACGTGTATTTTTAATTTTCCTCGTTTTTCAGGGTTTCTCGGCATACTCTGGGTCCTACAGTGAGATTTTCTCATTTTCGACGTTTTTCACTTTTTTTTTTTCCAAGTCTGGGTCCTACATTGTGATAATTCTCACTTTCCACCTTTTTCAGGTTTTCTCGCCTATATTCTGGATCCTACAGTGTGTTTTTGAATTTTCCTCATTTTTCAGTTTTTCTCCCGTATGCCGGGTACTTCAGTGTGAATTTTTAATTTTCCACGTTTTTCAGGTTTTTCCGTCATATTCTGGTTCCTACAGTGTGATTTTCTCATTTCCACGTTTTTCAGGTTTTCTTCACATATTCCAGGTCCTTCAGTGTGAATTTTTAATTTTCCTCCTTTTTCAGGTTTTATTGCCATATTCCGGGTCCTTTAGTGTGAATTTTTAATTTTCTACTTTTTTTATGTTCTCTCGCCATATTTAGGGTCCTTCAGTGTGAGTTTTTAATTTTCTAATTTTTCAGGGTTTCTTGCCATATTCTGGGTCCTTCAGTGTGAATTTTTAATTTTCCTCTTTTTTCAGGTTTTATTGCCATATTCCGGGTCCTTTAGTGTGAATTTTTAATTTTCTACATTTTTTAGGTTCTCTCGCCATATTTAGGGTCCTTCAGTGTGAGGTTTTAATTTTCTAATTTTTCAGGGTTTCTCGACATATTCTGTGTCCTACAGCGTGTATTTTTAATTTTCCACGTTTTTCAGGTTTTTTTTCGTCATATTGTGGGTCCTACAGTGTGATTTTCTCATTTTCGACGTTTTTCAAGTTTTTTCGCAATTCTGGGTCCTACAGTGTGATTATTCTCATTTTCCACCTTTTTCAGGTTTTCTCGCCATATTCGTGATACCTCAGTGTGAATTTTTAATTTTCTTTTTCAAAGTTTCTCGCCATATTCTGGGTCCTAGAGCGTGTATTTTTAATTTTCCACGTTTTTCATGGTTTCTGGGCATATTCTGGGTCCTACAGTGTGATTTTCTCATTTTCGATATTTTTCATGTTTTTGTAATTCTGGGTAATATAGTGTGAATATTCTCATTTTCTACCTTTTTCATGTTTTCTCGGCATATTCAGGGTCCTTCAGTGTGAGTTTTTAATTTTCTACTTTTTTGAGCGTTTCTTGCCATATTCTGGGTGCTACAGAGTGTATTTTTAATTTTCCACGTTTCTCAGGGTTTCTCGCCATATTCTGGGTCCTACAGTGTGATTTTCTCATTTTCAATGATTTTCATGTTTTTTTCGCTATTCTGGGTCCTACAGTGTGATTATTCTCATTTTCCACCTCTTTCAGGTTTTCTCGCCATATTCGGGGTCCTTCATTGTGAGTTTTTAATTTTCTACTTTGTTGAGGGTTTCTTGCCATATTCTCGGTGCTACAGAGTGTATTTTTAATTTTCTACGTTTCTCAGGGTTTCTCGCCATATTCTGGGTCCTAAAATGTGATTTTCTCATTTACGACATTTCAAGTATTTTCGCAATTCTGGGTCCTAATCTGTGATTATTCTCATTTTCCACATTTTTCAGGTTTTCTTGCCATATTTGGGGTTCTTCAGTGTGAGTTTTTAATTTTCTACTTTTTTGAGGGTTTCTTGCCATATTCTGGGTACTACAGAGTGTATTATTAATTTTCCACGTTTCTCAGGGTTTCTTGCCATATTCTGGGTCCTACAGTGTGATTTTCTCATTACGATGTTTTTCAAGTTTTTTTTGTGCAATTCTGGGTCCTACACTGTGATTATTCTCATTTTCCACCTTTTCAGGTTTTCTCGCCATATTCCGGGTACTTCAGTGTGAATTTTTAGTTTTCTACTTTTTTCAGGGTTTCTCGCCATATTCCGGGTCCTTCAGTTGAATTTTTAATTTTCCCGTTTTTCAGGGTTTCTAACCATATTCTGGGTCCGATAATGTGAATTTTTAATTTTCACGTTTTTCAGGATTTCTCGGCATATTCTAGGTCCTGGAGTGTGAATTTTTAATTTTCACGTTTTTCAGGATTTCTCTAAATATTCTTGGTCCTGCAGTGTGATTTTCTCATTTTCCACTTTTTTCAAGTTTTTTTGTAATTCTGGGTCCTACTGTGTGATTTTCTCATTTTCCACCTTTTTCGAATTTTCTTGCCATATTTGGGGTCCTTCAGTGTGAGTTTTTATTTTTCTACTTTTTTCAGGATTTCTCGCCATATTCTGGATCCTACAGTGTGATTTTCTCATTTTCCACCTTTTTCAGGTTTTTCTGGTCATGTTTGGGCTCCTTCACTGTGAGTTTTTAATTTCCTACTTTTTTATTAAGTGTTTCTCGTCATATTCTGGGTCCGTGAGTGTGAATTATTAATTTTCACGTTTTTCACATTTTCTCGGCATATTCTGGATCCTGCAGTGTGATTTTCTCATTTTCCACCTTTTGCAGGGTTTCTCGCCATATTTGGGGTCCTACATTGTGAGTTTGTTATTTTCAACTTTTTTCAGGGTTACACGCCATATTCTGGGTCCTACAGCATGTATTTTTAATTTTCCACGTTTTCAGGGTTTCTAGGCATAAGCTGGGTCCTACAGATTGATTATTCTCATTTTCCACCCTTTTCAGGTTTTCTTGCAATATTCGGGGTCCTTCAGTGTGAATTTTTAATTTTCTACTTTTTTCAGGTTTTCTCGCCATATGCTGGGTCCTACTGTGTGATTTTCTCATTTCCATGTTTTTCAGGGTCACTTGCCTTATTCCAGGTCCTTCAGTGTGAATTTTTTTCCACGGTTTTCAGTATTTCTCGCCATATCTGGGTAATAAAGTGTGAATTTTTAATTGTCCACTTTTTTCATGGTTTCTCACCATATTCTGTGTCCGACTGTGTGAATTTTTAATTTTCAGGTTTTTCATGGTTGTTCGGCATATTCTGGTTTCTGCAGTGTGATTTTCTCATTTTCCACATTTTTCAAGTTTTTTCATATTTCTGGGTCCTACAGTGTGATTTTCTCTTTTTTCACCTTTTTCATGTTTTCTTGCCATATTTGGGGTCCCTCAGTGTGAGTTTTTACATTTCTAATTTTTCAGGGTTTCTCGACATATTATGGGTCCTACAGCGTGTATTTTTAATTTTCCACGTTTTTCAGTGTTTCTCAGCATATTCTGGGTCCTACAGTGTGATTTTCTCAATTTTGAAATTTTTCAAGTTTTTTCGCATATCTTGGTCCTACAGTGTGATTATTCTCATTTTCCAACTTTTTCAGGTTTTCTAGCCATATTCTGGGTCCTACAGTGTGAATTTTGAATTTTCCTCGTTTTTCAGGTTTTCTCGCCATATTCTGGGTCCTTCACTGTGAATTTTGAATTTTCCACTTCTTTCAAGTTTTTTGTAATATTATGGGTCCTACGGTGTGTTTTTCTCATTTTCCACCTTTTTCAGGTTTCCTCGCCATATTCGGGGTCCTTCAATGTGAGTTTTTAATTTTCTACATTCTTCAGGGTTTCTCGCCATATTCTGGGTCCTACAGAGTGTATTTTTAATTTTCCACGTTTTTCAAGGTTTCTCTGCATATTCTGGCTCGTACAGTGTGATTTTCCCATTTCCTCGTTTTTCAGGTTTTCTTGCCATATTCCAGGTCCTTCAGTCTGAATTTTTAATTTTCCACGTTTTTCAGTATTTCTCGCCATATTCTGGGCAATACAGTGTGATTTTCTCATTTTCCACTTCTTTCATGGTTTCTTGCCATATTCTGTGTCTGACAGTGTGAATTTTTTATTTTCACATTTTTCAGTGTTTCTCGGCATATTCTGGGTCTTGCAGTGTGATTTTCTCCTTTTCCACGTTTTTCAAGTTTTTTTGTAATTCTGGGTCCTACAGTGTGATTTTCTCATTTTCCACCTTTTTCAGGTTAACTCTCCATATTCGGGGTCCTTCAATGTGAGTTTTTAATTTTCTAGTTTTTCAGGGTTTCTCGGCATATTCTGGGTTCTGCAGTGTGATTTTCTCCTTTTCCACGTTTTTCAAGTTTTTTCGATATTCTGTGTCCTACAGTGTGATTATACTCATTTTCCACCTTTTTCAGGTTTTTTGCCATATTCGGTGTCTTTCAGTGTGAGTTTTTAATTTTCTACTTTTTACTGTGTTTCTTGCAATATTCTGGCTCCAAAAAGCATATTTTTATTTTTTCTAGTTTTTCAGGGTTTCTTGGCATATTCTGGGTCCTACAATGTGATTTTCTCATTTTCCACTTTTTTTAAGTTTTTTCGCATTTCTATGTCCTACAGATTGTTTTTCTCATTTTCCACATTTTTCAGGTTTTCTCGCCATATTCCGGGTCCTTCAGTGTGAGTTTTTAATTTTCTACTTCTTTCAGGGTTTCTTGCCATATTCTGAATCCTACAGCGTGTATTTTTAATTTTCCACGTTTTCAGGGTTTCTGGCATATTCTTGCTCCTACTGTGCGATTTTCCAAAATTTGACTTTTTTCAAGTTTTTTTCCCCAATTCTCCATCCTACAGTGTGATTTTCTCATTTTCCACCTTTTTCAGGTTTTCTCAGCATATTCTGGGTCCTGCAGTGTGAATTTTTAATTTTCCACGTTTTTCAAGGTTTTTTTTCCATATTCTGGTCCTATAGTGTGAATTTTTATTTTTCAACATTTTTCAGTGTTTCTCATCATATTCTGGGTCCTACAGTGTGAATTTCTCATTTTCCACCTTTTTCAGGGTTTCTTGCCATATTCTAGGTTCTTCAGTGGGAGTTTTTAATTTTCCATGTTTTTAAGGTTTTTTTTTCGTCATATTCTCAGTCCCACAGTGTGATTTTTTCATTTTCAAACTTTTTCAGGTTTTCTCAGCATATTCTTGTTCCTACAGTGTGAATTTAATTTTCCACATTTTTCAGTGTTTCTCGCCATATTCTGGGTCCCACAGTGTAAATTTTTAATTTTCGTCGTTTTTAAGGTTTTTTTTTTGGTAATATTCTTGGTCCGACAGTGTGAATATTTAATGTTTCACTTTTTTCAGCGTTTCTCGGCATATTCTGGGTCCTACAGTGTGATTTTCTCATTTTCCACATTTTTCAATTTTTTTCGTAATTCTGGGTCCAACAGTGTGATTTTCTCATTTTCCACCTTTTTCAGCCTTTCTAGCCATTTTTCGGGTCCTTCAGTGTGAGTTTTTAATTTTCTAATTTTTTCAGGGTTTCTCGCCGTATTCTGGGTCCTAAACGTTGTATTTTTAATTTTTCACGTTTTCAGGGTTTCTTGGCATATTCTGGGTCCTACAGTGTGATTTTCTCATTTTCGATATTTTCAAGTTTTTTCGTAATTCTGGGTCCTACAGTGTGATTTTCTCATTTTCCACCTTTTTCAGGTTTTCTCACCATAATTGGGGTTCTTCAGTGTCAGTTTGTAATTTTCTACTTTTTTCAGGGTTTCTTGCCATATTTGGGGTCCTTCAGTGTGAGTTTTTAATTTTCTACTCTTTCAGGGTTTCTCGCCATAAACTGTGTCCTATAGTATGTATTTTTCATTTTCCACGTTTTTCAAGTTTTTTCTTCATATTCTGGGTCCTACACTGTGATTTTCACATTTCCACATTTTCAGGTTTTCTTGCCATATTCCAGGTCCTTCAGTGTGGATTTTTAATTTTCCACGTTTTTCAGTATTTCTCCCCATATTATGGGTAATACAGTGTGAATTTTAATTATCCACTTTTTTTCATGGTTTCTCGCCATATTCTGTGTCCGACAGTGTGAATTTTTAATTTTCACGTTTTTCAGTGTTTCTTGAAATATTCTGGGTCCTGCAGTGTGATTTTCTCATTTTCCACCTTTTTCAGGTTTTCTCCCCATATTTGGGGTCCTTCAGTGTCAGTTTGTATTTTTCTACTTTCTTCAGGGTTTCTCACCATATTCTGGATCCTACAGTGTGATTTTCTCATTTTCCACCTTTTTCAGGTTTTCTCGCCATGTTTGGGCTCCTTCACAGTGAGATTTTAATTTTCTAATTTTTTATTAACTTTTTCTCGCCATATTCTGGGTCCGTTAGTGTGAATTTTTAATTTTCATGTTTTTCACATTTTCTCGGCCTATTCTGGGTCCTGAAATGTGATTTTCTCATTTTCCACCTTTTTCAGGGTTTCTCGCTATATTTGGGGTCCTACAGTGTGAGTTTGTAATTTTGAACTTTTTTCAGGGTTTCTCGCCATATTCTGGGTCCTACAGCATGTATTTTTAATTTTCCACGTTTTCAGGGTTTCTGGGCAAAATCTGGGTCCTACAGTGTGATTATTCTCATTTTCCACCTTTTTCAGGTTTTCTCACCATATTCGGGGTCCTTCAGTGTGAATTTTTAATTTTCTACTTTTTTCAGGTTTTCTCGCCATATTCTGGGTCCTACAGCATGTTTTTTTAATTTTACACGTTTTCAGGGTTTCTGGGCATAATCTGGGTCCTACAGTGTGATTATTCTCATTTTCCACCTTTTTCAGGTTTTCAAACCATATTCGGGGTCTTTCAGTGTGAATTTTTAATTTTCTACTTTTTTCAGGTTTTCTCGCCATATTCTGTGTCCTTCAGTGTGAGTTTTTTATCTTCCTCCTTTTTCAGGTTTTTCGCAATATTCTGGGTCCTTCCGTGTGATATTTTAATATTTTATCTTTTTCAGGTTTTTTCGTCATATTCTGGGTTATACTGTGTGATTTTCTCATTTCCATGTTTTTTCAGGGTCTCTTGCCGTATTCCAGGTCCTTCATTGTGAATTTTTTCCCACGGTTTTCAGTATTTCTCTCCATATCTGGGTAATGAAGTGTGAATTTTTAATTGTCCAGTCTTTTCATGGTTTCTCACCATATTCTGTGTCCAATAGTGTGAATTTTTAATTTTCAGGTTTTTCATGGTTGTTCGGCATATTCTGGTTTCTGCAGTGTGATTTTCTCATTTTCCACGTTTTTCAAGTTTTTGTAATTCTGGGTAATACAGTGTGATTATTCTCATTTTCTACCTTTTTCATGTTTTCGCGCCATATTCGGGATCCTTCAGTGTGAGTTTTTAATTTTCTACTTTGTTGAGGGTTTCTTGCCATATTCTCAGTGCTACAGAGTGTATTTTTAATTTTCCACGTTTCTCAGGGTTTCTCCCCAATTTCTGGATCCTAAAATGTGATTTTCTCATTTACGACGTTTTTCAAGTATTTTCGGAATTCTGGTTCCTACACTGTGATTATTCTCATTTTCCACATTTTTCAGGTTTTCTTGCCATATTTGGGTTCCTTCAGTGTGAGTTTTTAATTTTCTACTTTTATGAGGGTTTCTTGCCATATTCTGGGTACTACAGAGTGTATTATTAATTTTCCACCTTTCTCAGGGTTTCTTGCCATATTCTGGGTCCTACAGTGTCTGTCTGTCTCTCTGTGTGTCTGATCCCCTGGAACAGTAGATGGGCCAGCATATAGTTGCTGGTAGTTGATCCCAGGTTCTCTGGAAGAGGAGACAATGCTGTTAATTGTTGAGCCCTTTCAGTGGCTCCACCTATCTTTAAATTTTTAGAAGTATATGTTAGGCTGTGTTTATGTACATATTATGAAGACCATAAGAGGGATTTAGATTCTCCAGAATCTGACACCCTCTTCTGGAGTGTCTGAAGACAACTACAGTGTACTTATATCTAATAAATACATAAATAAATAAATAAATAAATAAACATTATTTTAAAAGGATAAGAAAGAAAGAAAGACCAGGCAGGCCTGCCCTCCTTATCTCTGTCTGTCTGTCTGTCTGTCTGTCTGATCCCCTGGAACTGGAGATGGGCCACCATACAGTTGCTGGTAGTTGATCCCAGGTTCTCTGGAAGAAGAGACAATGCTGTTAATTGTTGAGCCCTTTCAGTGGCCCCACCCATCTTTAAATTTTTAGAAGTGTATGTGAATCTGTGTTTATGTCCATCATATGCAGACCATAAGAGGGATTTATATTCTCCAGAATCTGACACCCTCTTCTGGAGTGTCTGAAGACAGCTACAGTGTACTTATATCTAATAAATACATAAATAAATAAATAAACATTTTTTAAAAGGATAAGAAAGAAAGAAAAACCAGGCAGGCCTGCAATCCTTGTCTGTCTGTCTGTATGTATGTCTGTCTGATCCCCTGGAACTGGAGATGGGCCACAATATAGTTGCTGGTAGTTGATACCAGGTACTCTGGAAGAGGAGACAATGCTGTTAGTTGTTGAGCCCTTTCAGTGGCCCCACCCATCTTTAAATTTTTAGAAGTATATGTGAGGCTGTGTTTATGTACATCATATGCAGACCATAAGAGGGATATAGATTCTCCAGAATCTGACACCCTCTTCTGGAGAGTCTGAAGACAGCTACAGTGTACTTATATCTAATAAATACATAAATAAATAAATAAACATTTTTTAAAAAGTATAAGAAAGAAAGAAAAATCAGGCAGGCCTGCCATCCTTATCTCTGTCTGTCTGTCTGTCTGTCTTATTCCCTGGAACTTGAGATGGGCCACCATATAGTTGCTGGTAGTTGATCCCACGTTCTCTGGAAGAAGAGACAATGCTGTTAATTGTTGAGCCCTTTCAGTGGGCCCACCCATCTTTTAATTTTTAGAAGTATATGTGAGGCTCTGTTTATGTACATCATATGCAGACCATAAGAGGGATTTAGATTCTCCAGAATCTGACACCCTCTTCTGGAGTGTCTGAAGACAGCTACAGTGTACTTATATCTAAGAAATGCATAAATAAATAAATAAATAAATAAATAAATAAATAAATAAATATTTTTTAAAAAGGATAAGAAAGAAAGAAAGACAGGGCAGGCCTGCCATCCTTAGCACTGTCTGTATGTCTTTCTGTCTGATCCCCTGGAACTGGAGATGGGCCACCATATAGTTGCTGGTAGTTGATCCCAGGTACTCTGGAAGAGGAGACAATGCTGTTAATTGTTGAGCTTTTAGAGTGGGCCCACCCTTCTTTAAATTTTTAGAAGTATATGTGAGGCTGTGTTTATGTACATCATATGCAGACCATAAGAGGGATTTAGATTCTCCAGAATCTGACATCCTCTTCTGGAGTGTCTGAACAGCTACAGTGTATTTATATCTAATAAATAAATAGATAAATAAATAAATAAATAAATAAATAAATAAATAAACATTTTTTAAAAAAGGATAAGAAAGAAAGAAAGACCAGGCAGGCCTGCCATCCATAACTCTGTCTGTCTGTTTGTCTGTCTATCTGATCCCCGGGAACTGGAGATGGGCCACCATATAGTTGCTGGTAGTTGATCCAAGGTTCTCTGGAAGAGGAGAAAATGCTCTTAATTGTTGAGCCCTTTCAGTGGCCCCACACTTCTTTAAATATTTAGAAGTATATGTGAGGCCTGTTTATGAACATCATATTCAGATTATAAGAGGATTTAGATTCTCCAGAATCTGACACCCTCTACTGGAGTGTCTGAAGACAGCTACAGTGTACTTATATATAATAAATACATAAATAAATAAATAAATAAATAAATAAATAAATAAATAAATATACATTTTTAAAAAGGATAAAAAGAAAGTAAGACCAGGCAGGCCTGCCATCCTTATTTCTGTCTGTCTGTCTGTCTGTCTCTCTGATCCCCTGGAACTGGAGATGGGCCACCATATAGTTGCTGGTAGTTGATCCAAGGTTCTCTGGAAGAGGAGACAATGCTGTTAATTGTTGAGCCCTTTCAGTGGTCCCACACTTCTTTAAATATTTAGAAGTATATATGAGGCTGTGTTTATGTACATCATATTCAGATTATAAGAGAGTTTAGATTCTCCAGAATCTGACACCCTCTACTGGAGTGTCTGAAGACAGCTACAGTGTACTTATATATAATAAATAAATAAATAAATAAATAAATAAATAAATAAATAAATAAACATTTTTTAAAAAGGATAAGAAAGAAAGTAAGACCAGGCAGGCCTCCCATCCATATCTCTGTCTGTCTTTCTGTCTGTGTGTCTGTCTGATCCCCTGGAACTGGAGATGGGCTACCATATAGTTCCTGGTAGTTGATCCCGGGTTCTCAGGAAGAGGAGACAATGATGTTAATTGTTGAGCCCTTTCAGCGGCCCCACTCATCGTTAAATTTTTACTAGTATATGTTAGGCTGTGTTTATGTACATCATATGCAGACTATAAGAGGGATTTAGATTCTCCAGAATCTGACACCCTCTTCTGGAGTGTCTGAAGACAGCTACAGTGTATTTATATCTAATAAATACATAAATAAATAAGCATTTTTTAAAAAGGATAAGAAAGAAAGAAAGACCAGGCAGGCCTGCCATCCTTATCCTTGTCTGTCTGTCCATCTGTCTGATCCCCTGGGAGTGGAGATGGGACACCATATAGTTGCAGGTAGTTGATCCCAGGTTCTCTGGAAGAGGAGACAATGCTGTTAATTGCTGAGCCCTTTCAGTGCCCCCCCACCTTTAAATTTTAAGAAGTAAATGTGAGGCTGTGTTTATGTACATCATATGCAGACCATAAGAGGGATTTAGATACTCCAGAATCTGACACCCTCTTCTGGAGTGTTGAAGACAACTACATTGTACTTATATCTAATAAATAAATAAATAAATAAATAAATAAATAAATAAATAAATAAATAAAAACATTATTTTAAAAGGATAAGAAAGAAAGAAAGATCAGGCAGGCCTGCCCTCCTTATCTCTTTCTGTCTGTCTGTCTGTCTGTCTGCCTGATCCCCTGGAAATGGAGATGGGCCACCATATAGTTGCTGGTAGCTGATCCCAGGTTCTCTGGAAGAAGAGACAATGCTGGTAAATGTTGAGCCCTTTCAGTGGCCCCACCCATCTTAAATTTTTAGAAGTGTATGTGAATCTGTGTTTATGTCCATCATATGCAGACCATAAGAGGGATTTATATTCTCCAGAATCTGACACCGTCTTCTGGAATGTCTGAAGACAGCTAGAGTGTACTTATATCTAATAAATACATAAATAAATAAATAAACATTTTTTTAAAAGATAAGAAAGAAAGAAAAACCAGGGAGGCCTGCCACCCTTGTCTGTCTGTCTCTTTGTCTGCCTGATCCCCTGGAACTGGAGATGGGCCACCATATAGTTGCTGGTAGTTGATCCCAGGTTCTCTGGTAGAGGAGACAATGCTGTTAATTGTTGAGCTTTTAGAGTGGCCCCACCCTTCTTTAAATTTTTAGAAGTATATGTGAGGCTGTGTTTATGTACATCATATGCAGACCATAAGAGGGATTTAGATTCTCCAGAATCTGACACCCTCTTCTGGAGTGTCTGAACAGCTACAGTGTACTTATATCTAATAAATAAATAGATAAGTAAATAAATAAATAAATAAACATTTTTTAAAAAGGATAAGAAAGAAAGAAAGACCAGGCAGGCCTGCCATCCATATCTCTGTCTGTCTGTCTGTGTGTCTGTCTATCTGATCCCCGGGAACTGGAGATGGGCCACCATATAGTTGCTGGTAGTTGATCCAAGGTTCTCTGGAAGAGGAGACAATGCTGTTAATTGTTGAGCCCTTTCAGTGGCCCCACACTTCTTTAAATATTTAGAAGTATATGTGAGGCCTTTTTATGTACATCATATTCAGATTATAAGAGGATTTAGATTCTCCAGAAACTGACACCCTCTACTGGAGTGTCTGAAGACAGCTACAGTGTACTTATATATAATAAATACATACATAAATAAATAAATAATAAATAAATAAATAAATAAACAAACATTTTTTAAAAGGATAAGAAAGAAAGTAAGAGCAGGCAGGCCTGCCATCCTTATCTCTGTCTGTCTGTCTGTCTGATCCCCTGGAACTGGAGATGGGCCACCATATAGTTGCTGGTAGTTGATCCAAGGTTATCTGGAAGAGGAGAAAATGCTGTTAATTGTTGAGCCCTTTCAGTGGCCCCACACTTCTTTAAATATTTAGAAGTATATGTGAGGCTGTGTTTATGTACATCATATGCAGACCATAAGAGGGATTTAGATTCTCCAGAATCTGACACCCTCTTCTGGAGTGTCTGAACAGCTACAGTGTACTTATATCTAATAAATAAATAGATAAATAAATAAATAAATAAATAAATAAACATTTTTTAAAAAGGATAAGAAAGAAAGAAAGACCAGGCAGGCCTGCCATCCATATCTCTGTCTGTCTGTCTGTGTGTCTGTCTATCTGATCCCCGGGAACTGGAGATGGGCCACCATATAGTTGCTGGTAGTTGATCCAAGGTTCTCTGGAAGAGGAGACAATGCTGTTAATTGTTGAGCCCTTTCAGTGGCCCCACACTTCTTTAAATATTTAGAAGTATATGTGAGGCCTTTTTATGTACATCATATTCAGATTATAAGAGGATTTAGATTCTCCAGAAACTGACACCCTCTACTGGAGTGTCTGAAGACAGCTACAGTGTACTTATATATAATAAATACATAAATAAATAAATAAATAAATAAATAAATAAATAAACATTTTTTAAAAGGATAAGAAAGAAAGTAAGAGCAGGCAGGCCTGCCATCCTTATCTCTGTCTGTCTGTCTGTCTGTCTGATCCCCTGGAACTGGAGATGGGCCACCATATAGTTGCTGGTAGTTGATCCAAGGTTATCTGGAAGAGGAGAAAATGCTGTTAATTGTTGAGCCCTTTCAGTGGCCCCACACTTCTTTAAATATTTAGAAGTATATGTGAGGCTGTGTTTATCTACATCATATTCAGATTATAAGAGGATTTAGATTCTCCAGAATCTGACACCCTCTACTGGAATGTCTGAAGACAGCTACAGTGTACTTATATATAATAAATACATAAATAAATAAATAAATAAACATTTTTTAAAAAGGATAAGAAAGAAAGTAAGACCAGGCAGGCCTGCCATCCTTATCTCTGTCTGTCTGTCTGTGTGTCTGTCTGAACCCCTGGAACTGGAGATGGGCTACCATATAGTTGCTGGTAGTTGATACCAGGTTCTCTGGAAGAGGAGACAATGCTGTTAATTGTTGACCCCTATTTGTGGCCCTACCCATCTTTAAATTTTTAGAAGTGTATCTGAGGCTGTGTTTATGTACATCATATGCAGACCAGAAGAGGGATTTAGATTCGTCAGTATCTGACACCTTCTTCTGGAGTGTCTGAAGACAGCTACAGTGTACTTATATCTAATAAATACATAAATACATAAATAAATAAATGAATAAATAAATAAATAAATAAATAAACATTATTTAAACCAGATAAGAAAGAAAGAAAGACCAGGCAGGCCTGCCATCCTTATCTCTGTCTGTCTGTCTGTCTGTCTGTCTGTCGTTCTGATACCCTGGAACTGGAGATGGGCCACCATATAGGTGCTGGTAGTTGATCCCAGGTTCTCTGGAAGAGGAGACAATTCTGTTAATTGATGAGCCCTTTCAATACCCACCCCCCCACCTTTAAATTTTAAGAAGTAAATGTGAGGCTGTGTTTATGTACATCATATACAGACCATAAGAGGGATTTAGATTTTCCAGAATCTGAAAACTTCTTCTGGAGTGTCTGAAGATGGCTACAGTGTACTTACATCTAATAAACATATAAATAAATAAATAAACATTTTTTAAAAAGGATAAGAAAGAAAGAAAGACCAGGCAGGCCTGCCATCCTTATCTCTGTCAGTCTGTCTGTCTGTCAGTCTGTCTGATCGCTTGGAACTGGAGATGGGCCACCATATAGTTGCTGTTAGTTGATCCCAGGTTCTCTGGAAGAGGAGACAATGCTGTTAATTGTTGAGCCCTTTCAGTGGCCCCACACATCTTTAAATTTTTAGAAGTATATGTGAGGCTGTGTTTATGTACATCATATGCAGACCATAAGAGAGATTTAGATTCTCCAGGATCTGACACCCTCATCTGGAGTGTCTGAACACAACAACAGTGTACTTATATCTAATAAATAAATAAATAAATAAATAAATAAATAAATAAATAAATAAATATTATTTTAAAAGGATAAGAAAGAAAGAAAGACCAGGCAGGCCTGCCCTCCTTATCTCTGTCTGTCTGTCTGTCTGATCCCCTGGAACTGGAGATGGGCCACCATATAGTTGCTGGTAGCTGATCCCAGGTTCTCTGGAAGAGGAGACAATGCTGTTCATTGTTGAGCCCTTTCAGTGGCCCCACCCATCTTTAAATTTTTAGAAGTGTATGTGAATCTGTGTTTATGTCCATCATATGCAGACCATAAGAGGGATTTATATTCTCCAGAATCTGACACCCTCTTCTGGAGTGTCTGAACACAGCTACAGTGTACTTATATCTAATAAATACATAAATAAATAAATAAACATTTTTTAAAAAGGATAAGAAAGAAAGAAAAACTAGGGAGGCCTGCCACCCTTGTCTGTCTGTCTCTTTGTCTGTCTGATCCCCTGACACTGGAGATGGGCCACCATATAGTTGCTGGTATTTGATCCCAGGTTCTCTGGTAGAGGAGACAATGCTGTTAATTGTTGAGCCCTTTCAGTGGCCCCACACATCTTTAACTTTTTAGAAGTATATGTGAGGCTATGTTTATGTACATCATATGCAGACCATAAGAGGGATTTAGATTCTCCAGAATCTGACACCCTCTACTGGAGTGTCTAAAGACAGCTACAGTGTACTTATATATAATAAATACATTAATAAATAAATAAATAAATAAATAAATAAATAAACATTTTTTAAAAAGGATAAGAAAGAAAGTAAAACCACGCAGGCCTGCAATCCTTGTTTGTCTGTCTGTCTGTCTGTCTGTCTGATCCCCTGGAACTGGAGGTGGGCCACCATATAGTTGCTGCTAGTTGATCCCAGGTTCTCTGGTAGAGGAGACAATGCTGTTAATTGTTGAGCCGTTTCAGTGGCCCCACACATCTTTAAATTTTTAGAAGTATATGTGAGGCTGTGTTTATGTACATCATATGCAGACCATAAGAGGGATTTAGTTTGTCCAGAATATGACACCCTCTTCTGAAGTGTCTGAAGACAGCTACAGTGTACTTATATCTAATAAATACATATATAAATAAATAAACATTTTTAAAATGTATAAGAAAGAAAGAAAAACCAGGCAGTATTGCAATCCTTGTCTGTCTGTCTGTATGTATGACTGTCAGATCCCCTGGAACTGGAGATGGGCCCCAATATAGTTGCTGGTAGTTGATCCCAGGTCCTCTGGAAGAGGAGACAATGCTGTTAATTGTTGAGCCCTTTCAGTGGGCCCACCCATCTTTAAATTTTTAGAAGTATATGTGAGGCTGTGTTTATGTACATCATATGCAGACCATAAGAGGGATTTAGATTCTCCAGAAGATGACACCCTCTTCTAGAGTGTCTGAAGTCAGCTACAGTGTACTTATATCTAATAAATACATAAATAAATAAATAAATAAATAAATAAATAAATAAATAAATAAATAAACATTTTTTTAAAAGTATAAGAAAGAAAGAAAGACCAGGCAGGCCTCCATCCTTATCTCTGTCTCTCTGTCTGACTGTCTGATACCCTGGAACTGGAGATGGGCCACCATATAGTTGCTGGTAGTTTATCCAAGGTTCTCTGGAAGAGGAGGCAATGCTGTTAATTGTTGAGCCATTTCTGGGGCCCCACCCATCTTTAAATTTTTAGAAGAAAATGTGAGGCTGTGTTTATGTACATCATATGCAGACCATAAGAGGGATTTAGATTCTCTAGAATATGACACCCTCTTCTGGAGTGTCTGAAGACAGCTACAGTGTACTTATATCTAATAAATACATAAATAAATAAATGAATAAATAAATAAATAAATAAATAAATAAACAAACATTTTTTAAAAATGATAAGAAAGTAAGAAAGACCAGGCAGGCCTGCCACCCTTATCTCTGTCTGTCTGTCTGTCTGTCTGTCTGATACCCTGGAACTGGAGATGGGCCACCATATAGTTGCTGGTAGTTGTTCCCAGGTACTCTGGAAGAGGAGACAATGCTGTTAATTGTTCAGCTTTTAGAGTGGCCCCACCCTTCTTTAAATTTTTAGAAGTATATGTGAGGCTGTGTTTACGTACATCATATGCAGACCAAAAGAGGGATTTAGATTCTCCAGAATCTGACACCCTCTTCTGGAGTGTCTGAACAGCTACAGTGTACTTATATCTAATAAATACATAAAAATTAATAAATAAATAAATAAATAAATAAATAAATAAATAAATAAATAAACAAACATTTTTTAAAAAGGAAAAGACAGAAAAAAGACCAGGCAGGCCTGCCATTCATATCTCTGTCTGTCTGTTTGTCTGTCTGTCAATCTGATACCTGGGAACTGGAGATGGGCCACGAATAGTTGCTGGTAGTTGATCCCAGGTTCTCTGGAAGAGGAGACAATGCTGTTAATTGTTGAGCCCTTTCAGTGCCGCCACCCATCTTTAAATTTTTAGAAGTATATGTGAGGCTGTGTTTATGTACATCATATGCAGACCATAAGAGGGATTTAGATTCTCCAGAAGATGACACCCTCTTCTAGAGTGTCTGAAGTCAGCTACAGTGTACTTATATCTAATAAATACATAAATAAATAAATAAATAAATAAATAAATAAATAAATAAATAAACATTTTTTTAAAAGTATAAGAAAGAAAGAAAGACCAGGCAGGCCTCCATCCTTATCTCTGTCTCTCTGTCTGACTGTCTGATACCCTGGAACTGGAGATGGGCCACCATATAGTTGCTGGTAGTTTATCCAAGGTTCTCTGGAAGAGGAGGCAATGCTGTTAATTGTTGAGCCATTTCTGGGGCCCCACCCATCTTTAAATTTTTAGAAGAAATTGTGAGGCTGTGTTTATGTACATCATATGCAGACCATAAGAGGGATTTAGATTCTCTAGAATATGACACCCTCTTCTGGAGTGTCTGAAGACAGCTACAGTGTACTTATATCTAATAAATACATAAATAAATAAATGAATAAATAAATAAATAAATAAATAAATAAATAAACAAACATTTTTTAAAAATGATAAGAAAGTAAGAAAGACCAGGCAGGCCTGCCACCCTTATCTCTGTCTGTCTGTCTGTCTGTCTGTCTGATACCCTGGAACTGGAGATGGGCCACCATATAGTTGCTGGTAGTTGTTCCCAGGTACTCTGGAAGAGGAGACAATGCTGTTAATTGTTCAGCTTTTAGAGTGGCCCCACCCTTCTTTAAATTTTTAGAAGTATATGTGAGGCTGTGTTTACGTACATCATATGCAGACCAAAAGAGGGATTTAGATTCTCCAGAATCTGACACCCTCTTCTGGAGTGTCTGAACAGCTACAGTGTACTTATATCTAATAAATACATAAAAATTAATAAATAAATAAATAAATAAATAAATAAATAAATAAACAAACATTTTTTAAAAAGGAAAAGACAGAAAAAAGACCAGGCAGGCCTGCCATCCATATCTCTGTCTGTCTGTTTGTCTGTCTGTCAATCTGATACCTGGGAACTGGAGATGGGCCACGAATAGTTGCTGGTAGTTGATCCCAGGTTCTCTGGAAGAGGAGACAATGCTGTTAATTGTTGAGCCCTTTCAGTGCCGCCACCCATCTTTAAATATTTAGAAGTATATGTGAGGCTGTGTTTATGTACATCATATGCAGACCATAAGAGGGATTTAGATTCTCCAGAATCTGACACCCTCTTCTGGAGTGTCTGAAGACAGCTACAGTGTACTTATATCTAATAAATAAATAGATAAATAAATTAACAAATAAATAAATAAACATTTTTTTAAAAGGATAAGAAAGAAAGAAAGAAAAGGCAGGCCTGCCATCCATAACTCTGTCTGTCTGTCTGTCTGTCGATCTGATCCCCGGGAACTGGAGATCGGCCACCATATAGTTGCTGGTAGTTGATCCAAGGTTCTCTGGAAGAGGAGACAATGCTGTTAATTGTTGAGCACTTTCAGTGGCCCCACACTTCTTTAAATATTTAGAAGTATATGTGAGGCCTTTTATGTACATCATATTCAGATTATAAGAGGATTTAGATTCTCCAGAATCTGACACCCTCTACTGGAGTGTCTGAAGACAGCTACAGTGTACTTATATATAATAAATAAATAAATAAATAAATAAATAAATAAATAAACATTTTTTAAAAAGGGTAAGAAAGAAAGTAAGACCAGGCAGGCCTGCCATCCTTATCTCTGTCTGTCTGTCTGTCTGTCTGTCTGATCCCCTGGAACTGGAGATGGGCCACCATATAGTTGCTGGTAGTTGATCCCAGGTTCTCTGGAAGAGGAGACAATGCTGTTAATTGTTGAGCCCTTTCAGTGGCCCCACACTTCTTTAAATATTTAGAAGTATATGTGAGGCTGTGTTTATGTACATCATATTCAGATTATAAGAGGATTTAGATTCTCCAGAATCTGACACCCTCTACTGGAGTGTCTGAAGACAGCTACAGTGTACTTATATCTAATAAATAAATAAATAAATAAATTAAATAAATAAATAAATAAATAAACATTTTTAAAAAGGATAAGAAAGAAAGTAAGACCAGGCAGGCCTGCCATCCTTATCTCTGTCTGTCTGTCTGTCTGTCTGTCTGTCTGATCCCCTTGAACTGGAGATGGGCTACCATATAGTTGCTGGTAGTTGATACCAGGTTCTCTGGAAGAGGAGACAATGCTGTTAATTGTTGACCCTTATTTGTGGCCCTACCCATCTTTAAATTTTTAGAAGTGTATGTGAGGCTGTGTTTATGTACATCATATGCAGACCAGAAGAGGGATTTATGTTCATCAGTATCTGAAACTCTCTTCTGGAGTGTCTGAAGACAGCTACAGTGTACTTATATCTAATAAATAAATAAATAAATAAATAAATAAATAAATAAACATTATTTAAACCGGATAAGAAAGAAAGAAAGACCAGGCAGGCCTGCCATCCTTATCTCTGTCTGTCTGTCTGTCTGTCTGTCGTTCTGATCCGCTGCAACTGGAGATGGGCCACCATATAGGTGCTGGTAGTTGATCCCAGGTTCTCTGGTAGAGGAGACAATGCTGTTAATTGCTGAGCCCTTTAAATGGTCCCCCCACCTTTAAATTTTAAGAAGTAAATGTGAGGCTGTGTTTATGTACATCATATGCAGACCATAAGAGGGATTTAGATTCTCCAGAATCTGACACCTTCTTCTGGAGTGTCTGAAGACGGCTACAGTGTACTTATATCTAATAAACATATAAATAAATAAATAAACATTTTTTAAAAAGGATAAGAAAGAAAGAAAGACCGGGCAGGCCTGCCATCCTTATCTCTGTCAGTCTGTCTGTCTGTCAGTCTGTCTGATCCCTTGGAACTGGAGATGGGCCACCATATAGTTGCTGTTAGTTGATCCCAGGGTCTCTGGAAGAGGAGACAATGCTGTTAATTGTTGAGCCCTTTCAGTGGCTCCACCTATCTTTAAATTTTTAGAAGTATATGTTAGGCTGTGTTTATGTACATCATATGCAGACCATAAGAGGGATTTAGATTCTCCAGAATCTGACACCCTCTTCTGGAGTGTCTGAAGACAACTACAGTGTACTTATATCTAATAAATACATAAATAAATAAATAAATAAATAAATAAATAAATAAATAAATAAGTAAATAAACATTATTTTAAAAGAATAAGAAAGAAAGAAAGACCAGGCAGGCCTGCCCTACTTATCTCTGTCTGTCAGTCTGTCTGTCTGATCCCCTGGAACTGGAGATGGGCCACCATATTGTTGCTGGTAGTTGATCCCAGGTTATCTGGAAGAAGAGACAATGCTGTTAATTGTTGAGCCCTTTCAGTGGCCCCACCCATCTTTAAATTTTTAGAAGTGTATGTGAATCTGTGTTTATGTCCATCATATGCAGACCATAAGAGGGATTTATATTCTCCAGAATCTGACACCCTGTTCTGGAGTGTCTGAAGACAGCTACAGTGTACTTATATCTAATAAATACATAAGTAAATAAATAAACATTTTTTAAAAAGGATAAGAAAGAAAGAAAAACCAGGGAGGCCTGCCACCCTTGTCTGTCTGTCTCTTTTTCTGCCTGATCCCCTGAAACTGGAGATGGGCCACCATATAGTTGCTGGTAGTTGATCCAAGGTTCTCTGGAAGAGGAGACAATGCTGTTAATTGTTGAGCCGTTTCTGTGGCCCCACACATCTTTAAATTTTTAGAAGTATATGTGAGGCTGTGTTTATGTACATCATATGCAGACCATAAGAGGGATTTAGATTCTCCATAATAAGACACCCTCTTCTGAAGTGTCTGAAGACAGCTACAGTGTACTTATATCTAATAAATACATATATAAATAAATAAAAATTTTTAAAATGTATAAGAAAGAAAGAAAAACCAGGCAGTACTGCAATCCTTGTCTGTCTGTCTGTATGTATGTCTGTCAGATCCCCCGGAACTGGAGATGGGCCACAATATAGTTGCTGGTAGTTGATCCCAGGTCCTCTGGAAGAGGAGACAATGCTGTTAATTGTTGAGCCCTTTCAGTGGCCCCACCCATCTTTAAATTTTTAGAAGTATATGTGAGGCTGTGTTTATGTACATCATATGCAGACCATAAGAGGGATATAGATTCTCCAGAATCTGACACCCTCTTCTGGAGAGTCTGAAGACAGCTACAGTGTACTTATATCTAATAAATAAATAAATAAATAAATAAATAAATAAATAAATAAATGAATAAATGAATAAATAAATAAATAAACATTTTTTAAAAGGATAAGAAAGAAAGAAAAATCAGGCAGGACTGCCATCCTTATCTCTGTCTGTCTGTCTGTCTGTCTGATCCCCTGCAACTTGAGATGGGCCACCATATAGTTGCTGGTAGTTGATCCCACGTTCTCTGGAAGAGGAGACAATGGTGTTAATTGTTGAGCCCTTTCAGTGGGCCCACCCATCTTTAAATTTTTATAAGTATATGTGAGGCTGTGTTTATGTACATCATATGCAGACCATAAGAGGGATTTAGATTCTCCAGAAGATGACACCCTCTTCTAGAGTGTCTGAAGTCAGCTACAGTGTACTTATATGTAATAAATACATAAATAAATAAATAAATAAATAAATAAATAAATAAATAAATAAACATTTTTTTAAAAGTATGAGAAAGAAAGAAAGACCAGGCAGGCCTCCATCCTTATCTCTGTCTCTCTGTCTCTGTCTGACTGTCTGATACCCTGGAACTGGAGATGGGCCACCATATAGTTGCTTTTAGTTTGTCCAAGGTTCTCTGGAAGAGGAGGCAATGCTGTTAATTGTCGAGCCATTTCTGGGGCCCCACCCATCTTTAAATTTTTAGAAGAAAATGTGAGGCTGTGTTTATGTACATCATATGCAGACCATAAGAGGGATTTAGATTCTCTAGAATCTGACACCCTCTTCTGGAGTGTCTGAAGACAGCTACAGTGTACTTATATCTAATAAATACATAAATAAATGAATAAATAAATAAATAAATAAATAAACATTTTTTAAAAAGGATAAGAAAGTAAGAAAGACCAGGCAGGCCTGCCACCCTTATCTCTGTCTGTCTGTCTGTCTGTCTGTCTGATCCCCTGGATCTGGAGATGGGCCACCATATAGTTGCTGGTAGTTGATCCCAGGTACTCTGGAAGAGGAGACAATGCTGTTAATTGTTCAGCTTTTAGAGTGGCCCCACCCTTCTTTAAATTTTTATAAGTATATGTGAGGCTGTGTTTACGTACATCATATGCAGACCATAAGAGGGATTTAGATTCTCCAGAATCTGACACCCTCTTCTGGAGTGTCTGAACAGCTACAGTGTACTTATATCTAATAAATACATAAAAATAAATAAATAAATAAATAAATAAATAAATAAATAAATAAATATTTTTTTAAAAAGGAAAAGACAGAAGAAAGACCAGGCAGGCCTGCCATCCATATCTCTGTCTGTCTGTCTGTCTGTCAATCTTATACCTGGGAACTGGAGATGGGCCACGAATAGTTGCTGGTAGTTGATCCCAGGTGCTCTGGAAGAGGAGACAATGTTGTTAATTTTTGAGCCCTTTCAGTGGCGCCACCTGTCTTTAAATATTTAGAAGTATATGTGAGGCTGTGTTTATGTACATCATATGCAGACCATAAGAGGGATTTAGATTCTCCAGAATCTGACACCCTCTTCTGGAGTGTCTGAAGACAGCTACAGTGTACTTATATCTAATAAATAAATAGATAAATAAATAAATAAATAAACATTTTTTAAAAAGGATAAGAAAGAAAGAAAGAACAGGCAGGCCTGCCATCCATATCTCTGTCTGTCTGTCTGTCTGTCGATCTGATCCCCGGGAACTTGAGATAGGCCACCATATAGTTGCTGGTAGTTGATCCCACGTTCTCTGGAAGAGGAGACAATGCTGTTAATTGTTGAGCCCTTTCAGTGGCCCCAAACTTCTTTAAATATTTAGAAGTATATGTGAGGCCTTTTTATGTACATCATATTCAGATTATAAGAGGATTTAGATTCTCCAGAATCTGACACCCTCTACTGGAGTGTCTGAAGACAGCTACAGTGTACTTATATACAATAAATAAATAAAAAAATAAATAAATAAATAAATAAATAAATAAATAAATAAACCTTTTTTAAAAAGGATAAGAAAGAAAGTAAGACCAGGCAGGCCTGCCATCCTTATCTCTGTCTGTCTGTCTGTCTGTCTGTCGTTCTGATCCCCTGCAACTGGTGATGGGCCACCATATAGGTGCTGGTAGTTGATCCCAGGTTCTCTGGTAGAGGAGACAATGCTGTTAATTGCTGAGCCCTTTCAATGGTCCCCCCACCGTTAAATTTTAAGAAGTAAATGTGAGGCTGTGTTTATGTACATCATATGCAGACCATAAGAGGGATTTAGATTCTCCAGAATCTGACACCTTCTTCTGGAGTGTCTGAAGACGGCTACAGTGTACTTATATCTAATAAACATATAAATAAATAAACATTTTTTAAAAAGGATAAGAAAGAAAGAAAGATAAGGCAGGCCTGCCATCCTTATCTCTGTCAGTCTGTCTGTCTGTCAGTCTGTCTGATCCCTTGGAACTGGAGATGGGCCACCATATAGTTGCTGTTAGTTGATCCCAGGTTCTCTGGAAGAGGAGACAATGCTGTTAATTGTTGAGCCCTTTCAGTGGCTCCACCTATATTTAAATTTTTAGAAGTATATGTTAGGCTGTGTTTATGTACATCATATGCAGACCATAAGAGGGATTTAGATTCTCCAGAATCTGACACCCTCTTCTGGAGTGTATGAAGACAACTACAGTGTACTTATATCTAATAAATAAATAAATAAATAAATAAATAAATAAATAAACATTATTTTAAAAGAATAAGAAAGAAAGAAAGACCAGGCAGGCCTGACCTCCTTATCTCTGTCTGTCTGTCTGTCTGTCTGATCCCCTGGAACTTGAGATGGGCCACCATATAGTTGCTGGTAGTTGATCCCAGGTTATCTGGAAGAAGAGACAATGCTGTTAATTGTTGAGCCCTTTCAGTGGCACCACCCATCTTTAAATTTTTAGAAGTGTATGTGAATCTGTGTTTATGTCCATCATATGCAGACCATAAGAGGGATTTATATTCTCCAGAATCTGACACCCTTTCTGGAGTGTCTGAAAACAGCTAGAGTGTACTTATATCTAATAAATACATAAGTAAATAAATAAACATTTTTTAAAAAGGATAAGAAAGAAAGAAAAACCAGGGAGGCCTCCCACCCTTGTCTGTCTGTCTCTTTGTCGGCCTGATCCCCTGCAACTTGAGATGGGCCACCATATAGTTTCTGGTAGTTGATCCCACGTTCTCTGGAAGAGGAGACAATGGTGTTAATTGTTGAGCCCTTTCAGTGGCCCCACACATCTTTAAATTTTTAGAAATGTATGTGAGGCTGTGTTTATGTACATCATATGGAGACCATAAGAGGGATTTAGATTCTCCAGAATCTGACACCCTCTTCTGGAGTGTCTGAAGACAGCTACAGTGTACTTATATATAATAAATACATAAATAAATAAATAAACATTTTTTTAAAAAGGATAAGAAAGAAAGAAAAACCAGGCAGGCCTGCCATCCTTGACTGTTTGTCTGTCTGTCTGTCTGATCCCCTAGAACTGGAAATGGGCCACCATATAGTGGCTGGTAGTTGATCCCAGGTTCTCTGGAAGAGGAGACAATGCTGTTCATTGTTGAGCCCTTTCAATGGCCCCACCCATCTTTAAATGTTTAGAACTGTATGTGAGGCTGTGTTTATGTACATCATATGAGGCCCATAAGAGGGATTTAGATTCTCCAGAATCTGACACTCTCTTCTGGAGTGTCTGAAGACAGCTACAGTGTACTTATATCTAATAAATAATTAAATAAATAAATAAATAAATAAATAAATAAATAAATAAACATTTTTAAAAGGGATAAGAAAGAAAGAAAAACCACCAGGCCTGCCATACTTGTCTTTCTGTCTTGCCTAGCCCCTTGCCTAGCCTACCCTAGCCTAGCCCCTTGCCTAGCCTAGCCTAGCGTCTTGCCTAGCCTAGCCTAGCCCCTTGCCTAGCCTAGCCCTGCCTTGCCTATCCCTGCCTATCCCTGTCTTTAACCAGGCTGGCCTCAAACTCAGAAACTGACTGCCTCTGCCTCCAGAGTGCTCTCATTAAGAGCTCGAGCCACCGCTGACTGTTGGGTTTTCTAAATCTTACATAGGTATGGTCTGTTTCTCAGCTGTGAAACCCTAATTAACACATGTAGTCTGTCCTAGGTCAGCCATAGCTACAGACTGAGGCCTTTTCTAAAACAAAACAAAAGAAAACAAAAAATAGAAATAATAAAATAAATAAATTAAGCAACCACATGATATCTTTTCTTTCTTTCAATGATACTCAGAGCTTGAAGCAGTTCACCCATGAGACCTCAGCTCCGGACATTGAGGCTCTTTCCCTAACAAGTATTATGGCTGAACCTGAGGGCTTCTACTGCTGATTTGTGTCCCCCACTTTAAAAAAATAGTTGTTTTCAAAGGCTGCAGGTTCTTAGCCCTGTTCCTTGTTACAGTTGAGTCACAGCCCTGAAAGTTCAGTGGTAGTTAAAGGCACTGAGAAGGGCTTCCTATAGACATCGAAGACCAAGTCTTTGATATTAAAAAAGTTAATCTGGATTCCCCCACCCCCTGGCATCCTTAGAATTCCTAGAAAGGAAGGCAGGGACCTGGACAGAAGGGTGCAAGGCTACTGGTGTTTGTAAGTGGTAACAGAAAGCTTTCTCTTGTTGGTACCCTACCCCAAGTTACATTGTCACTTCTTTTTCCTAGTTGTTGTTTTGTCGGTTTGTATTCTCAACATAGACCCTTTTCCTTCCTAACCTTGGCTGTCCTGAACCTTACTGTCCTTGAACTCAGTGATTTGCCTGTCTTGCTGGGATGAAACTGTGAGCTACCATCCAGAAGGAAGCACCCTGCTGAGGTTAGATTGGGGTCTCTTCCATTTTCCTCTATGAACATGCATATGGCAGGCCTGTTCTTTCTTTTTTACTTTTCCTTTTCTTTTTAAAGATTTATTTATTTATTATATTTAAGTATGCTGTAGCTATGTTCAGACACTCCAGAAGAGTGTGTCAGATGCTGAAGAATCTAAATCATTCTTATTGTCTGCATATGATGTATATAAACACAGCCTCACATATACTCAAAAAAAAAAAAGAATGAAAGATGTGGCTACAGAGAGGACTCAACAATTAAGAGCATTGTCTCCTCTTCCAGAGAACCTGGGCTCAATTACCAGTATATATATATGGTGGCCCATCTCCAGTTCCAGGGGATCTAATACTCTGTTCTGGAGTCTGTGGGCACAGCATACACATGCAAAACATTCTTACACTAAAAATAAAATTGATCATTGAGAGAGAGGAGAAAGAGGGGGTGAGAGAGAGGGGAGGTAATCATAACTCCTGACGAGTTTGAAGACCTGAGCTTCATCACTCACACAAATAAATAAATGCAAAATATTTTTTATAAATAAACTCTGCCATTGCCCTTTAAAAATTCCTAGAAAACAAGTTTTATGAGCAACAGTTATATTTACTATATCTAAAGGACAGTCATGAGCATATTCTCTAAATAGAAAAAGGCCTGTTAGTCTTAGAAATGGAAAAGACAAACCAAGGAAGGTTTACAATTACATAATGAGGCAGCTCAGCCCAGCACTCAGGTTGGAAGTAAGACTCGAGAATAGGATACACCTGAAGACAGACAGCCATTGCTTTTTGTTTCGGAGGCTGAAAGGATACACCTGAAGACAGCCAATGCTCTGTGTGCTTGATGGTGATCTGGTAATTTTTTTTTTTAATTTTTAAAAACTTTAACACTTTTTATAAAACTTTTATAAACACTTTTTATACTCCTTGGTTTCTTTCTTTCTTTCTTTCTTTCTTTCTTTCTTTCTTTCTTTCTTTCTTTCTTTCTTTCTTTCTTTTTTCAGGTTTTCTCACCATATTGCAGGTACTACAAGTTTGATTTTCTTATTTTTTGACTGTTTCAGGGTTTCTCACCATATTGCAGGTCCTACTGTGTGATTTTATCATTTTTCGACTTTTTCAGGGTTTCTCATCATATTCCAATTCCTAGAGTGTGATTTTCTCATTTTTCGACTTTTTCAGGGATTCTCACCATATTGCAGGTCCTAAAAGTGTGAATTTCTTATTTTTCGACTTTTTGCAGGGTTTCTCACCATGTTCCAGCTGCTACATTGTATTTTTCTCATTTTTAAAAATTTTCACGGTCTCTCATCTTATTCAAAGTCGAACAGTGTGATTTTCTCATTTTTCGACTTTTTCAGGGTTTCTCACCATATTCAACGTCCTACTGCATGATTTTCTCATTTTTCGACTTTTTCAGGGTTTCTCACCATATTCCAAGTCGTACAGTGTGATTTTCTCATTTTTTGACTTTTTCAGGGTTTCTCATCATATTCCAAGTCCTACAGTGTGATTTTCTCATTTTTCAACTTTTTCAGGGTTTCTCACCATATTGCAGGTCCTACTGTGTGATTTTCTCATTTTTTGACTTTTTCAGGGTTTCTCACCATATTGCAGGTCCTACTGTGTGATTTTCTCATTTTTTGACTTTTTCAGGGTTTCTCACCATATTCCAGATCCTACTGCATGATTTTCTCATTTTTCGACTTTTTCAGGGTTTCTCACCATATTCCAAGTCGTACAGTGTGATTTTCTCATTTTTTGACTTTTTCAGGGTTTCTCATCATATTCCAAGTCCTACAGTGTGATTTTCTCATTTTTCAACTTTTTCAGGGTTTCTCACCATATTGCAGGTCCTACTGTGTGATTTTCTCATTTTTTGACTTTTTCAGGGTTTCTCACCATATTCCAGGTCCTACTGCATGATTTTCTCATTTTTCGACTTTTTCAGGGTTTCTCACCATATTCCAAGTCCTACAGTGTGATTTTCTCATTTTTCGACTTTTTTAGGGTTTCTCATCATATTCCAAGTCCTACAGTGTGATTTTCTCATTTTTTGACTTTTTCAGGGTTTCTCATCTTATTCCATGACCTAGAGTGTTATTTTTCTAATTTGTTGACTCTTTCAGAGTTTCTCCACTTACTCCATGTATTACAGTGTGATTTTTCTCATTTTTTTACTTTTTCAGGGTTTCTCACCATATTTCAGGTCCTACAGTGTGATTTTCTCATTTTAAGCCTTTTTCAGTGTTTCTCACCAAATTGCCGCTCCTAATGCGTGATTTTTTTCTTTTTTCGACTTTTTCAGTTTTTCTCACCATATTCCAACCCTACAGCGTGATTTTCTCATTTTTTGACTTTTATGGGTTTCTCATCATATTCCAAGTCCTAAAGTGTGATTTTCTCATTTTTTGGCTTTTTCAGTGTTTCTCACCATATTGGAGGTCAAACAAGTGTGAGTTTCTTATTTTTCGACTTTATCAGGTTTTCTCACCATATTCCAGATCCTACAGTGTATTTTTCTCATTTTTAGACTTTTTCATGTTTTCTCACAATATTCCTGGTCCTACAGCGTGATTTTCTCATTTTTCGACTTTTTCAGGGTTTCTCACCATATTCCAAGTCGTACAGTGTGATTTTCTCATTTTTTGACTTTTTCAGGGTTTCTCATCATATTCCAAGTCCTACAGTGTGATTTTCTCATTTTTTGACTTTTCGGGGTTTCTCATCTTATTCCAAGTCCTAGAGTGTGATTTTTCTAATTTTTTGACTTCTTCAGATTATATCACCATTATCCATGTACTACAGTGTGATTTTTCTCATTTTTCGACTTTTTCAGTGTTTCTCACCATATTGGTGGTCCTACAAGTGTAATTTTCTGATTTTTCGACTTTTTCGGGGTTTCTCACCATATTCCAGCTCCTACAGTGTATTTCTCTCATTTTTTGACTTTTTCATGATTTCTTATCTTATTCCAAGTCCTACAGTGTGATTTTCTCATTTTTCGAATTTTTCAGGGTTTCTCTCCATATTGCAGGTACTACAAGTTTGAATTTCTTATTTTTCGACTGTTTCAGGGTTTCTCACCATATTGCAAGTCCTACTGTGTGATTTTCTCCTTTTTCGACTTTTTCAGGGTTTCTCATCATATTCCAAGTCCTAGAGTGTGATTTTCTCATTTTTCGAGTTTTTCAGGGATTCTCACCATATTGCAGGTCCTACAAGTGTGAATTTCTTATTTTTCGACTTTTGCAGGGTTTCTCACCATGTTCCATCTACTACAGTGTATTTTTCTCATTTTTTAAAATTTTCACGGTTTCTCATCTTATTCCAAGTCGAACAGTGTGATTTTCTCATTTTTCGACTTTTTCAGGGTTTCTCACCATATTGCAGGTACTACAAGTTTGATTTTCTTATTTTTCAAATATTTCAGGGTTTCTCACCATATTCCAGGTCCTACTGTGTGATTTTCTCACGTTAAGACTTTTTCAGTGTTTCTCACCATATTCTAGGTACTACAGTGTGATTTTCTCATTTTTTGACTTTTTCAGGTTTTCTCATCCTATTCCAAGTCCTAGAGTGTGATTTTCTCTTTTTCGGACTTTTTCAGGGTTTCTCAAAAAATATTCCAGGTCCTACAGTGTAATTTTCTCTTTTTTTTGACTTTTTCAGAGTTTATCACCATATTCCAGGTCCTAATGTGTGATTTTCTCATTTTTAGACATTTTCAGTGTTTCTGACCATATTCCAGGTCCTACAGTATGATTGTTCTCATGTTAAGACTTTTTCAGTGTTTCTCACCATATTCCAGGTCCTACTGCATATTTTGCTCATTTTTTACTTTTTCAGGGTTTCTCACCATATTCCAAGTCCTATATGGTGATTTTCTCATTTTTTGACTTTTTCAGGGTTTCTCATCTTACTCCAAGTCCTACAGTGTGATTTCTCATTTTTTGACTTTTATGGGTTTCTCACCATATTGCAGGTCCTACAAGT
>NW_028227278.1:314748-349724 GCF_978045245.1 Mus caroli
GAAAAATAAGAAATTCAAACTTGTAGTACCTGCAATATGGAGAGAAACCCTGAAAAATTCGAAAAATGAGAAAATCACACTGTAGGACTTGGAATAAGATAAGAAATCATGAAAAAGTCAAAAAATGAGAGAAATACACTGTAGGAGCTGGAATATGGTGAGAAACCCCGAAAAAGTCGAAAAATCAGAAAATTACACTTGTAGGACCACCAATATGGTGAGAAACACTGAAAAAGTCGAAAAATGAGAAAAATCACACTGTAGTACATGGATAATGGTGATATAATCTGAAGAAGTCAAAAAATTAGAAAAATCACACTCTAGGACTTGGAATAAGATGAGAAACCCCGAAAAGTCAAAAATGAGAAAATCACACTGTAGGACTTGGAATATGATGAGAAACCCTGAAAAAGTCAAAAAATGAGAAAATCACACTGTACGACTTGGAATATGGTGAGAAACCCTGAAAAAGTCGAAAAATGAGAAAATCACGCTGTAGGACCAGGAATATTGTGAGAAAACATGAAAAAGTCTAAAAATGAGAAAAATACACTGTAGGATCTGGAATATGGTGAGAAAACCTGATAAAGTCGAAAATAAGAAACTCACACTTGTTTGACCTCCAATATGGTGAGAAACACTGAAAAAGTCAAAAAATGAGAAAATTACACTGTAGGACCTGGAATATTTTTGAGAAACCCTGAAAAAGTCCGAAAAGGAGAAAATCACACTCTAGGACTTGGAATAAGATGAAAAAACCTGAAAAAGTCAAAAAATGAGAAAATCATACTGTAGTACCTAGAATATGGTGAGAAACACTGAAAAAGTCTTAACGTGAGAAAATCACACAGTAGGACCTGGAATATGGTGAGAAACCCTGAAATATTTGAAAAATAAGAAAATCAAACTTGTAGTACCTGCAATATGGTGAGAAACCCTGAAAAAGTCGAAAAATGAGAAAATCACACTGTTCGACTTGGAATAAGATGAGAAACCGTGAAAATTTTAAAAAATGAGAAAAATACACTGTAGTAGATGAAACATGGTGAGAAACCCTGCAAAAGTCGAAAAATAAGAAATTCACACTTGTAGGACCTGCAATATGGTGAGAATCCTGAAAAACTCGAAAAATGAGAAAATCACACTCTAGGACTTGGAATATGATGAGAAACCCTGAAAAAGTCGAAAAAGGAGAAAATCACACAGTAGGACCTGCAATATGGTGAGAAACCCTGAAACAGTCGAAAAATAAGAAATTCAAACTTGTAGTACCTGCAATATGGTGAGAAACCCTGAAAAATTCGAAAAATGAGAAAATCACACTGTAGGACTTGGAATAAGATGAGAAATCATGAAAAAGTCAAAAAATGAGAGAAATACACTGTAGGAGCTGGAATATGGTGAGAAACACTGAAAAAGTCGAAAATGAGAAAAATCACACTGTAGTATATGGATAATGGTGATATAATCTGAAGAAGTCAAAAAATTAGAAAAATCACACTCTAGGACTTGGAATAAGATGAGAAACCCCGAAAAGTCAAAAAATGAGAAAATCACACTGTAGGACTTGGAATATGGTGAGAAACCCTGAAAAAGTCGAAAAATGAGAAAATCACGCTGTAGGACCAGGAATATTGTGAGAAAACGTGAAAAAGTCTAAAAATGAGAAAAATACACTGTAGGAGCTGGAATATGGTGAGAAAACCTGATAAAGTCGAAAAATAAGAAACTCACACTTGTTTGACCTCCAATATGGTTAGAAACCCTGAAAAAGTCTTAAAATGAGAAAATCACACTGTAGGACCTGGAATATGGTGAGAAACACTGAAAAAGCCAAAAAATGAGAAAATCACAATTAGGACTTGGAATATGATGAGAAACCCATAAAAGTCAAAAAATGAGAAAATCACGCTGTAGGGTTGGAATATGGTGAGAAAAACTGAAAAAGTCGAAAAAAGAAAAAAATCACGCATTAGGAGCTGCAATTTGGTGAGAAACACTGAAAAAGGCTTAAAATGAGAAAATCACACTGTAGGACCTGGAATATGGTGAGAAACCCTGAAAAAGTAAAAAAATGAGAAAAATCACACTGTAATACATGGAGTAAGTGGAGAAACTCTGAAAGAGTAAACAAATTAGAAAAATAACACTCTAGGACATGAAATAAGATGAGAAACCCTGAAAAAGTCAAAAAATGAGAAAATCACACTGTAGGACTGGAATATGGTGAGGAACCCTGAAAAGTCGAAAAATGAGAAAATCATGCAGTAGGACCTGGAATATGGTGAGAAACCCTGAAAAGTCTTAAAATGAGAAAATCACACTGTAGGACCTGGAATATGGTGAGAAACCCTGAAAAAGTCAAAAAAAGAGAAAAACACACTCTAGGACTTGGAATATGATGAGAAACCCTGAAAAAGTAAAAAAATGAGAAAATCACACTGTAGGACCTGGAATATGGTGAGAAACCCTGAAAAAGTCAAAAAAAGAGAAAAACACACTCTAGGACTTGGAATATGATGAGAAACCCTGAAAAAGTAAAAAAATGAGAAAATCACACTGTAGGACCTGGAATATGGTGAGAAACCCTGAAAAAGTCAAAAAATGAGAAAATCAAACTGTAGGTCCTGGAATAAGGTGAGAACCCTGAAAAAGTCCAAAACTGAGAAAAATCACACTGTAATACATGGAATAAGTGGAGAAACTCTGAAAGAGTCGACAAATTAGAAAAATAACACTCTAGGACATGGAATAATATGAGAAACCCTGAAAAAGTCAAAAAATGAGAAATCACCACTGTACGACTTGGAATATGGTGAGAAACCCTGAAAAAGTCGAAAAATGAGAAAATCATGCAGTAGGACCTGGAATATGGTGAGAAACCCTGAAAAAGTCAAAAAATGAGAAAATCACACAGTAGGACCTGCAATATGGTGAGAAACCCTGAAAAAGTTGAAAATGAGAAAATCACACTGTAGGACTTGGAATAAGATGAGAAACCGTGAAAAAGACAAAAAATGACAAAAATACACTGTAGGAGCTGGAATATGGTGAGAAACCCTGAAAAAGTCCAACAATAAGAAATTCACACTTGTAGGACCTGCAATATGGTGAGAAACCCATAAAAGTCAAAAAATGAGAAAATCACACTGTAGGACTTGGAGTAAGATGAGAAACCCTGAAAAAGTCAAAAAATGAGAAAATCACCATATAGGACTTGGAATATGGTGAGAAACCCTGAAAAAGTAAAAAATGAGCAAAATATGCAGTAGGACCTGGAATATGGTGAGAAACACTGAAAAAGTCTTAACATGAGAACAATCATACTGTAGGACCTGGAATATGGTCAGAAACACTGAAAATGTCTAAAAATGAGAAAATCACACATTAGGACCTGGAATATGGTGATAAACTCTGAAAAAGTCAAAAAAAAGAGAAAATTACACTGTAGGACCTGGAATATTTTTTGAGAAACCCTGAAAAAGTCCGAAAAAGAGAAAATCACACTCTAGGACTTGGAATAGGATGAGAAAACCTGAAAAAGTCAAAAAATGAGAAAATCACACTGTAGTACCTAGAATATGGTGAGAAACACTGAAAAAGTCTTAACGTGAGAAAATCACACAGTAGGACCTGGAATATGGTGAGAAACCCTGAAATATTTGAAAAATAAGAAAATCAAACTTGTAGTACCTGCAATATGGTGAGAAACCCTGAAAAAGTCGAAAAATGAGAAAATCACACTGTTCGACTTGGAATAAGATGAGAAACCGTGAAAATTTTAAAAAATGAGAAAAATACACTGTAGTAGATGGAACATGGTGAGAAACCCTGCAAAAGTCGAAAAATAAGAAATTCACACTTGTAGGACCTGCAATATGGTGAGAATCCCTGAAAAACTCGAAAAATGAGAAAATCACACTCTAGGACTTGGAATATGATGAGAAACCCTGAAAAAGTCGAAAAAGGAGAAAATCACACAGTAGGACTTGCAATATGGTGAGAAACCCTGAAACAGTCGAAAAATAAGAAATTCAAACTTGTAGTACCTGCAATATGGAGAGAAACCCTGAAAAATTCGAAAAATGAGAAAATCACACTGTAGGACTTGGAATAAGATAAGAAATCATGAAAAAGTCAAAAAATGAGAGAAATACACTGTAGGAGCTGGAATATGGTGAGAAACCCCGAAAAAGTCGAAAAATCAGAAAATTACACTTGTAGGACCACCAATATGGTGAGAAACACTGAAAAAGTCGAAAAATGAGAAAAATCACACTGTAGTACATGGATAATGGTGATATAATCTGAAGAAGTCAAAAAATTAGAAAAATCACACTCTAGGACTTGGAATAAGATGAGAAACCCCGAAAAGTCAAAAAATGAGAAAATCACACTGTAGGACTTGGAATATGATGAGAAACCCTGAAAAAGTCAAAAAATGAGAAAATCACACTGTACGACTTGGAATATGGTGAGAAACCCTGAAAAAGTCGAAAAATGAGAAAATCACGCTGTAGGACCAGGAATATTGTGAGAAAACATGAAAAAGTCTAAAAATGAGAAAAATACACTGTAGGATCTGGAATATGGTGAGAAAACCTGATAAAGTCGAAAAATAAGAAACTCACACTTGTTTGACCTCCAATATGGTGAGAAACACTGAAAAAGCCAAAAAATGAGAAAATCACACTTTAGGACTTGGAATATGATGAGAAACCCATAAAAGTCAAAAAATGAGAAAATCACGCTGTAGGGTTGGAATATGGTGAGAAAAACTGAAAAAGTCGAAAAAAGAAAAAAATCACGCATTAGGAGCGGCAATTTGGTGAGAAACACTGAAAAAGGCTTAAAATGAGAAAATCACACTGTAGGACCTGAAATATGGTGAGAAACCCTGAAAAAGTAAAAAAATGAGAAAAATCACACTGTAATACATGGAGTAAGTGGAGAAACTCTGAAAGAGTCAACAAATTAGAAAAATAACACTCTAGGTCATGGAATAAGATGAGAAACCCTGAAAAAGTCAAAAAATGAGAAAATCACACTGTAGGACTTGGAATATGATGAGAAACCCTAAAAAAGTCGAAAAATGAGAAAATCACACAGTAGGACTTGGAATATGGTGAGAAACCCTGAAAAAGTCGAAAAATGAGAAAATCATGCAGTAGGACCTGGAATATGGTGAGAAACCCTGAAAAAGTCAAAAAATGAGAAAATCACACAGTAGGACCTGCAATATGGTGAGAAACCCTGAAAAAGTTGAAAAATGAGAAAATCACACTGTAGGACTTGGAATATGATGAGAAACCCTGAAAAAGTCAAAAAATGAGAAAATCACACTGTACGACTTGGAATATGGTGAGAAACCCTGAAAAAGTCGAAAAATGAGAAAATCATGCAGTAGGATCTGGAATATGGTGAGAAACCCTGAAAAAGTCAAAAAATGAGAAAATCACACAGTAGGACCTGCAATATGGTGAGAAACCCTGAAAAAGTCAAAAAATGAGAAAATCACACAGTAGGACCTGCAATATGGTGAGAAACCCTGAAAAAGTTGAAAAATGAGAAAATCACACTGTAGGACTTGGAATATGATGAGAAACCCTGAAAAAGTCAAAAAATGAGAAAATCACACTGTACGACTTGGAATATGGTGAGAAACCCTGAAAAAGTCGAAAAATGAGAAAATCATGCAGTAGGACGTTGAATATGGTGAGAAACCCTGAAAAAGTCGAAAAATGAGAAAATCACACTGTTCGACTTTGAATAAGATGAGAGACCGTGAAAATTTTTAAAAATGAGAAAAATACAATGTAGTAGCTGGAACATGGTGAGAAACCCTGCAAAAAGTCGAAAAATAAGAAATTCACACCCTTAGGACCTGCAATATGGTGAGAATCCCTGAAAAAGTCGAAAAATGAGAAAATCACACTCTAGGAATTGGAATATGATGAGAAACCCTGAAAAAGTCGAAAAATGATAAAATCACACAGTAGGACCTGCAATATGGTGAGAAACCCTGAAACAGTCAAAAAATAAGAAAATCAAACTTGTAGTACCTGCAATATGGTGAGAAAACCTGAAAAAAGAAAGAAAGAAAGAAAGAAAGAAAGAAAGAAAGAAAGAAAGAAAGAAAGAAAGAAAGAAAGAAACCAAGGAGTATAAAAAGTGTTTATAAAAGTTTTATAAAAAGTGTTAAAGTTTTTAAAAATTAAAAAAAAAAATTACCAGATCACCATCAAGCACACAGAGCATTGGCTGTCTTCAGGTGTATCCTTTCAGCCTCCGAAACAAAAAGCAATGGCTGTCTGTCTTCAGGTGTATCCTATTCTCGAGTCTTACTTCCAACCTGAGTGCTGGGCTGAGCTGCCTCATTATGTAATTGTAAACCTTCCTTGGTTTGTCTTTTCCATTTCTAAGACTAACAGGCCTTTTTCTATTTAGAGAATATGCTCATGACTGTCCTTTAGATATAGTAAATATAACTGTTGCTCATAAAACTTGTTTTCTAGGAATTTTTAAAGGGCAATGGCAGAGTTTATTTATAAAAAATATTTTGCATTTATTTATTTGTGTGAGTGATGAAGCTCAGGTCTTCAAACTCGTCAGGAGTTATGATTACCTCCCCTCTCTCTCACCCCCTCTTTCTCCTCTCTCTCAATGATCAATTTTATTTTTAGTGTAAGAATGTTTTGCATGTGTATGCTGTGCCCACAGACTCCAGAACAGAGTATTAGATCCCCTGGAACTGGAGATGGGCCACCATATATATATACTGGTAATTGAGCCCAGGTTCTCTGGAAGAGGAGACAATGCTCTTAATTGTTGAGTCCTCTCTGTAGCCACATCTTTCATTCTTTTTTTTTTTTGAGTATATGTGAGGCTGTGTTTATATACATCATATGCAGACAATAAGAATGATTTAGATTCTTCAGCATCTGACACACTCTTCTGGAGTGTCTGAACATAGCTACAGCATACTTAAATATAATAAATAAATAAATCTTTAAAAAGAAAAGGAAAAGTAAAAAAGAAAGAACAGGCCTGCCATATGCATGTTCATAGAGGAAAATGGAAGAGACCCCAATCTAACCTCAGCAGGGTGCTTCCTTCTGGATGGTAGCTCACAGTTTCATCCCAGCAAGACAGGCAAATCACTGAGTTCAAGGACAGTAAGGTTCAGGACAGCCAAGGTTAGGAAGGAAAAGGGTCTATGTTGAGAATACAAACCGACAAAACAACAACTAGGAAAAAGAAGTGACAATGTAACTTGGGGTAGGGTACCAACAAGAGAAAGCTTTCTGTTACCACTTACAAACACCAGTAGCCTTGCACCCTTCTGTCCAGGTCCCTGCCTTCCTTTCTAGGAATTCTAAGGATGCCAGGGGGTGGGGGAATCCAGATTAACTTTTTTAATATCAAAGACTTGGTCTTCGATGTCTATAGGAAGCCCTTCTCAGTGCCTTTAACTACCACTGAACTTTCAGGGCTGTGACTCAACTGTAACAAGGAACAGGGCTAAGAACCTGCAGCCTTTGAAAACAACTATTTTTTTAAAGTGGGGGACACAAATCAGCAGTAGAAGCCCTCAGGTTCAGCCATAATACTTGTTAGGGAAAGAGCCTCAATGTCCGGAGCTGAGGTCTCATGGGTGAACTGCTTCAAGCTCTGAGTATCATTGAAAGAAAGAAAAGATATCATGTGGTTGCTTAATTTATTTATTTTATTATTTCTATTTTTTGTTTTCTTTTGTTTTGTTTTAGAAAAGGCCTCAGTCTGTAGCTATGGCTGACCTAGGACAGACTACATGTGTTAATTAGGGTTTCACAGCTGAGAAACAGACCATACCTATGTAAGATTTAGAAAACCCAACAGTCAGCGGTGGCTCGAGCTCTTAATGAGAGCACTCTGGAGGCAGAGGCAGTCAGTTTCTGAGTTTGAGGCCAGCCTGGTTAAAGACAGGGATAGGCAGGGATAGGCAAGGCAGGGCTAGGCTAGGCAAGGGGCTAGGCTAGGCTAGGCAAGACGCTAGGCTAGGCTAGGCAAGGGGCTAGGCTAGGGTAGGCTAGGCAAGGGGCTAGGCAAGACAGAAAGACAAGTATGGCAGGCCTGGTGGTTTTTCTTTCTTTCTTATCCCTTTTAAAAATGTTTATTTATTTATTTATTTATTTATTTATTTATTTATTTAATTATTTATTAGATATAAGTACACTGTAGCTGTCTTCAGACACTCCAGAAGAGAGTGTCAGATTCTGGAGAATCTAAATCCCTCTTATGGGCCTCATATGATGTACATAAACACAGCCTCACATACAGTTCTAAACATTTAAAGATGGGTGGGGCCATTGAAAGGGCTCAACAATGAACAGCATTGTCTCCTCTTCCAGAGAACCTGGGATCAACTACCAGCCACTATATGGTGGCCCATTTCCAGTTCTAGGGGATCAGACAGACAGACAGACAAACAGTCAAGGATGGCAGGCCTGCCTGGTTTTTCTTTCTTTCTTATCCTTTTTAAAAAAATGTTTATTTATTTATTTATGTATTTATTATATATAAGTACACTGTAGCTGTCTTCAGACACTCCAGAAGAGGGTGTCAGATTCTGGAGAATCTAAATCCCTCTTATGGTCTCCATATGATGTACATAAACACAGCCTCACATACATTTCTAAAAATTTAAAGATGTGTGGGGCCACTGAAAGGGCTCAACAATTAACACCATTGTCTCCTCTTCCAGAGAACGTGGGATCAACTACCAGAAACTATATGGTGGCCCATCTCAAGTTGCAGGGGATCAGGCCGACAAAGAGACAGACAGACAAGGGTGGGAGGCCTCCCTGGTTTTTCTTTCTTTCTTATCCTTTTTAAAAAATGTTTATTTATTTACTTATGTATTTATTAGATATAAGTACACTCTAGCTGTTTTCAGACACTCCAGAAAGGGTGTCAGATTCTGGAGAATATAAATCCCTCTTATGGTCTGCATATGATGGACATAAACACAGATTCACATACACTTCTAAAAATTTAAAGATGGGTGGTGCCACTGAAAGGGCTCAACAATTAACAGCATTGTCTCTTCTTCCAGATAACCTGGGATCAACTACCAGCAACTATATGGTGGCCCATCTCAAGTTCCAGGGGATCAGACAGACAGACAGACAGACAGAGATAAGGAGGTCAGGCCTGCCTGGTCTTTCTTTCTTTCTTATTCTTTTAAAATAATGTTTATTTATTTATTTATTTATTTATTTATTTATTTATTTATTTATTAGATATAAGTACACTGTAGTTGTCTTCATACACTCCAGAAGAGGGTGTCAGATTCTGGAGAATCTAAATCCCTCTTATGGTCTGCATATGATGTACATAAACACAGCCTAACATATACTTCTAAAAATTTAAATATAGGTGGAGCCACTGAAAGGGCTCAACAATTAACAGCATTGTCTCCTCTTCCAGAGAACCTGGGATCAACTAACAGCAACTATATGGTGGCCCATCTCCAGTTCCAAGGGATCAGACAGACTGACAGACAGACAGACTGACAGAGATAAGGATGGCAGGCCTGCCTTATCTTTCTTTCTTTCTTATCCTTTTTAAAAAATGTTTATTTATTTATATGTTTATTAGATATAAGTACACTGTAGCCGTCTTCAGACACTCCAGAAGAAGGTGTCAGATTCTGGAGAATCTAAATCCCTCTTATGGTCTGCATATGATGTACATAAACACAGCCTCACATTTACTTCTTAAAATTTAACGGTGGGGGGACCATTGAAAGGGCTCAGCAATTAACAGCATTGTCTCCTCTACCAGAGAACCTGGGATCAACTACCAGCACCTATATGGTGGCCCATCACCAGTTGCAGGGGATCAGAACGACAGACAGACAGACAGACAGACAGAGATAAGGATGGCAGGCCTGCCTGGTCTTACTTTCTTTCTTATCCTTTTTAAAAAAGGTTTATTTATTTATTTATTTATTTATTTATTTATTTATTTTTTTATTTATTTATTGTATATAAGTACACTGTAGCTGTCTTCAGACACTCCAGTAGAGGGTGTCAGATTCTGGAGAATCTAAATCCTCTTATAATCTGAATATGATGTACATAAAAAGGCCTCACATATACTTCTAAATATTTAAAGAAGTTTGGGGCCACTGAAAGGGCTCAACAATTAACAGCATTGTCTCCTCTTCCAGAGAACGTGGGATCAACTACCAGCAACTATATGGTGGCCCATCTCAAGTTCCCGGGGATCAGATCGACAGACAGACAGACAGACAGAGATATGGATGGCAGGCCTGCCTGTTCTTTCTTTCTTTCTTATCCTTTTTAAAAAATGTTTATTTATTTATTTATTTATCTATTTATTTATTAGATATAAGTACACTGTAGCTGTCTTCAGACACTCCAGAAGAGGGTGTCAGATTCTGGAGAATCTAAATCCCTCTTATGGTCTGCATATGATGTACATAAACACAGCCTCACATATACTTCTAAATATTTAAAGACAGGTGGCGCCACTGAAAGGGCTCAAAAATTAACAACATTGTCTCCTCTTCCAGAGCACCTGGGATCAACTACCAGCAACTATTCGTGGCCCATCTCCAGTTCCCAGGTATAAGATTGACAGACAGACAGACAGACAGAGATATGGATGGCAGGCCTGCCTGGTCTTTCTTCTGTCTTTTCCTTTTTAAAAAAATATTTATTTATTTATTTATTTATTTATTTATTTATTTATTTATTTATTTTTATGTATTTATTAGATATAAGTACACTGTAGCTGTTCAGACACTCCAGAAGAGGGTGTCAGATTCTGGAGAATCTAAATCCCTCTTATGGTCTGCATATGATGTACGTAAACACAGCCTCACATATACTTATAAAAATTTAAAGAAGGGTGGGGCCACTCTAAAAGCTGAACAATTAACAGCATTGTCTCCTCTTCCAGAGTACCTGGGATCAACTACCAGCAACTATATGGTGGCCCATCTCCAGATCCAGGGGATCAGACAGACAGACAGACAGACAGACAGAGATAAGGGTGGCAGGCCTGCCTGGTCTTTCTTACTTTCTTATCCTTTTTAAAAAATGTTTATTTATTTATTTATTTATTTATTCATTTATTTATGTATTTATTAGATATAAGTACACTGTAGCTGTCTTCAGACACTCCAGAAGAGGGTGTCAGATTCTAGAGAATCTAAATCCCTCTTATGGTCTGCATATGATGTACATAAACACAGCCTCACATTTTCTTCTAAAAATTTAAAGATGGGTGGGGCCCCAGAAATGGCTCGACAATTAACAGCATTGCCTCCTCTTCCAGAGAACCTTGGACAAACTAAAAGCAACTATATGGTGGCCCATCTCCAGTTCCAGGGTATCAGACAGTCAGACAGAGACAGAGAGACAGAGATAAGGATGGAGGCCTGCCTGGTCTTTCTTTCTTTCTCATACTTTTAAAAAAATGTTTATTTATTTATTTATTTATTTATTTATTTATTTATGTATTTATTACATATAAGTACACTGTAGCTGACTTCAGACACTCTAGAAGAGGGTGTCATCTTCTGGAGAATCTAAATCCCTCTTATGGTCTGCATATGATGTACATAAACACAGCCTCACATATACTTATAAAAATTTAAAGATGGGTGGGCCCACTGAAAGGGCTCAACAATTAACACCATTGTCTCCTCTTCCAGAGAACGTGGGATCAACTACCAGCAACTATATGGTGGCCCATCTCAAGTTGCAGGGGATCAGACAGACAGACAGACAGACAGAGATAAGGATGGCAGTCCTGCCTGATTTTTCTTTCTTTCTTATCCTTTTAAAAAATGTTTATTTATTTATTTATTCATTTATTCATTTATTTATTTATTTATTTATTTATTTATTTATTTATTTATTAGATATAAGTACACTGTAGCTGTCTTCAGACTCTCCAGAAGAGGGTGTCAGATTCTGGAGAATCTATATCCCTCTTATGGTCTGCATATGATGTACATAAACACAGCCTCACATATACTTCTAAAAATTTAAAGATGGGTGGGGCCACTGAAAGGGCTCAACAATTAACAGCATTGTCTCCTCTTCCAGAGGACCTGGGATCAACTACCAGCAACTATATTGTGGCCCATCTCCAGTTCCGGGGGATCTGACAGACATACATACAGACAGACAGACAAGGATTGCAGTACTGCCTGGTTTTTCTTTCTTTCTTATACATTTTAAAAATTTTTATTTATTTATATATGTATTTATTAGATATAAGTACACTGTAGCTGTCTTCAGACACTTCAGAAGAGGGTGTCTTATTATGGAGAATCTAAATCCCTCTTATGGTCTGCATATGATGTACATAAACACAGCCTCACATATACTTCTAAAAATTTAAAGATGTGTGGGGCCACAGAAACGGCTCAACAATTAACAGCATTGTCTCCTCTTCCAGAGAACCTGGGATCAAATACCAGCAACTATATGGTGGCCCATCTCCAGTTTCAGGGGATCAGGCAGAAAAAGAGACAGACAGACAAGGGTGGCAGGCCTCCCTGGTTTTTCTTTCTTTCTTATCCTTTTTAAAAAATGTTTATTTATTTACTTATGTATTTATTAGATATAAGTACACTGTAGCTGTCTTCAGACACTCCAGAACAGGGTGTCAGATTCTGGAGAATATAAATCCCTCTTATGGTCTGCATATGATGGACATAAACACAGATTCACATACACTTCTAAAAATTTAAAGATGGGTGGGGCCACTGAAAGGGCTCAACAATTAACAGCATTGTCTCTTCTTCCAGATAACCTGGGATCAACTACCAGCAACAATATGGTGGCCCATCTCCAGTTCCAGGGGATCAGACAGACAGACTGACAGACAGAGATAAGTAGGGCAGGCCTGCCTGGTCTTTCTTTCTTTCTTATTCTTTTAAAATAATGTTTATTTACTTATTTATTTATTTATTTATTTATTTATTTATTTATTTATGTATTTATTAGATATAAGTACACTGTAGTTGTCTTCAGACACTCCAGAAGAGGGTGTCAGATTCTGGAGAATCTAAATCCCTCTTATGGTCTGCATATGATGTACATAAACACAGCCTAACATATACTTCTAAAAATTTAAAGATAGGTGGAGCCACTGAAAGGGCTCAACAATTAACAGCATTGTCTCCTCTTCCAGAGAACCTGGGATCAACTAACAGCAACTATATGGTGGCCCATCTCCAGTTCCAAGGGATCAGACAGACTGACAGACAGACAGACTGACAGAGATAAGGATGGCAGGCCTGCCCGGTCTTTCTTTCTTTCTTATCCTTTTTAAAAAATGTTTATTTATTTATTTATATGTTTATTAGATATAAGTACACTGTAGCCGTCTTCAGACACTCCAGAAGAAGGTGTCAGATTCTGGAGAATCTAAATCCCTCTTATGGTCTGCATATGATGTACATAAACACAGCCTCACATTTACTTCTTAAAATTTAAAGGTGGGGGGACCATTTAAAGGGCTCAGCAATTAACAGCATTGTCTCCTCTACCAGAGAACCTGGGATCAACTACCAGCACCTATATGGTGGCCCATCTCCAGTTGCAGCGGATCAGAACGACAGACAGACAGACAGACAGACAGAGATAAGGATGGCAGGCCTGCCTGGTCTTTCTTTCTTTCTTATCCGGTTTAAATAATGTTTATTTATTTATTTATTTATTTATTTATTTATTTATTAGATATAAGTACACTGTAGCTGTCTTCAGACACTCCAGAAGAGAGTTTCAGATACTGATGAACATAAATCCCTCTTCTGGTCTGCATATGATGTACATAAACACAGCCTCACATACACTTCTAAAAATTTAAAGATGGGTAGGGCCACAAATAAGGGTCAACAATTAACAGCATTGTCTCCTCTTCCAGAGAACCTGGTATCAACTACCAGCAACTATATGGTAGCCCATCTCCAGTTCAAGGGGATCAGACAGACAGACAGACAGACAGACAGACAGAGATAAGGATGGCAGGCCTGCCTGGTCTTACTTTCTTTCTTATCCTTTTTAAAAATGTTTATTTATTTATTTATTTATTTAATTTATTTATTTATTTATTTATTAGATATAAGTACACTGTAGCTGTCTTCAGACACTCCAGTAGAGGGTGTCAGATTCTGGAGAATCTAAATCCTCTTATAATCTGAATATGATGTACATAAACACAGCCTCACATATACTTCTAAATATTTAAAGAAGTGTGGGGCCACTGAAAGGGCTCAACAATTAACAGCATTGTCTCCTCTTCCAGAGAACCTGGGATCAACTACCAGCAACTATATGGTGGCCCATCTCCAGTTCCAGGGGATCAGACAGACAGACAGACAGACAGACAGAGATAAGGATGGCAGGCCTGCCTGGTCTTACTTTCTTTCTTACCCTTTTTAAAAAATGTTTATTTATTTATTTATTTATTTATTTATTTATTTATTTATTATAAGTACACTGTAGCTGTCTTCAGACACTCCAGTAGAGGGTGTCAGATTCTGGAGAATCTAAATCCTCTTATAATCTGAATATGATGTACATAAAAGGCCTCACATATACTTCTAAATATTTAAAGAAGTGTGGGGCCACTGAAAGTGCTCAACAATTAACAGCATTGTCTCCTCTTCCAGAGAACCTTGGATCAACTACCAGCAACTATATGGTGGCCGATCTCCAGTTCCCGGGGATCAGATCGACAGACAGACAGACAGACAGAGTTATGGATGGCAGGCCTGCCTTTTCTTTCTTTCTTTCTTATCCTTTTAAAAAAATGTTTATTTATTTATTTGTTAATTTATTTATCTATTTATTTATTAGATATAAGTACACTGTAGCTGTCTTCAGACACTCCAGAAGAGGGTGTCAGATTCTGGAGAATCTAAATCCCTCTTATGGTCTGCATATGATGTACATAAACACAGCCTCACATATACTTCTAAATATTTAAAGATGGGTGGCGGCACTGAAAGGGCTCAACAATTAACAGCATTGTCTCCTCTTCCAGAGAACCTGGGATCAACTACCAGCAACTATTCGTGGCCCATCTCCAGTTCCCAGGTATCAGATTGACAGACAGACAAACAGACAGACAGAGATATGGATGGCAGGCCTGCCTGGTCTTTTTTCTGTCTTTTCCTTTTTAAAAAATGTTTGTTTATTTATTTATTTATTTATTTATTTATTTATTTATTAATTTTTATGTATTTATTAGATATAAGTACACTGTAGCTGTTCAGACACTCCAGAAGAGGGTGTCAGATTCTGGAGAATCTAAATCCCTCTTTTGGTCTGCATATGATGTACGTAAACACAGCCTCACATATACTTCTAAAAATTTAAAGAAGGGTGGGGCCACTCTAAAAGCTGAACAATTAACAGCATTGTCTCCTCTTCCAGAGTACCTGGGAACAACTACCAGCAACTATATGGTGGCCCATCTCCAGTTCCAGGGTATCAGACAGACAGACAGACAGACAGACAGAGATAAGGGTGGCAGGCCTGCCTGGTCTTTCTTACTTTCTTATCATTTTTAAAAAATGTTTGTTTATTTATTTATTTATTTATTTATTTATTTATTCATTTATTTATTTATGTATTTATTAGATATAAGTACACTGTAGCTGTCTTCAGACACTCCAGAAGAGGGTGTCATATTCTAGAGAATCTAAATCCCTCTTATGGTCTGCATATGATGTACATAAACACAGCCTCACAATTTCTTCTAAAAATTTAAAGATGGGTGGGGCCCCAGAAATGGCTCAACAATTAACAGCATTGCCTCCTCTTCCAGAGAACCTTGGATAAACTACCAGCAACTATATGGTGGCCCATCTCCAGTTCCAGGGTATCAGACAGTCAGACAGAGAGAGAGAGATAAGGATGGAGGCCTGCCTGGTCTTTCTTTCTTTCTTATACTTTTAAAAAAATGTTTATTTATTTATTTATTTATTTATTTATTTATTTATTTATTTATTTATTTATGTATTTATTAGATATAAGTACACTGTAGCTGACTTCAGACACTCTAGAAGAGGGTGTCATCTTCTGGAGAATCTAAATCCCTCTTATGGTCTGCATATGATGTACATAAACACAGCCTCACATATACTTCTAAAAATTTAAAGATGGGTGGCGGCACTGAAAGGGCTCAACAATTAACAGCATTGTCTCCTCTTCCAGAGAACCTGGGATCAACTACCAGCAACTATTCGTGGCCCATCTCCAGTTCCCAGGTATCAGATTGACAGACAGACAAACAGACAGACAGAGATATGGATGGCAGGCCTGCCTGGTCTTTTTTCTGTCTTTTCCTTTTTAAAAAATGTTTGTTTATTTATTTATTTATTTATTTATTTATTTATTTATTAATTTTTATGTATTTATTAGATATAAGTACACTGTAGCTGTTCAGACACTCCAGAAGAGGGTGTCAGATTCTGGAGAATCTAAATCCCTCTTTTGGTCTGCATATGATGTACGTAAACACAGCCTCACATATACTTCTAAAAATTTAAAGAAGGGTGGGGCCACTCTAAAAGCTGAACAATTAACAGCATTGTCTCCTCTTCCAGAGTACCTGGGAACAACTACCAGCAACTATATGGTGGCCCATCTCCAGTTCCAGGGTATCAGACAGACAGACAGACAGACAGACAGAGATAAGGGTGGCAGGCCTGCCTGGTCTTTCTTACTTTCTTATCATTTTTAAAAAATGTTTGTTTATTTATTTATTTATTTATTTATTTATTTATTCATTTATTTATTTATGTATTTATTAGATATAAGTACACTGTAGCTGTCTTCAGACACTCCAGAAGAGGGTGTCATATTCTAGAGAATCTAAATCCCTCTTATGGTCTGCATATGATGTACATAAACACAGCCTCACATTTTCTTCTAAAAATTTAAAGATGGGTGGGGCCCCAGAAATGGCTCAACAATTAACAGCATTGCCTCCTCTTCCAGAGAACCTTGGATAAACTACCAGCAACTATATGGTGGCCCATCTCCAGTTCCAGGGTATCAGACAGTCAGACAGAGAGACAGAGATAAGGATGGAGGCCTGCCTGGTCTTTCTTTCTTTCTTATACTTTTAAAAAAATGTTTATTTATTTATTTATTTATTTATTTATTTATTTATTTATTTATTTATGTATTTATTAGATATAAGTACACTGTAGCTGACTTCAGACACTCTAGAAGAGGGTGTCATCTTCTGGAGAATCTAAATCCCTCTTATGGTCTGCATATGATGTACATAAACACAGCCTCACATATACTTCTAAAAATTTAAAGATGGGTGGGCCCACTGAAAGGGCTCAACAATTAACAGCATTGTCTCCTCTTCCAGAGGACCTGGGATCAACTACCAGCAACTATATTGGGGCCCATCTCCAGTTCCAGGGGATCTGACAGTCATACATACAGACAGACAGACAAGGATTGCAATACTGCCTGGTTTTTCTTTCTTTCTTATACATTTTAAAAATGTTTATTTATTTATATATGTATTTATTAGATATAAGTACACTGTAGCTGTCTTCAGACACTTCAGAAGAGGGTGTCATATTCTGGACAAACTAAATCCCTCTTATGGTCTGCATATGATGTACATAAACACAGCCTCACATATACTTCTAAAAATTTAAAGATGTGTGGGGCCACTGAAACGGCTCAACAATTAACAGCATTGTCTCCTCTACCAGAGAACCTGGGATCAACTAGCAGCAACTATATGGTGGCCCACCTCCAGTTCCAGGGGATCAGACAGACAGACAGACAGACAGACAAACAAGGATTGCAGGCCTGCGTGGTTTTACTTTCTTTCTTATCCTTTTTAAAAAATGTTTATTTATTTATTTATTTATTTATTTATTAATGTATTTATTATATATAAGTACACTGTAGCTGTCTTTAGACACTCCAGTAGAGGGTGTCAGATTCTGGAGAATCTAAATCCCTCTTATGGTCTGCATATGATGTACATAAACATAGCCTCACATATACTTCTAAAAAGTTAAAGATGTGTGGGGCCACTGAAAGGGCTCAACAATTAACAGCATTGTCTCCTCTACCAGAGAACCTGGGATCAAATACCAGCAACTATATGGTGGCCCATCTCCAGTGTCAGGGGATCAGACAGACAAAGAGACAGACAGACAAGGGTGGCAGGCCTCCCTAGTTTTTCTTTCTTTCTTATCCTTTTTAAAAAATGTTTATTTATTTATTTATGTATTTATTAGATATAAGTACACTGTAGCTGTGTTCAGACACTCCAGAAGAGGGTGTCAGATTCTGGAGAATATAAATCCCTCTTATGGTCTGCATATGATGGACATAAACACAGATTCACATACACTTCTAAAAATTTAAAGATGGGTGGGGCCACTGAAAGAGCTCAACAATTAACAGCATTGTCTCTTCTTCCAGAGAACCTGGGATCAGCTACCAGCAACTATATGGTGGCCCATCTCCAGTTCCAGGGGATCAGACAGACAGACAGACAGAGATAAGGAGGGCAGGCCTGCCTGGTCTTTCTTTCTTTCTTATCCTTTTAAAATAATATTTATTTATTTATTTATTTATTTATTTATTTATTTATTTATTTATTTATTTATTAGATATAAGTACACTGTTGTTGTGTTCAGACACTCCAGATGAGGGTGTCAGATCCTGGAGAATCTAAATCTCTCTTATGGTCTGCATATGATGTACATAAACACAGCCTCACATATACTTCTAAAAATTTAAAGATGTGTGGGGCCACTGAAAGGGCTCAACAATTAACAGCATTGTCTCCTCTTCCAGAGAACCTGGGATCAACTAACAGCAACTATATGGTGGCCCATCTCCAGTTCCAAGCGATCAGACAGACTGACAGACAGACAGACTGACAGAGATAAGGATGGCAGGCCTGCCTGGTCTTTCTTTCTTTCTTATCCTTTTTAAAAAATGTTTATTTATTTATTTATATGTTTATTAGATGTAAGTACACTGTAGCCATCTTCAGACACTCCAGAAGAAGTTTTCAGATTCTGGAAAATCTAAATCCCTCTTATGGTCTGTATATGATGTACATAAACACAGCCTCACATTTACTTCTTAAAATTTAAAGGTGGGGGGGTGGGTATTGAAAGGGCTCATCAATTAACAGAATTGTCTCCTCTTCCAGAGAACCTGGGATCAACTACCAGCACCTATATGGTGGCCCATCTCCAGTTCCAGGGTATCAGAACGACAGACAGACAGACAGACAGACAGACAGAGATAAGGATGGCAGGCCTGCCTGGTCTTTCTTTCTTTCTTATCTGGTTTAAATAATGTTTATTTATTTATTTATTTATTTATTCATTTATTTATTTATGTATTTATGTATTTATTAGATATAAGTACACTGTAGCTGTCTTCAGACACTCCAGAAGAAGGTGTCAGATACTGACGAATCTAAATCCCTCTTCTGGTCTGCATATGATGTACATAAACACAGCCTCAGATACACTTCTAAAAATTTAAAGATGGGTAGGGCCACAAATAGGGGTCAACAATTAACAGCATTGTCTCCTCTTCCAGAGAACCTGGTATCAACTACCAGCAACTATATGGTAGCCCATCTCCAGTTCCAGGGGTTCAGACAGACACACAGACAGACAGACAGAGATAAGGATGGCAGGCCTGCCTGGTCTTACTTTCTTTCTTATCCTTTTTAAAAAATGTTTATTTATTTATTTATTTATGTATTTATTATATATAAGTACACTGTAGCTGTCTTCAGACATTCCAGTAGAGGGTGTCAGATTCTGGAGAATCTAAATCCTCTTATAATCTGAATATGATGTAGATAAACACAGCCTCACATATACTTCTAAATATTTAAAGAAGTGTGGGGCCACTGAAAGGGCTCAACAATTAACAGCATTTTCTCCTCTTCCAGATAACCTTGGATCAACTACCAGCAACTATATGGTGGCCCATCTCCAGTTCCAGGGGATCAGACAGACAGACAGACAGACAGAGATAAGGATGGCAGGCCTGCCTGCTCTTACTTTCTTTCTTATCCTTTTAAAAAATGTTTATTTATTTATTTATTTATTTATTTATTTATTTATTTATTTATGTATTTATTATATATAAGTACACTGTAGCTGTCTTCAGACACTCCAGTAGAGGGTGTCAGTTTCTGGAGAATCTAAATCCTCTTATAATCTGAATATGATGTACATAAAAAGGCCTCACATATACTTCTAAATATTTAAAGAAGTGTGGGGCCACTGAAAGGGCTCAACAATTAACAGCATTGTCTCCTCTTCCAGAGAACCTTGGATCAACTACCAGCAACTATATGGTGGCCCATCTCCAGTTTCCGGGGATCAGATAGACAGACACACAGACAGACAGACAGAGATATGGATGGCAGGCCTGCCTGGTCTTTCTTTCTTTCTTATCCTTTTTAAAAAATGTTTATTTATTTATTTATTTATTTATTTATCTATTTATTTATTAGATATAAGTACACTGTAGCTGTTCAGACACTCCAGAAGAGGGTGTCAGATTCTGGAGAATCTAAATCCCTCTTATGGTCTGCATATGATGTACATAAACACAGCCTCACATATACTTCTAAATATTTAAAGAAGTGTGGGGCCACTGAAAGGGCTCAACAATTAACAGCATTTTCTCCTCTTCCAGATAACCTTGGATCAACTACCAGCAACTATATGGTGGCCCATCTCCAGTTCCAGGGGATCAGACAGACAGACAGACAGAGATAAGGATGGCAGGCCTGCCTGCTCTTACTTTCTATCTTATCCTTTTAAAAAATGTTTGTTTATTTATTTATTTATTTATTATTTATTTATTTATTTATGTATTTATTATATATAAGTACACTGTAGCTGTCTTCAGACACTCCAGTAGAGGGTGTCAGTTTCTGGAGAATCTAAATCCTCTTATAATCTGAATATGATGTACATAAAAAGGCCTCACATATACTTCTAAATATTTAAAGAAGTGTGGGGCCACTGAAAGGGCTCAACAATTAACAGCATTGTCTCCTCTTCCAGAGAACCTTGGATCAACTACCAGCAACTATATGGTGGCCCATCTCCAGTTCCCGGGGATCAGATAGACAGACACACAGACAGACAGACAGAGATATGGATGGCAGGCCTGCCTGGTCTTTCTTTCTTTCTTATCCTTTTTAAAAAATGTTTATTTATTTATTTATTTACTTATCTATTTATTTATTAGATATAAGTACACTGTAGCTGTTCAGACACTCCAGAAGAGGGTGTCAGATTCTGGAGAATCTAAATCCCTCTTATGGTCTGCATATGATGTACATAAACACAGCCTCACATATACTTCTAAAAATTTAAAGAAGGGTGGGGCCACTCTAAAAGCTCAACAATTAACAGCATTGTCTCCTCTACCAGAGAACCTGGGATCAACTACCAGCAACTATATGGTGGCCCATCTCCAGTTCCAGGGGATCAGGCAGACAAAGAGACAGACAGACAAGGGTGGCAGGCCTCCCTGGTTTTTCTTTCTTTCTTATCTTTTAAAAAAATGTTTATTTATTTATTTATGTATTTATTAGATATAAGTACACTCTAGCTGTCTTCAGACATTCCAGAAGACGGTGTCAGATTCTGGAGAATATAAATCCCTCTTATGGTCTGCATATGATGGACATAAACACAGATTCACATACACTTCTAAAAATTTAAGATGGGTGGGGCCACTGAAAGGGCTCAACATTTACCAGCATTGTCTCTTCTTCCAGAGAACCTGGGATCAGCTACCAGCAACTATATGGTGGCCCATCTCCATTTCCAGGGGATCAGGCAGACAGACAGACAGACAGACAGAAAGAGATAAGGAGGGCAGGCCTGCCTGATCTTTCTTTCTTTCTTATCCTTTTAAAATAATGTTTTTATTTATTTATTTATTTATTTATTTATTTATTTATTTATTTATTTATTTATTTATTAGATATAAGTACAATGTAGTTGTCTTCAACACTCCAGAAGAGGGTGTCAGATTCTGGAGTATCTAAATCCCTCTTATGGTCTGCATATGATGTACATAAACACAGCCTCACATTTACTTCTTAAAATTTAAAGGTGGGGGGGCACTGAAAGGGCTCAGCAATTAACAGCATTGTCTCCTCTTCCAGAGAACCTGGGATCAACTACCTGCAACTATATGGTGTCCCATCTCCACTCCCAGGGGATCAGACAGATGGACAGACAGACAAGGATAAGGATGGCAGGCCTGCCTGGTCTTTCTTTCTTTCTTATCCTTTTTAAAAAATGCTTATTTATTTATGTATTTATTAGATATAAATACACTGTAGCTGTCTTCAGACACTCCAGAAGAGGGTGTCAGATTCTGGAGAATCTAAATCCCTCTTATAGTCTGCATATGATGTACATAAACACAGCCTAACATATACTAGTAAAAATTTAACGATGAGTGGGGCCGCTGAAAGGGCTCAACAATTAACATCATTGTCTCCTCTTCCTGAGAACCCGGGATCAACTACCAGGAACTATATGGTAGCCCATCTCCAGTTCCAGGGGATCAGACAGACACACAGACAGAAAGACAGACAGAGATATGGATGGGAGGCCTGCCTGGTCTTACTTTCTTTCTTATCCTTTTTAAAAAATGTTTATTTATTTATTTATTTATTTATTTATTTATTTATTTATTTATTTATTTATTATATATAAGTACACTGTAGCTGTCTTCAGACACTCCAGTAGAGGGTGTCAGATTCTGGAGAATCTAAACTCTCTTATAATCTGAATATGATGTACATAAACACAGCCTCATATATACTTCTAAATATTTAAAGAAGTGTGGGACCACTGAAAGGGCTCAACAATTAACAGCATTGTCTCCTCTTCCAGAGAACCTTGGATCAACTACCAGCAACTATATGGTGGCCCATCTCCAGTTCCAGGGGATCAGAGAGACAGACAGACAGACAGACAGAAATAAGGATGGCAGGCCTGCCTGGTCTTACTTTCTTTTTATCCTTTTTAAAAATGTATATTTATTTATTTATTTATTTATTTATTTATTTATTTATTTATGTATTTATTATATATAAGTACACTGTAGCTGTCTTCAGACACTCCAGTAGAGGGTGTCAGATTCTGGAGAATCTAAATCCTCTTATAATCTGAATATGATGTTCATAAACAGGCCTCACATATACTTCTAAATATTTAAAGAAGTGTGGGGCCACTGAAAGGGCTCAACAATTAAGAGCATTTTCTCCTCTTCCAGAGAACCTTGGATCAACTACCAGCAACTATATGGTGGCCCATCTCCAGTTCCCGGGGATCAGATAGACAGACAAACAGACAGACAGAGTTATGGATGGCAGGCCTGCCTGGTCTTTCTTTCTTTCTTATCCTTTTTTAAAAAATGTTTATTTATTTATTTATTTATTTATTTATTTATTTATTTATCTATTTATTTATTAGATATAAATACACTGTAGCTGTTCAGACACTCCAGAAGAGGATGTCAGATTCTGGAGAATCTAAATCCCTCTTATGGTCTGCATATGATGTACATAAACACAGCCTCACATATACTTCTAAAAATTTAAAGAAGGGTGGGCCCACTCTAAAAGCTCAACAATTAACAGCATTGTCTCCTCTTCCAGAGTACCTGGGATCAACTACCAGCAACTATATGGTGGCCCATCTCCAGTTCCAGGGGATCAGACAGAAAGACATACAGACAGTGCTAAGGATGGCAGGCCTGCCCTGTCTTTCTTTCTTTCTTATCCTTTTTAAAAAATATTTATTTATTTATTTATTTATTTATTTATTTATTTATGCATTTCTTAGATATAAGTACACTGTAGCTGTCTTCAGACACTCCAGAAGAGGGTGTCAGATTCTGGAGAATCTAAATCCCTCTTATGGTCTGCATATGATGTACATAAACAGAGCCTCACATATACTTCTAAAAATTAAAAGATGGGTGGGCCCACTGAAAGGGCTCAACAATTAACAGCATTGTCTCTTCTTCCAGAGAACGTGGGATCAACTACCAGCAACTATATGGTGGCCCATCTCAAGTTCCAGGGAATAAGACAGACAGACAGACAGACAGAGATAAGGATGGCAGGCCTGCCTGATTTTTCTTTCTTTCTTATACTTTTTAAAAAATGTTTATTTATTTATTTATGTATTTATTAGATATAAGTACACTGTAGCTGTCTTCAGACTCTCCAGAAGAGGGTGTCAGATTCTGGAGAATCTATATCCCTCTTATGGTCTGCATATGATGTACATAAACACAGCCTCACATATACTTCTAAAAATTTAAAGATGGGTGGGGCCACTGAAAGGGCTCAACAACTAACAGCATTGTCTCCTCTTCCAGAGTACCTGGTATCAACTACCAGCAACTATATTGTGGCCCATCTCCAGTTCCAGGGGATCAGACAGACATACATACAGACAGACAGACAAGGATTGCAGGCCTGCCTGGTTTTTCTTTCTTTCTTATCCTTTTAAAAAATGTTTATTTATTTATTTATGTATTTATTAGATATAAGTACACTGTAGCTGTCTTCAGACACTCCAGAAGAGGGTGTCAGATTCTGGAGAATATAAATCCCTCTTATGGTCTGCATATGATGGACATAAACACAGATTCACATACACTTCTAAAAATTTAAAGATGGGTGGGGCCACTGAAAGGGCTCAACAATTAACAGCATTGTCTCTTCTTCCAGAGAACCTGGGATCAACTACCAGCAACTGTATGGTGGCCCATCTCCAGTTCCAGGGGATCAGACAGACAGACAGACAGACAGACAGAGATAAGGAGGGCAGGCCTGCCTGGTCTTTCTTTCTTTCTTATCCTTTTAAAATAATGTTTATTTATTTATTTATTTATTTATGTATTTATTAGATATAAGTACACTGTAGTTGTCTTCAGACACTCCAGAAGAGGGTGTCAGATTCTGGAGAATCTAAATCCCTCTTATGGTCTTCATAATATGTACATAAACACAGCCTAACATATACTTCTAAAAATTTAAAGATAGGTGGAGCCACTGAAAGGGCTCAACAATTAACAGCATTGTCTCCTCTTCCAGAGAACCTGGGATCAACTACCAGCAACTATATGCTGGCCCATCTACAGTTCCAGGGGATCAGACACACAGAGAGACAGACAGACACTGTAGGACCCAGAATATGGCAAGAAACCCTGAGAAAGGTGGAAAATTAATAATACACTCTGTAGTACCCAGAATATGGCAAGAAACCCTCATAAAAGTAGAAAATTAAAAACTCACACTGAAGGAACCCAAATATGGCAAGAAAACCTGAAAAATGTGGAAAATGAGAATAATCACAGTGTAGGAACCAGAATTCCGAAAATACTTGAAAAACGTCGTAAATGAGAAAATCACATTTTAGGATCCAGAAATTGGGGAGAAACCCTGAGAAACGTGGAAAATTAAAAATACACTCTGTAGCACTGAGAATATGGCAAGAAACCCTCAACAAAGTAGAAAATTAAAAACTCACACTGAAGGATCCCGAATATGGCGCGAAAACATGAAAAAGGTAGAAAATGAGAATAATCACACTGTATTACCCAGAATTACAAAAACTTGAAAAACGTGGAAAATGAGAAAATCACACTGCAGAAACCAGAATATGCCGAACAACCATGAAAAACCTGAAAATTAAAAATTCACACTATTGGACACAGAATATGGTGAGAAACCATGAAAAGACTGGACAATTAAAAATTCACACTTCATTACCCAGATATGGAGAGAAATACTGAAAACCGTGGGAAAAAATTCACAATGAAGGACCTGGAATACGGCAAGAGACCCTGAAAAAACATGGAAATGAGAAAATCACACAGTATAACCCAGAATATGACGAAAAAACCTGAAAAAGATAAAATATTAAAATATCACACGGAAGGACCCAGAATATTGCGAAAAACCTGAAAAAGGAGGAAGATAAAAAACTCACACTGAAGGACACAGAATATGGCGAGAAAACCTGAAAAAAGTAGAAAATTAAAAATTCACACTGAAAGACCCCGAATATGGTTTGAAAACCTGAAAAAGGTGGAAAATGAGAATAATCACACTGTAGGACCCAGATTATGCCCAGAAACCCTGAAAACGTGTAAAATTAAAAAAACATGCTGTAGGACCCAGAATATGGCGAGAAAACCTGAAAAAAGTAGAAAATTAAAAATTCACACTGAAGGACCCCGAATATGGTGAGAAAACCTGAAAAAGGTGGAAAATGAGAATAATCACACTGTAGGACCCAGATTTTGCCCAGAAACCCTGAAAACGTGGAAAATTAAAAATACATGCTGTAGGACCCAGAATATGGCGAGAAACCCTGAAAAAAGTTCAAAATTACAAACTCACACTGTAGGACCCCAAATATAGCGAGAAACCCTGAAAAAGGTGGAAAATGAGAAAATCACATTTCAGGACCCAGAATAGGCCGAGAAAATGTGAAAAACATGAAAATTAAAAATTCACACTAACGGACCCAGAATATGGCGAGAAAAAGTTAATAAAAAATTAGAAAATTAAAATCTCACTGTGAAGGAGCCCAAACATGGCGAGAAAACCTGAAAAAGGTGGAAAATGAGAAAATCACACTGTAGGATCCAGAATATGGTGAGAAACCCTGAAGAAAGTAGAAAAATACAAACTGACACTGAAGGACCCCAAATATGGGGAGAAAACCTGAAAAAGGTGGAAAATGAGAAAATCACACTGCAGGACCCAGAATATTTCAAGAAACACTGAAAAACGTGAAAATTAAAAATTCACACTGTCGGACACAGAATATGGCGAGAAACCATGAAAAAAAGTGGATAATTAAAATTCACACTGTATTACCCATAATATGGGGAGAAATACTGAAAAACGTGGAAAATTAAAAATCCACACTGAAGGACCTGGAATATGGCAAGAAAACCTGAAAATGTGGAAATGTGAAAATCACAGTGTAGGACCCAGAATATGAAGAAAAAACTTGAAAAACGTGGAAAATGAAAAATACATACTATAGGACACAGTTTATGGCGAGAAACCCTGAAAGAGTAGAAAATTAAAAACTCACACTGAAGGACCCCAAATATGGCAAGAAACCCTGAAAAAAGTAGAAAATTACAAACTGACACTGAAGAACCCCAATTATGGTGAGAAAACCTGAAAAAGGTGGAAAATGAGAAAATCACACTGTAGGACCCAGAATTACGAAAAAACTTGAAAATATCGAAAATGAGAAAATCACACTGTAGGACCCAGAATATGCCAAGAAACCCTGAAAACGTGAAAAATTAAAAATACAACGTTTAGGACCCAGAATACGGCGAGAAACCCTGAAAAAATTAGAAAATTAAAAACTCACACTGAAGGACCCGAAAAATGGCTAGAAAGGCTGAAAAAGGTGGAAAATGAGAAAATCACACTGTTGGACCCAGAATTACGAAAAAAATTGAAAAATGTGGAAAATGAGAAAATCACACTGTAGGACCCAGAATATGCCGAGAAACGCTGAAAAAAGTGAAACATTAAATATTCACACTGTCGGACCAAGAATATTACCAAAAAAAAAAACCTTAAAAACGACGAAAATTAAAAATTTACACTGTGGGACCCAGAATATGGCGAGAAACACTGAAAAATGTGGAAAATTAAATTCACACTGTAGGAACAAGAATATGCTGAGAAAACCTGAAAAAGTTTGAAAATGAAAAAATCACACTGTGGGACTGAGAATATGACGAAAAAAAAACCTTAAAAACATGGAAAATTAAAAACTCCCACTGAAGAACCTAGAATATGGCAAGAAACCCTGAAAAAGGTGGAAAATGAGAAATTCACACTGTAGGACCCAGAATATGATGAGAAACACTGAAAAATGTTGAAAAATAAAAATTCACACTATAGGACCAGAATATGGAAAAAAAACCTTGAAAAACGTGGAAAATTAAAAATTCACACTGCAGGACCCAGAATATGCTGAGAAAACCTGAAAAAGGTGGAAAATGAGAAAATCACACTGTAGGATGGAGAATTGGGGAAAAAAACTTGAAAAAAGTCAAATTTTGGAAAATCGCACAGTAGGAGCAAGAATATGCCAGAAACCCTGAAAACGTGGAAAATTAAAAATACACGCTGTAGGATTCAGAATATGGCAAGAAACCCTGAAAGAAGTAGAAAATTAAAAACTCACACTGAAGGACCCGGAATATGGCGAGAAAACCTGAAAAATGTGGAAAATGAGAAAAACAATCTGTAGGACATAGAAATGCGAAAAAACTTAAAAAAAGTGGAAAATGAGAAAATCACATTGTAGGACCCAGAATATGCCAAGAAACCCTGAAAAACTAGAAAAAATAAAAATATGCTTTTTGGAGCCAGAATATTGCAAGAAACACAGTAAAAAGTAGAAAATTAAAAACTCACACTGAAAGACACCGAATATGGCAAAAAACCTGAAAAAGGTGGAAAATGAGTATAATCACACTGTAGGACACAGAATATCGAAAAAACTTGAAAAACGTGGAAAAGGAGAAAATCACACTGCAGAACCCAGAATATGCCGAGAAACCCTGAAAAACTAGAAAATTAAAAACTCACATTGAAGGACCCCGAATATGGAGAGTTAACCTGAAAAAGGTGGAAAATGAGAAAATCACACTGTAGGACCCAGAATTACAAAAAAACTTGAAAAACGTGGAAAAGGAGAAAATCACACTGCAAGACCCAGAATATGCCGAGAAACACTGAAAAATGTGAAAATAAAAAATTCACACTGTCAGACACAGAATATGGCAAGAAACCATGAAAGAAGTGGAAAATGAGAAAATCACACTGTATTGCCCAGAATATGGCGAGAAATACTGAAAAACGTGGAAAATTAAAAATTCAGACTGAAGGACCTGGAATATGGCAAGAAAACCTGAAAAACGAGGAAATGGGAAAATCACACTGTACGAGCCAGAATATGCAGAGAAACCTTGAAAAACGTGGAAAATTAAAAATACACTCTGTAGGACCCAGAATATGGCGAGAAACCCTGAAGAATGTAGAAAATTAAAAACTCACATTGAAGGACCCCGAATATGGCGAGGAAACCTGAAAAAGGTGGAAAATGAGAAAAACACACCGTAGGACCCATAATATTACAAAAAACTTGAAAGAAGTGGAAAATTCAAAATTCACAGTGAAGGACCCAGAATATGGCGAGAAAACCTGAAAAACGAGGAAAATTCAAAATTCACACTGTAGGACCCAGAATATGGCTAGAAAACCTGAAAAAGTTGGAAAATGAGAATAATCACACTGTAGGACCAAGATATGCGAAAAAACTTGAAAAATTTCAAAATTGAGAAAATCACACTGTAGGACCCAGAATATGCTGAGAAACACTGAAAAACGTGGAAAATTAAAAATACACGCTGTAGGACCCATAATATGTCGAGAAACCCTGAAAAATTAGAAATGTAAAAACTCACACTGAGGGACCCCAAATATGGCAAGAAAACATGAAAAAGGTGAAAAAAGAGAAAATCACACTGTAGGACCCAGAAATATGAAAAAACTTGAAAAATGTGGAAAATGAGAAAATCACACTGCAGAAACCAGAATATGCCGAACAACCATGAAAAACCTGAAAATTAAAAATTCACACAGTCGGACACAGAATATGGTGAGAAACCATGAAAAAAGTGGACAATTAAAAATTCACACTTTATTACCCAGATATGGCGAGAAATACTGAAAACCGTGGAAAAAAATTCACACTGAAGGACCTGGAATAAGGCAAGTGACCCTGAAAAACATGGAAATGAGAAAATCACACAGTAGGACCCAGCATATGGCGAGAAAACCTGAAAAAAGTAGAAAATTAAAAATTCACACTGAAGGACCCCGAATATTGCAAGAAAACCTGAAAAGGGTGGAAAATGAGAATAATCAATCTGTAGGACCCAGCTTATGCCTAGAAACCCTGAAAACGTGGAAAATTAAAAATACATGCTGTAGGACCCAGAATATGGCGTGTAACCCTGAAAAAAGTTGAAAATAACAAACTCACAATGTAGGACCCCAAATATGGCGAGAAACCCTGCAAAAGGTGGAAAATGAGAAAATCACACTGCAGGATCCAGAATATGCCGAGAAAATGTGAAAAACGTGAAAATTAATAATTCACACTCACGGACCCAGAATATGACGAGAAACACTTAATAAAAAAGTAGGAAATTAAAAACTCACAGTGAAGGAGCCCAAACATGACCAGAAAAACCTGAAAAAGGTGGAAAATGAGAAAATCACACTGTAGGATCCAGAATATGGCGAGAAATCCTGAAAAAAGTAGAAAAATAAAAACTCACACTGAAGGACCCCAAATATGGCAAGAAAATTCGAAAAAGGTGGAAAATGAGAAAATCACACAGTAGGACCCAGAATTACAAAAAAACTTGAAAAAAGTGGAAAATGAGAAAATCACACTGCAGGACCAAGAATATTTAGAGAAATCCTGAAAAACGTGAAAATTAAAAATTCACACTCCAGGACCTAGAATATGCCGAGAAATCCTGAAAAACGTGAAAATTAAAAATTCACATTATCGGACCCAGAATATGGTTAGAAACCCTGAAAAACGGGAAAATTAAAAATTCAACTGAAGGACCCGGAATATGGCGAGAAACCCTGAAAAAAGTAGAAAACTAAAAATTCACACTGAAGTACCCGGAATATGGCGAGAAAACCTGAAAAGGTGGAAAATGAGAATAATCACAGTGTAGGACCCAGAATTGTACAAAAAAAACTTGAAAAACATCGTAATGAGAAAATCACACTGTAGGACCCAGAATATGGCAAGAAACCCTGAGAAACGTGGAAAATTAATAATACACTCTGTAGTACCCAGAATATGGCAAGAAACCCTCAAAAAAGTAGAAAATTAAAAACTCACACTGAAGAACCCCAAATATGGCAAGAAAACCTGAAAAATGTGGAAAATGAGAATAATCACAGATTAGGACCCAGAATTGCGAAAATACTTGAAATGTCGTAAATGAGAAAATCACATTTTAGGACCCAGAATATGGCGAGAAACCCTGAGAAACGTAGAAAATTAAAAATACACTCTGTAGCACCGAGAATATGGCAAGAAACCCTCAACAAAGTAGAAAATTAAAAACTCACAATGAAGGACCCCGAATATGGCGAGAAAACCTGAAAGAGGTGGAAAATGAGAATAATCACACTGTAGGACCCAGAATAGCGAAAAAAACATGAAAATCATTGAAAATGAGAAAATCACACTGTAGGACCCAGAATATGGCGAGAAACCCTGAGAAACGTGGAAAATTAAAAATACACTCTGTAGCACCCAGAATATGGCAAGAAACGCTCAAAAAAGTAGAAAATTAAAAACTCACACTGAAGGACCCTGAATATGCCGAGAAAACATGAAAAAGGTAGAAAATGAGAATATTCACACTATATTACCCAGAATTACAAAAACATGAAAAATATCGAAAATGAGAAAATCACACTGTAGGACCCAGAATATGCCCAGAAACCATGAAAAACGTGGAAAATTAAAAATACACGCTCTAGGACCCAGAATATGGCGAGAAACTTTGAAAAAGAAAATTAAAAATTCACACTGAGGTATCACGAATATGGCGAGAAAACCTGAAAAAGGTGGAAAATGAGAATAATCACACTGTAGGACCCAGAATTGCGAAAAAACTTGAAAAACGTCGAAAATGAGAAAATCACACTGTAGGACCCACAATATGACGAAAAAAAACCTGAAAAACGTGGAAAATTAAAAATACACGCTGTAGGACACAGAATATGTCGAGAAACCCTGAAAAATTAGAAAATTAAAACCTCACACTGAAGGACCCTAAATATGGCGAGAGAACCTAAAAAATGTAGAAAATTAAAAATTCACACTAAAGGACCCGGAATATGGCAATAAAACCTGAAAAAAGAGGAAAATTAAAAATTCACACTGAAGGACCCAGAATATGGCAAGAAACCCTGAAAAATTAGAAAATTAAAAACTCACACTGAAGGACCCTAAATATGGCGAGAGAACATAAAAAAAGTAGAAAATTAAAAATTCACACTAAAGGACCCGGAATATGGCAATAAAACCTGAAAAAAGAGGAAAATTAAAAATTCACACTGAAGGACCTGGAATATGTGAAGAAAACCTGAAAAACGTGGAAATGAGAAAATCACACTGTAGGAACCAGAATATGACGGAAAAACCTGAAAAACGTGGAAAATTAAAAATTCACACTGAAGTACCCGGCATACGGGAGAAAAACTGAAAAATGAGGAAAATTCAAAAACACACTGTAGGATCCAGAATATAGGCGAGAAAACCTGAAAAAGGTGGAAAGTGAGAATTATCACAATGTAGGACCCAGACTTGGAAAAAAAAAAAGTGAAAAACGTCGAAAATGAGAAAATCTCACTGTAGGACCCAGAGTATGCCGAGAAACCCTGAAAAACGAGGAAAATTAAAAATACACGTTGGAGGACACAGAATATGTAGAGAAACACTGAAAAATTAGAAAAGTAAAAAATCACATTGAAGGACCCTAAATATGTCGAGAAAACCTTAAAAAGTTGTAAAATGAGAAAATCACACTGTAGGACGCAGAATTACGAAAAAACTCGAAAAAAGTGGAAAATGAGAAAATCACACTGCAAGACCCAGAATATGCCAGAAACCCTGAAAAATGTAAAAATTAAAAATTCACCCAGAATATGGCGAGAAATACTGAAAAACGTGGAAAATTAAAATATTCACACTGAAGGACCCGGAATATGGCTAGGAAACCTGAAAAATGAGAAAAATTCAAAACTCACACTGTAGGAACCAGAATATGGCGAGAAAACCTGAAATAGGTGGAAAAATAGAAAATCACAATGTAGGACCCAGAATATGAAGTAAAAACTTGAAAAGCGTGGAAAATTAAAAATACACGATGTAGGACACAGAATATGTCGAGAAACCCTGAAAAATAAGAAAATTAAAACCTCACACTGAAGGACCAAAAAAAATGGCGAGAGAACCTGAAAAAAGTAGAAAATTAAAAATTCACACTGAAGGACTCAGAATTGCGAAAAACTTGAAAAAAGTGGAAAATGAGAAAATCACACTGTAGGACCCAGAATATGCCAAGAAACCCTGAAAACGTGGAAAATTAAAAATACATGCTGTAGGACGCAGAATACAGAGAGAAACCCTGAAAAAAACTAGAAAATTACAAATTCACACTGAAGGACACCAAATATGGCTAGAAAACCTGAAAAAGTTGGAAAATGAGAAAATCCCACTGCAGAACCCAGAATATGCAGAGAAACTCTGAAAAACGTGAAAATTAAAAATTCACACTGTCGGACAAAGAATATGGTGAGAAATAATGAAAAACGTGGAAAATTAAAAATTCACACTGAATGACCTGGAATATGTCAAGAAAACCTGAAAAACGTGGAAATGAGAAAATCACACTGTAGGAACCTGAATATGATGGAAAAACCTGAAAATGGTGGAAAATGAGAATAATCACACTGTAGGACCCAGATTTGAAAAAAAAAATTGAAAAACGTCGAAAATGTGAATATAATACTCTAGGACCCAGAATATGCCGAGATACCCTGAAAAACGTGGAAAATTAAAAATACACGCTGTAGGACCCAGAATATGGCGAGAAACCCTGAAATATCAGAAAAGTAAAAAATCACACTGAAGGACCCCAAATATGGCGAGAAAACCTGAAAAAGGTTGAAAATGAGAAAATCACACTGTAGGACCCAGAATTACGAAAAAACTTGAAAAACATGGAAAATGAGAAAATCACACTACAGGACCCAGAAATGCCGATAAACCCTGAAAAACGTGAAAATTAAAAATTCTCACTGTTGGACACAGAATATGGCGAGAAATACTGAAAAACGTGGAAATTTAAAATTCACACTGAAGGTCCTGGAATATGTCAAGAAAAGCTGAAAAACGTGGAAATGAGAAAAATCACACTGTAGGACCCAGAATATGACGGAAAAACCTGAAAATCGTGGAAAATTAAAAATTAACACTAAAGAGCCAGGCATATGTCGAGAAAACCTGAAAAACGAGGAAAACCCAAAACTCACGCTGTAGGACACAGAATATGTCCTGAAACCCTGAAAAAAGTAGAAAATTAAAAATTCACACTGAAGGACCCCTAATATGGCGAGAAATCCTGAAAAAGGTGGAAAATCAGAAAATCACTCTGTAGGACCCAGGATTGGGAAAAAACCTGAAAAATGTCATAAATGAGAAAAATCACACGGTAGGACCTAGAATATGACGCAAAACCCTGAAAAACTTGGAAAATTAAAAATACACGCTGTAGGAAAAAGAATATCGAGAAACCCTGAATAACGTGAAAATTAACAATTCACACTGTCGGACAAAGAATATGGCGAGAAATCATGAAAAAAGTGGAAAATTAAAAATTCACACTGTATTACACAAAATATGGAAAGAAATACTGAAAAACGTGAAAATTAAAAAATCACACTGTTGGACACAGAATATGGCGAGAAATACTGAAAAACGTGGAAAATTTAAAATTCACACTGAAGGTCCTGGAATATGTCAAGAAAAGCTGAAAAACGTGGAAATGAGAAAAATCACACTGTAGGACCCAGAATATGATGGAAAAAACCTGAAAATCGTGGAAAATTAAAAATTAACACTAAAGAGCCAGGCATATGGCGAGAAATCATGAAAAAAGAGGAAAACTCAAAACTCACGCTGTAGGACACAGAATATGTTGAGAAACCCTGAAAAATTA